>NC_091460.1:133719702-134056202 GCF_027789765.1 Dendropsophus ebraccatus | reverse complement strand
ATTTAAAATTTACAATTAAGACCCTATTACACAGGACAATTATCATGCGAAAAAATTGTTATATCAGGCAATGATCGGAAAATCGTTTTTTTGTCATTTATCGCATCTTTTGAGCTGAACTGAAAATCATTGTTAATCGGTCACTGTAATTCTGCATTGGTTTGTTAATTGTCCAGTGTTAGGCTGGGTTCACACTGTGTTCTTGCAATCCTTTTTTTTTTTGCAAAAAACGGATGGGAAAAATGGATATAATTGTGTGCATCTGTTTTATTCCGCTTTTCCATTGACTTCCATTATAAAAAAAAAAAAGCATCAAAACGCATCAGTTTTTTTTTTAACGTACACAAAAATAAGGTCAAGTATGTTTTGTGGACGATACAATTGTGTGCATCTGTTTTTTTTTTTTTTATCTGCTTTTCCATCGTTTTTTTGCAAAAAAATGGATGAAAAAAGCGAATTGCAAAAAATGCAGCCTGAACCCAGCCTAATTCTACATTTTCCTTCATTTGCTGGGATTAGATGGAGTAAGGGTCCATTTACACAGAAATATTATCTAACTTGAAGCCAAGGCCAGAAAAACACTACAAACAGAGATCATATGATGACGGAAAACCTGAGATTTATCCTTTTATTTTTCTTCTTCTTCAAATCCTTTTCTGGCTTTGGCTTCAAATCTTCGGCAGATAATCTTTCTGTCTAAATGGACCCTAAGGGTATAAACCCACACACCGTATATGCAGCGTATTTACTGCTGCGATACGCAGCAAACTCGCAGCAAACTCGCAGCAAACTCGCAGCAGATTAGATCTAAATAACTGAACACAGCATCAAATCTGTACCAACAAATCTGCTGTGTATTTGTTGCGTATCTGCTGCATATACGGTGTGTGGGTTTATACCCTAAATGTTAGATCGTAGTAACAGTTGTAACTAACTACTATTGTTCTGTGTAATTCGGTGAACGATTTCAGGTAGTTCTCGTTTGCAATCGTTAAAAATCACTTCGTCTATTAGGACCCTAATGGTGCGTTTACACAGAGATTTATCTGACAGAATTTTTAAGACAAATCCGGGAGGACATCCCAGTTTTTCCTTTATGACCTGTTCTCTGTTTGCAGTCTGTTTCTGGCTTTGGCTTTAAAAATCTTTCAGATAAATCTCTCTGTGTAAACACACCCTAAGGGCCCTAATACACGGATTCGGCTAATTATTGCTCCATGTAATAGAGACAACGATCAGCTGATGAAACTATCATTGGCTAAACTTTTCTTCAGGTCCTGCCCTCTGCTTGATTACCGGCACCGCCTGCTGCAGCTTCTCTGAGCTCACACACCGCTCAGCCAATCACTGTCCGGGACTAATTGGCTGAGCGGCCTGTCATCTCAAGAGAAGCTGCAGCACGCAGTGCCGGTAAGCAAGTACAGACAGGAGAAGACTGGGAGCTTGGAGAGGTAATGTATGAACAGTTTAGGGTAAGGGCTGCACGGACATCACTAACTATGTCTGTGCAGCCCTTACTAATCAAGCTGTGTATAATAGGCTCTAGCAGATCGGTGCTCCATTGGCTTGTGTAATAGTACGCTAAGTCACAGAATTGTAACCAGTTGTCTGTCATGTAAGACAGAGGCTAATAAAAAAAAAAAAAAAAAAGCCCGGTCCATGAGTTTCTTAATAAAGTCTGAAGTTTTGCTTATGCTCTTTATCTAACTAAACTAGAAGAATATGTATTATTTTGGGTGACAAGTAGCAGGATCTGCTTAGTTGTCTCTTTCCCACTGTTGCATGACAAAATATATCGATAAAAATATTCACAGAGAAAATAGTATGTTTTCTTTACTTTCCCTGTCCTTCAGGTTATTAAGACCCCAATGACCAGCCAGACCACGTTTGATTCGCTCATGGATTTCAGTAAAGCCCTGGGAAAGACTCCTGTGTCATGTAAGGTAAAGTGCAGCTGTAAACTGTACCAGATAAGGATTTCATTGTTATTTTATTGCTTCCGCTTCATTCTTTACTTTTTACACTTCTATTTTATTTTTATCCTCTCATGGTCCCCTGTATTATGTATCAGGTATAGTGTACGTATATGGCTGATGTTTGTTTTTAGTTAAACAAAAGTTAAAGGGGTTGTTTACCCAAATTTAGCCTTTTTTTTTTTTTTTTTTTTTTTTTTTTTTTAATCAACTGGTGCCAGAGATTTGTAATTTACCTCTATTAACAAAATCTCAAGTCTTCCAGCTGCAGGAAGTGGTGTACTCTTTCCAGTCTGGAGAACAGGAGAGGTTTTCTATGGGGATTTGCTGCTGCTCTTGACAGTTCCTGACATGGACAGAGGTGGCAGCAGAGAGCACTGTGTCAGACTGGAGAGAATACACCCCTTCCTGCAGGACATACAGCAGCTGATATGTACTAGACTGGAGATTTTTAATTTGAAGTAAATTACAAATCTCTGGCACTTGATGGGTCCAGTTGATTTGATAGGTTTTTTTTTTTTGGGGGGTGGGGGGGGGGCAAATTACCCCTTTTTAAAAGTCCTATTTCATATGCTTTCTTTTTCAGGACACCCCTGGGTTTGTTGTTAACCGTCTTCTGGTGCCCTACCTTATGGAATCCGTCCGTCTTTATGAAAGAGGTATGTCACGGCATTGCCTGCTGCTTCTTACACCACAATTTATGCACAGCAACCTAATCTGTCATATAAGTGATTGCAGAGATGAACAATTTCTATTCCATGAGCCATTAAGCTGTACGTTCTGCTCATTGCTCAGCATCCTTAAATATTCTGTGTCCTGTATTTGAATTTGATGGGATTCCCTGTCTGGAACTGAATAAACCCTTAAAGTGGAGTTCCCAAGCTTCTGAAGTGCTGAGGCCTGTGAACACCTCCTCGCTCCCCTTCTCATCTCTTGTCCTGCTTAATTGACAGCTAGAAGCGAAGCCGCACTTTAAAATCGTATTCTTATGCTGCATATTCAAAGTGTGTGCAGGTAGAAGATTTGGAAATCACACATATCACGTTCCTTGAACAGGTATGAGTGTATGACCATAACACTGTGCACTGTCCTGTTGAAAGCGTACCCCATCCTATCTGGAGTCTTGCCTTTCTCTTTCCCTGGGACTGGTTGAGTGCTGTTACAGCCCTGTGCTAAGAAGTTGTGTGTTTGGGCATATTAGATGGACAACAGCGTTTTATTTGACTGTGCACCATCATCACCTCTTCGTCAAAAGATTCTGGACATCCTCCTTTCATCCATAACATAACAAAAGAAAGCTAAATCCATAGGAATATTTTCAGAATTTCTCTGCTCCTTATCAGGCGTTCACAAACCTAATGTATGCTGCCCTCTAGTGGACGCAAAATGAGCAGCAACTGAAATATTACATTTACCCTGAGAAGGGTGCGCAGCAGACCTTCCTCGGTGCAATTTTGGTTCATTTCTATATTTATATATTAACATTAGTGGTTGGTTGTTGTGTTGTGAATAGAGAACCATTATTGACTTTTTTTTTTTGTTTTCTTATATTTCTATTTGTGAATTATAGCTCTAAACAATCTAAAAAAAAAAATCTAAAAAATAATAAATTTACATGTACTTACCCACAGGCAACGGAAAGGTTATATTGAGAGAGGGGTGCATATGTGTTTATGTGAAGCTTAATCAAATGTTGTCTTGTTTTTTTTAGGTCATGCATCGAAGGAAGACATTGATGTTGCCATGAAATTGGGAGCTGGTTACCCAATGGGTCCTTTTGAACTTCTGGATTATGTGGGTCTTGACACTAGTAAATACATCATTGATGGTAGGCTGAGTCATTTACTGGAATTTGCAAAATATTATAATATATTTGGTGGGGTATTCTACCATGTCTTTACATGGCAGCAGGCTGACTTCCAGCACTCCTGCTAGTCAGCTGTTTTAAGGGACTGTAGTGCCCACACAAAGTCTGCAGCCCCTTTCCTGTTTACTTCTGCTCCTCCTTGTATCTCCTTACTATTAGTAGTGGCAGTGCAAGCTACTTCAGCATTGTCCTATTTAATGGGAATGGAAAAATGGTGAAGTACCTTGCACCACTGCCAGTAATAACATAAAAATACAAGAGAATGAGAGAAGCTAAACAGCTGACTGGTGTTATGTAGTATCTAGACTTAAAGGAGAAGTCTGGCGAACATTTTTATTAAAGTATTGTATTTCTCCCCAAAAGTTATACAAATCACCAATATATACTTATGGGAAATATGGCAGAGGGATTCTCCAGTGCCCTGTGTCCCTCAGTGTCCCCCTGCCATCATCCGCTCCAGCAGCCACAGCCCGCACAGCTCTGGGAGTCGGGTTGTGACATCACCATGTTATCCAGGAAGTGACATCACCATGTTATCCAGGAAGTGACATCACCATGTTATTCAGGAAGTGACATCACCATGTTATCCAGGAAGTGAAGCCTTGATGCAGTAGTAAGTGAAGGGAAAAAAGTACTTTATAATCCTATAATAAGTGTATATTGGTGATTTATACAACTTTTGGGAGGCAATACAATACTTTAATAAAAATGTTCACCGGACTTTAAATTTAATATTTCCATTTTGGTGTGGTACTAGGCGTGCCAGCTTTCTTAGGGTTTTTTTTTTAACTCGGAATTTATCCACTCTTTATATTGAATATATAGGTGCAGGTCATCTAAAATGCAAGCTTGAGTTTATTTGAGGTCTCCAAATGGAACCTTTTTTTACTTTCAATCCACAAGTTATCCAAACAGGTTGAGATCTATCAGTCAGCAGGATAGGAAGAAACCACCATGGGAGCACCCTGATGACTTGCCGTTCTGGCAGCATTAAAGTGATGACAGGTTAAAGATGGCTGTACACTTTTTAATAATTTCTTCTAACCGAACGTTTGTGTCCTCTTATGAAGGAGTAAGCTGCAGCAAGAAAGCTCTGGTACCAGCTTATCTCTTTACAGAGACTCAGTCAGTAGGTTTATGGTAGCATAAACTAGTGACAGAGAAGCTGAACACAATGATATATCACTTACATTGTTCTTTGCAGCTGATCCAGGGATATTCTCCTGAATAACATGGACAATAATTAGTCCTCTCCATTATGTGCATGAGCCCAGAAGTCCTGGATATTCATGAGGTGCATAAAACTCCGCCCACCAGCTGCTGATTGGCAGTTATCTATCCATGCGGTTTATAGGCAGTCAATTATCAGTCAGCAGCTGGAGGGAGGGGTGTGGCAAGAATCCTATTCTCCTGCATATTAGGAGAACAGATGAACAAAATGATTTCAGTATTTCTGTCACTAGTTTATGCTGCCCTCATTTAAGGCAGCATAAACCTAGTGGCAGATTCCCTTTAAACAATAGGGTTGGTTGGTAAAAAGCCAACATATCTGACCCATCTTTTGCCCAAGAGATGATGTCCGGAAGCTGAGGTTAGTCTATTACATGAGCCCTATTACATGGCCTAAGCCGCTGTATAAACTTGTTTACAGATCCTATTATTGGTAGTCATGCGGGGAGGGCTTCTCCAGTACTTGCACACGTGGTATAGGGAGCTCTGAAGAGGAAAAATCCCTTTTATGAGCATGTTCCACCTGACATCAAAAAGTCATCATTAAACTTTGGTGACTTGCGTTTTTCTCATCTGCACATTTATATATGTTACCCACGGTACAGTAATCTATGGGGGATACAAACTTCTCCAAGTTTCAACCACTTTGACCTCTTTATATTCCTCTAAGTTCTATTCATGCTGCCTATTTTCCCCCCTCTAACTAGGTTGGTACCAGATGGAGCCTGAAAACCCCCTTTTTGCCCCCAGTGAGTTGCTCAATAAACTAGTAGCTGAGAAGAAACTGGGAAAGAAGACTGGAGAAGGATTTTACAAATACAGATAAATTCCCGTTTGCCGCACTGCAAATCTATATTTTTATAGTCTGTCTCGCTTGCTACATGGCTGCTATGACCGCTCTGCTCCACTGAATGACATCATGCGGTTGTCTCAGCACAGTCGACACTCTAGTGCCTTAGAGCAAGAATCCTCTCTTCGTGATCAAACTCCTTTTGTACAGCCGCCTACGACCACTGACATGTCCGTAACAAACTGGAGCCAATAAAAATAAGAAATGTAACAGCTGTGTTCTGTGGTTCATGAGCCTGAGTATCATAACCAGGGACTCCACAAAGCCGCCACCTTGTCATACTAACAGTCTATTTTATACTTAAGGACAACATACTTTTTTTATGTGAAATGATCAGATTTTAGATCATCTTGCTACTTTTCTCACAGCTGACTTTGTATATTTAAAGGGGAACTATCAGCAGGTTAGATTCGTCTAACCTGCTAATAGTTCCCCTTTAAATATGTGCCTATTGCACAGGAGTTGCCGAGGAGGAAGGTATGTGTCTTGCCTTTATCCTCGGCACTGTTCCCATGCAGTTAGCCGTGTGCTCCATGGTCTGGTGAGACCCTTGGAAGCACTGCCCAGCTCTATAGCGCAGATCCACCCCCGGACAGCCGCCCCTGAGGGTCTCACTGGACTGTGGAGCAAATGACTGCAGCAGAAAACTGCCGAGGATTAAGGTAAGAGACGTACCTTCCTCCTTGGCGTCTCCTGCTTAATAGGGGGCTGTCAGCAGGTTAGATTCTTTCCTGTCCTATATGAGGTCTGTCTAGAAAGTATCCAGCCATTAAGGGAGATTTATCAAACTTGGTGTAAAGTGAAACTGTCTCAGTTGCCCCTAGCAACCAATCAGATTCCACCTTTCATTCCTCACAGACTCTTTGGAAAATGAAAGGTGGAATCTGATTGGTTGCTAGGGGCAACTGGGCCAGTTTCACTTTACACCATGTTTGATAAATCTCCCCCATTGGTACTATAACATCAAGGTTACCTTCCAGCCAGGGAGAGTGGATGCAATACGCATGCATGCAACAACTTTCCTATACTAGTCAGTCTAGCAACAAATCTGTATCAGGTAGTTTTCATACCTTCATCCCCAGCCCCATTTTCTAGAAATCGTTTATTATGTTAATGAGGCGGTTTGGCACTACAGCCCTTGTTCCTTTCTGCTGCTGCTACATAAATATTAAGGTGGCGATCTGCAGTGACGTTACTACGGGGGCGCTTATCACTGCGGAGGGCCGGATGAAAATTCACGTTGAAGGTTGAGCAGACGGGAGGATCGAAGCACTGAGGGCTATAGTACCATGCCTGTATATAACCTGAGTGCGTTTGGGATTGAATAGCCTTTTTCCATTTCAATTTAAAAGTCTTCATGAGCAACTTTCTTTATCCCTTTTAAATTTTGATGGCCACTGACCAATGACGTCTGTCAGATAACAAGTGCAGCCAAGCTACCTTTTTGTTATCCGTTTTTTTTTTCCATCTGTTTGTCCAAAAAACGTATTGAAAAACTGATATGTTTGTGTACATCTGTTTTGATCCGTTTTTCCATTGACTTCCATTATAAGAAGATCAAAAAACATCCAAATTTTTTTTTTTGTGTACTTTTAAAAAAATGATGCGTTTTGATTTGCTCTTTTTTGATAATGGAAGTTTGTGTGGAAATGGATGCACGCAAATGTATCCTTTTTTTTTTCAATCCGTTTTTTTTCTTGGGAAAAAACGGATTGCAAAAAGGTAGTGTGAGAATTCGCAGCAAGATCCACATCCTACTGTGAGTATGTCAGCAGCCCGCTCCGTTAACCCCCAGCCACCGGAGCCTATATATCACCTGGTCCCCGCTCCGGCTTGCTTCGGGACTCCCGGCACGTTCCGCTCGGCCAATCAGTGCCATTAAAATGCGACACAACGCGTTTCTAAACTGCTCCGTTTTCTTTTTCAAGTGTCATATGCATCATGACACTTGAAAAAGAACCCGGAGCGGTTTAGAAACGCGTTGTGTCACATCCCACTGTGAGTTTGTTGGCCCAAATGTGTACAGGGCAGGAATCTTGCAGCGAGAAATCCGCTGCGGATCAGTTACGTGTGAACACACCCTTAGGCTATGTTACCACACAGTATTTTGGTCAGTATTTTTCAAGCAAAACCAGAAGTGGATTGAAAACACAGAAATGCTATGTTCACACACTGTTGAAATTTAGCGGATGGCTGCCATTTGAGGGCAATTATGTGCCGCTATATTGCTGCCATCCACTAAATTTGAACAGTGTGTGAACATAGCCTTTCTGTGTTTCCTCATATTTTATATGTGTGGATCTCTACATGAGTACCAAGCATCTCTGCCTCTCAGATTGGTGGAACTAATGGTGGTTGAACTACAACTGGTTTGAGAGATTTGAGTTGACAGATCAGGACAGATTTGTTTTTACTGATGAGATCCAGATACTGGAACATGTTCCTTTTTTTCCTAGTCTGTTTCTGTTCTTTGATTATTTATTTTACTTGATTTGTAGTAAACTATAATGAATGCCACCATCTTGCCTGAGCTGTTTTTAACAGCATTTAGTGACATGCTTTACAGCAAGCCTCATAGATATAGACACAGGGGGAGATTTATCAAACATGGTGCCCCTAGCAACCAATCGGATTCCACCTTTCATTTTCCACATAGTCTGTGAGGAATGAGAGGTGGAATCTGATTGGTTGCTAGGGGCAACTGAGACAGTTTCACTTTACACCATGTTTGATAAATCTCCCCCACAGTGAACATCTATATACCCTATTCTTTGTATGGGACACAGCTGTAATTCTATGTTCATACAATGGATTATTTTTTAAAAGTATGGCCACTGTTTTCCATTAAAACAAAAGCTGTTCTTTTCACACAATGTATTGAACAACGGCTTTTGTTTTGAGTGCCAAATAACGTCCGTTGTTCAGTGTATTGTGTGAAAACAACAACATCCGTTGTTGCCTTGACTTCAGTGCGTTTTAAAGGAGAACAGCGGGCATTCTTTTCAAAAATAATATGTTGTGTGAACATAGCCTAAGCATGTTATGTAACTAGAATTCCCATCATGCCTGGTTTAGATTTGGCCGTCCAGGCATGATAGGAATTGTAGTTTTGCAGCTGCTGGAGGGCTGAGGGTTCCCCATCCCTGGTTTAGCCTGAGTGGCCAAAATGATAGTGTATAATAGAAAAGCAAAATGTTTAAAAAAAAAAAAAAGTCACCAAAATTTTTTAAACATTTAACATAAAAACTTGATTTAAAGAAGTTATCCAGTGCTACAAAAACATGGCCGCTTTCTTTCAGAGACAACACGACTCCTGGCTCTAGTTCAGGTGCAGTTTGCAATTAAGCCCCATTCACTTCAATGAAATTTAGCAGCAAAACCTGCACCCAAGTTGGAGGCAAGAGTCGTGCTGTCTCTGGAAGAAAGTGGCCATGTTTTTGTAGCGCTGGATAACCCCTTTAAACAATAAGTAACTTTCTGATGACGCGTTCCTTTTAAATAATTGCAAGAAGGGAGTTAGACATCATCCATAACTGTGACACTAGAGGGCAGGCTAAGCCACCTATGAGATTCAGTCGTGTGTCCGTGCCTTTAAACCTTCCTGTGCTGTACATTTACAGAATGGGAATCGCTGCTTTCACACACTCTGCCGATCTCCATGAGCAGTGACTTACTGAATATACGGTTTTCATCGGAGAGAACAGTGACAAGGTGTTTTTTCTGCAGACCTGTTGCGGCGTTCAGTCATTTAGTTACATCGGTTATTGACCGTATCAAATGCACAGCAAATATGTTAGTAGGTAGTCGGGGAGGAGAAGTTGTGGGAGATCAGGACCTGACAGAAACCCTGTTTCCCCAAACATAAGACCTAGTAGAAGTTTTGCTGAATTGCTAAATATAAGGCCTCCCCCGAAAGTAAGACCTAGCAAAGTTTTTGTTTGAAGGCATGGCCGCCAAACAGAACACCAGGGCATGCAGCTGGGATTCTTTTTAGCTTGCCGCCATTGTCCTCTACCTTTGCTGTCTGTTGTACAGCAGCTGCATGCAGGACATGAAGACTGTCACCAACCGCCAATCATTATGTTCCCTTCTGCGGCCATCACTTGTAAATTTGCAGGCACACAAGAGGCCTATTGCCTGCCGCCATCCCCGTTGTCCCCTACCGCCAGATGTAGAGCTTCACATAGTCTGCCATTATCCTGTCGCCTGCTGCCATACTGTACGCCGTCCCTGCTGTACTGTACGAGTGTGCTGTGGTGAGCTCCCCCTGGTGGCCGGAAGCCGCCATACTGTCTCGGTTGCCCCTAGCAACCAATCAGATTCCACCTTTCATTTTCCAAAGAGTCTGTGAGGAATGAAAGGTGGAATCTGATTGGTTGCTAGGGGCAACTGGGCCAGTTTCACTTTACACCATGTTTGATAAATTTTCCCCATAGTATATACTCCGGCCGGGATCCCTAGCAGCGCCATAGAAATGAGATTTTTATAGAGGAAACATGCTGCAATTGTGGTCCAACACTACAACTTGTCCTTTTTATTTTTGTTTTTTGTGTCACGCAAATGTGCAGCCAAAACTTGCGGATGTGCGAATGGTCCTATTAATAGCAATAGCACATTTTGCGGACGTGTGAATGAGGTCTATTGAGCAAAAGTAATGGGGTGAAAAAAAACAAACAACATTTTGCAGTAAATCCTCTGCAATACTTAGTAACATTCTTTTTGCCCACGCTCCCTCATCGCACCAATCACTGAGCTTTCCCGATGCAGCTAGTGATTGGTTGAGCGGGCCGTCGGTAAGCAGGGATCCGAAGACTGAAACGGGAGCACAGACAGGTAAGCGTTAGCGACGGAATCTGCCGGAACTTTTCCGCGCAGATTCCGTAGTGTGAACCCACCCTTATAATGGAGCTCTACGGACCCTGATTCTTTTTTTTCTAACTCAGAGAGGGGAGAGGATGCGCTGCAGAGCGCATCTCTCCCGGCTCATTCTCCCAATCGGTACGGGTCTGAACACTAGGACCGATCAAAAACTTTTGGCAAGTCTCTATGATGTGACAAGTTTTTTGTAATGACAGTGACACTTTTAATGTACTGTAGATATGGTCGTAATTTGGAAGATATTTTGGGCAACAAATGGCCAATAATACATACTGCTGCCTTTCCTGTAGCCCAGAAAATGTCTACAAGTAATGCTACGTTTACACGGAGCGATGATACGCCCAATCCATCGTTTAACGATTTTTATAACGATCAGCGTTTAGACGAATAAATCGTTAAAAAATCATTATTGCGAACGTTTTTAAGATCACTTAAGCCCATCTTTTACATAGGGCAAATCGGTGAAAGACTGTTTACACGAAGCGATCTGCGAACTTTCAGCGAACGACTCTTCGAGAACATGTTGAAAGATCAAAATCAACGACTTCTCGCTCGTCGTTTGATCATTTGCTGTGTTTACACGGTACGATTATTTCTCAAATGCAAACGTTATTGCAAAAATTCGAACGATAATCGTTCCGTGTAAACCCAGCATAAGGCTAGTAAAAGAAGGGACAAAATGGCCAAAAAAAAAAAATATATATATTTTTTTTTTAATGAGCCTGTGCAGACAAAGCCTGACTTGTTAACCCCCGCTCGCCCAGACTCCACCACTTTATATCTATCGTACATGTATTTTGTATTTTTTTTTTTTTTTTTAAGCTTGACAGCAGGAAGCGGCCGCAGAGTTATAAATACATGTCAGGCGGCAGTGACACACGTCTTACCTGCTGCTTCTAGGAAACCGAGCAAGGAAGGAAACTCACCATGTAGCCGCTTCTACTTTCTAAGGCGGCTTCTTGTTTGGGGAGATAACAGCGGCGGCTGCTACCTGCCCTTAGAAGTCTGTTTGGCAAACAGGCACTTCCCATGGATGATGCAGCAGGACGACCTGTTTTGTTCTCGCTCTTATTCCTTCCTAGCAGTAACCCAATAAAGACTGAATTCTATGTAAAGTGAATAAAAACTTAATAATTTATTTTCTAAAATCGATTCTACTGATAATGTGTTACACATTGCTGCCATATATGCTGCAGTTTAATTTTTCGAGTGGATAAATAATCATGCAGATTGTTCACCAATTTTTTTTTCTTTTAAGGCAACTAGTGCCAGAGATTTGTAATTTACTTCTATTAAAAAAAACTCAAGTCTTCCAGAACTTATTAGCTGCTGTATGTCCTGCAGGAAGTGGTGTATTCTTTCCAGTCTGGAGAGCAGGATAGGTTTTTCTATGGGGATTTGCTACTGCTCTGGACAGTTCCTGACATGGACAGAGGTGGCGGCAAAGAGCACTATGTCAAACTGGAGAGAACACACCCACTTCCTGTAGGACATACAATAGCTGATAAGTACTGGAAAACTTAAAGTGTCACTGTTGTTTAAATTTTTTTTGCAGGAATCAGAGGTACAGGCGATTTTAAGAAACTTGTCATTGGATTTATTAGCCGAAAAATGTTTTTTTTTTTATTCATGAGAAAGCAGTTTGAGGCTCTCCCCGCTGTCTTCATTGTTCTCTATGGAGAGGGTAGGGGTGGAGGGAGATGAGGCACCAAAACAGGACAACAAATAGTTAATTTACAGCTATGTCACCAGGCTATCTCCTCAGAGGTCACTGACCTCTGAATATCTGCTTTCACACAGTTCCTGCTGTGTAATCCTTTGTTCTCTGCTGGTGACTAATCTCCCTCCTCCCCCCTCCCTTCTCCATAGAACAGACAGGGCCCGACTGATGTAAGAGTCGAGATTTACTGATAATGAGCAGTGAATGAGAGAGAGGAGGGGGAGGGGGGGGGGCATGGGGAAAGTCTTTTTGAATGCAGATAATGGCATATTTGCCTAATAAACCCAATTACAAAGTTTCTTAAAATCGCCTGGACTATTGATTTCTGCAAAAAAAAAAAGTAAACGACAGTGACGAGATTTTTTTTTATAGAAGTAAATTACAAATCTCTGGTACTTTTTGGCACCAGTTGATATGACAGAATTTTTTTGGGTGAACAACCGCTTTAAAGCCCAGACAACAGACAGCTGGAAACCATCTCTCCTGCTTTCACATTGAAAGTTGTTCTAGTTGACATTGATGAATGCACGTATTGTTCTTTACACTAAATGCTAAAGCTTTGGCTGTCCAGGCATGATGGGAGTTGTAGATTTGCAACAGCTGTAGAGGCATCCCTGCCATAGGGGGTCCTGAAAAACATGGATATAAATGCTGAGCGTGTTGGAGTTGCGCTCATCTCTAATAAATATACATTTCCCATAGTTATCGCCCCAAAGTTTCTGGCTTTTCTTGCCATATTACAGCCAGTAAAGTTACATTACGCTCCTAACCCTTACAAAGAAAGCTGATTTTTTGGGATTGTAGTATGAGCCTGACCTGCAGCTCCCTGTAGACATCCTGATTGTTTGCATTAGGCTGCCCCTATTTCCTGGGATGTAACCATAACAATATGACGGCCATTAGCAGCAGCATTACTATAAGCATAACCGTCTGCAGAGGGCAGGAGGGGATGAGCCTGCCAAGGCCGCATCCACCACCCTATATTTAAGGCGGCAGATGGTCAGATGGTTCTGGTTTACTCCGAAGGATTCCAAATGGGAAACGGATATGTGTCAAAATTAAAAACAGATTAAACAATAAAATATCTCAATGCCTTTGAAAAGAGGCCGCGAGGTTTCAAATAACTTACGCTGCTCTAATCTCTTCTATAACAGAAGCCACAACTGCTTGACGATCCTCAGTCTTCTATACACAGACGGCGTAAACACATAGAGAAAGCTTGTTGCCATACACAGAGTTATCGGGGCAAATTCATTGTAATCCTAAATAAAGATCTATTCTTTCAGCATGGCAGCAAAGTGGATAGTCTTCTTTCCCTCACTATAGCCTTTATATTCGTTTAAATTTTTTTTTTTTTGCAGAAATCAATTTTAAGAAACGTTGTAATTGGGTTTATTAGCCGAAAAATGCATTTTTATTATGAAAAAGCAGTCTGAAGCTCTCCCCCCTGTCTTCATGGTTTTCTACGGAGAGGGGAGGGGTGGAGGGAGATGAGGCACCAAAACAGGACAACAAAGAGTTAATTTACAGCTACATCACCGGGCTATCTCCTCTGACAGTCAGCACTGACATCTCTGACCTCTTCATACTGGCGTTCACACAGGCTCCACTGTGTAATCCTTTGTTCTCTGCTGGTGGCTAATCTCCCTCCTCCCCCTCCCCTCTCCATAGAACAGACAGGGCTTGACTGATGTAAAAGAGTCGAGATTTCCTGATAAGGAGCAGTGAATGTGAGAGAGGAGGGGGGGGGGGACCTGGGGAAAGTCTTTTTGAATGCAGATAATGGCAGATTTGCCTAATAAACCCAATTACAAAGTTTCTTAAAATCGCCTGGACTATTGATTTCTGCAGGAAAAAAAAAAAAAAACACAACAGTAACACTTTCAAGGGGTACTCCAGCGAAAATCTTTTTCTTTCAAATCAACTGGTTTTAGAAGGTTTACATAGATTTGTAATTTACTTCTGTTTACAAATTACAAATCTATATAACTTTCTGGCACCAGTTGATTTAAAAGAAAAAGATTTTCGCCGGAGTACCCCTTTAAGTGCACTGGTTTCATTCAAACGAGTCTCCATCTGCAAGGAGTTTCTATATCCTCAATATGTTTCTGTGGTTTTCCTTGAGCACACAAGCCTATTTGCAAGATACAGTATACCTGAATGACCACTTTATTGGAGACGGCTTGCCTTCTTGCAGCAGGATTTTCGCTTTATGGAAATTATGACCATGTGAACAGGTGACCCAGAAGTGCAACATCAAATCAAGTGAGCAAGTTTTCTGTGGATTTCTGTTTCAGGCTATGTTCACACATTGTATAAACAACAGCCACTGTTTGATATGTTTCTACAGCCGATATTACTATTATTGTATGCAACATTGGAGTCCTTGGTTGAAATCTGAACAAGGGTACTTTGGTTTTTTCCCCACCATCCAAAAAAACAAAAAAAGAACACATAGCAATAGTTGAAATCAGCTTAAAGGGGTATTCCACCCAAACATAACTTTTTATATGTTGCTGCCCATGGTGAGACTAACAATTCATTACATGCTTGTTCTTATCTATTCAGTCTCCTTCCCCCAGTTGTGAGCTGCTGCTTTCTGCTGAAGACATGAAAACCTGTGTATGAGCTTTTCTCTCCGTCTCCCCCCCCCCTTCCCTTCTGAGACAGCTGATGTAAACAAGTCCCTGTCTGCAACTTTGTAATGCTTGGAGGGTTAAACACAACTTGATCTCAAATTAGCCCTCCTGGCATTACCAAGAAGCTACAAAGCTGCAGGTACAGCCAGCCAGGCACTTGTTTACATCATCCGTCTCAGAAGGGAGGAGGGGGAAACAGAGAAAAGCTAATGCACAGTTTTTGTGTCTTCAGCTCAGAACTGGGGGAAGGAGACTGAATAGATAATAACAAGTGTGGAACGAATTGTTAATCTCACTATGGACAGCAACATATCAAAAGTTATGTTTCAGCTAGTTACGGCCTGCTCTTGATATAACCTATCCCTTATAGTCTGGAGAATGTAAATACCCATAAAATACATTGCAGATGTTCCAGGCAGCCACTAAGCGGCCCAGGCCTCTCTATGGTACATTTGCAGGGAGCTTCTATATTTAGCCCTGAAATAGCTGTTTGTTTTAGAAGGAGTAGATTTTTTTTTTTTTTTTTATACTTGGTCAGCCATTTTCAAGCCAAAGATATAAGCAAAACATTTGATTTCCAGTCAGTGTTCTGTGCTTGTTTTGGATCCTTGCAGTTTTCTGTCCCACTTCCCAGGTCTTATTCATCATTCTGTAAGAACACTGCCGAGATCATTTGACAGTCAATGAGTTGGCGGAGGCGATCACTGCCAGTTCTCCCGACCACAGGAAAATCCTATCCTGCGCTTTTTATTTCATCCCATCTTCTACATTGTATGGACGCCCGGTGAAGGATGACATTCACTTGTAATGTCCAGTCTTCCCACTGTCTCTGCTCTGGTCTGTATTATTAGGTGTTATTCTGACTACTCGGAGGATCAGGTTACTGTTTTGGAAAAAGTGGTCGTGAGTTTAATAGAGCTTCTTGTAAAGAGCCTTCTTCTTCTTCTTTCTGGATTGAGGCTCTTTTCACAAGCGCCAAGAACCACACTCAATGAACGGAGATTTCCGGAAAAGTCTGGATTAATGTTTCGGCTTTGCACAGTTGAGCAATTGATCCTATCTACTGGATTTCTACTGAGATTTGGTAATGTAAAGATGGCAATAGGTTTTAACTCAGAGAAACAGATCACTGATCCCAGGGAGACCAGCCAAATGATAACACTGCCGGCTGCTAGTCCTTCCCGGAGGGATATCTGGCTAGTCCTGTGTTTCGAGACTCTTCAATGAGGCTCCACAGGCTCTTTTTTATTTGCATATTCATGTTTCCCAGGGTCTCTCTGAGATCAGCGATCTATTTCTCTTATGGCTCTACTAGGCATTGCTCCCACCTAGCCAGAATCCTGCTCCACACTGATGAGGGGCAAAACCCTGAAACAGCTGTCTGTGGATGGTTACCTAGCCTTGGTTTTTTCCCTTGTCATTACATTGACTTATAGGGCCACTTAATATGGTGGTTTCCCTACAGGAGCCACCCCTTGGCTGGTCCTTCCCGGAGGGATATCTAGCTAGCCCTTTGTTTCAAGACTCTTTAATGAGGCTCCACGGGCTCTTCTTTTTGCATATTCATGTTTCCCAGGGGGCAATGCACCTAGGATTTCACTGCATTGAGCGCTTTCATTAGCAGCCGACAGTGTTATCGTTTGGCTGGTCTCCCTGACATTAGCGATCAGTTTCTCTTATGGCTCTTTACTAGGCATTACTCCCACCTAGCCAGAATCCTGCTCCACACTGATGAGGTGCAACACCCCTGAAACAGCTGTCTGTGGATGGTTACCTGGCCTTGGTTTTTCCCTTGTCATTACATTGACTTATAGGGCCACTTAATATGGTGGTTTTGGTGGTTTCCCTACAGGAGCTATCCCTTGACTGGGTCCTTCCTGGAGGGATATCTGGCTAGTCCTGTGTTTCGAGACTCTTTATTGAGGCTCCACGGGCTCTTCTTTTGCATATTCAGGTTGTAACTCAGGCATAATCCTTGGCAGAGTCCAAATAAACAGAAGCGTGCCAACCGGAACATAGGCGTATCCTTAAATCACAGGTGCCCAGAGTATCATTTACTTGTGCAGGAAATAGTCGTCCACAAACTTTAAAATTTCCGTCACGCCAACCACATTATAATTCTTTGAGATTCTTTGAGGATTGCTTTTAAAGAGCATGTACTGTTTAGGTTTTTGTTTTTACTGGTTAGAGCTGTAGATATTGAAACCTGTTTTTCTTCTAATCTGTTAATATTTCCTGGTTGTAATTTTTTGTAATTTGTGAACATTATTATGGGGGCAGCCATCTTGCCTGAGCTGTTTTTTTTAAGAGCATTTAGAGGCATGCTTTACAGCAAGTCTGATGGACATAGGCAACAGCACACAACTACAGAGGAATGAAGCAGACGGAAATTTTCGGGTCAAATTCATTAATATTAGTGAATCGAAACTTAACGAATTTCAATAAAACAGCCAAAACTATAGTCGCTACAGTACTGGGACTATTACAGGAGGACGAATTTGTTATGGCGCACGCTCCATTCACTAATCCCAGTAAATTGGTATAATTCAACAGGAGTGTACAGTACCCAGTGAGTAAATAATATGGACTGTGTTACTTGGTAAACTCAACACTTGTTTGGCAGCTACGACAAACAATCCCCCACAATCAGCCCTCCTCTCCTCTCTGTCCCTATATCGCTCTGTTAGTCTCTCCCTGCTCTGCTGTAACTGCCTGCTCCCATCCTGCTCTCTCTTCCACACACAGCCGACTGGCCGCCTCCGTTACCGAACCTCCTTATATAGAGGGGAAGGTGCTGACATCACAGAGGGGCCTGCAGCTGATTGGACAGACGCTAGGGATTATGGTTAATCCTTTCTCCCACCCAGTGACGCTCCAGACAGCATGTGCAGCCGCCATTTAGTGTTTTTTTTTTTTTGCAAATTTCCTTGATGAATTGGCAGCAAATTCACAGCAAATTCGCAGCAAATTTTGATTAGCTGGAATCGCTTTGCTCATCTCTACACACAACCATGGACATGAATGTGAAAGTATTGATGTGTATACTTTTTGTCCTTTGCAAAGGTTATTCCACAAGGAAGGGGAAGCTGAGCTGTGAGCTTCCTCAATTATCTTCCCTGTCCTGTATGACGTGGCTCCGTTCATTCTAAGGGAGCCGAATCATACAGGGGAGGGCATTCCCTCCCACTGGGGGCGGGCGGTCCGGCCTCCAGTGCTTGAGGACCGGCCGGTTCCCGTGCATAGAACGGCGCCGTGCATGGGAACGGGGCCTCGGTCCGAAAAATGGACCGCGGCACCGGCTTCCCTGTGCCGGCGCCGTTCGATAGGTGGGTTCAGGTTAAAGAGGATGTACCAGGTGGTACATCCTCTTTAAAGGGAACCTGTCACCCCGGCTGCCGGGGCCAGAGTCTGCCCAAGCCCCCTCGGTGGAGTCCCTTCCTGGAAGTTCTGCTCCTGAACCCAGTACCAGCGTGGAGAAATCATCGCCCAAAGCTGTGTGCGCGCAATATGCAAATCACCAAAGGGGGAGATTTATCAAACATGGTGTCAAGTGAATCTGGCTCAGTAGCCCCTAGCAACCAATCAGATTCCACTTTCCATTCCTCACAGACTCTTTGGAAAATGAAAGGTGGAATCTGATTGGTTGCTAGGGGCAACTGAGCCAGTCTCACTATTTAGGAAGACAGATATAGGGGGACATTTATCCAGGGCTTTGCGCCTATTTTTCGGTTAATAAGTGTTGGTTTCACCCATTTTTTTTGGTCTAAGCGATCTTTATGAACCAGTAATCTATACGCTAATTAATTTACCTAAGTATTAGCACCTTATTTAATATGTGCACAAAAATTTAAAATTCGCCCCTACTAGCACAGGCCTAGGTCTGGTTTGAACCAGGTGAAAAATTTCACTTAGACAAAAACAAACTCTGCGCAATTCTTAGGACGTGATAAATTTATCAAGCACAAGGAGAAATATAAATGGCTAAAACTAGATAGAAAACTCGCAGCTATTAGACTCAACAATATGGGGGCAAATCTGATTTTACCAACTGTGCTTCACAACACAACCCCTTTAAGCATTGGGTGAACTGTTTAGTACTAGATTGTAACAATCCATGTAGGTCTACTATTGTTACTGAATGCCCGTACCTTTATTGTGCTGATCAGCAAGGGTCCCATAGATCCAACACCCATTATCCAATATGGACAGTCTATCCTAAGAACAGGTCATCAATGTTTAAAGTGCTACTGTCATTTAAACTATTTTTGCAAAAATCAATAGTACAAGCAATTTTAAGAAAAGTGTAATAGGTTTTATTAAGCAAAAAAAACAACAACCTTTTTCTGTACTCAAAAAGCTGTTTTCCTATACACCCCCCCTCCCCTGTCCATTTAAACCTAGAGGAGAGGGGAGGGGTCAAGAGGGGTGAGTGAGCAGGGAGAGCAGAGAAGCAGCTGTATAGTTTGCAGACTGGGCAACTGAAACACTGGATTCACAGGTCAGAAAGGTCACTGCTAGCCTGGGAGCTTGGTGAGAGAAGATTGCAGGATGTAGTGTTTTTCAGTGCTGCCTTTTCTCCTCTCCGTGCTCACTCACCCCCCTCAGCCCCTCCCCCGTCCATAAACCATAATGGACAAAGAAATCCTGCTTCTTCTGAAGAGAGGGGGAGGTAGGAAAACAGCTTTTTGAGTACAGAAGGAAACTGTTTTGCTTAATAAAACTTATTACAGAGTTTCTTAAAATCGCCTGTACTAATAATATTTATTGATTCCTGAAAAGTGACATTTAAATAACAGTTACACTTTAAGTCCCGGACAACCCATTTATCCACTCCACAATCCTCTAAATTATTGTGAAACTTCAGCTCCGTGCATTAGATTACAATGCCTTCTGCCACGTATGTGATAAATAACTTATGTCTATGAACAACAAAAAAAAAGGCCACGCCATGGATTTCCTTAGCAACAAATGGTATAGTATTTTTTCTCTTTTATTACAAAGCTTTTTATTTTTTTAAAAACATATGCTCAGCACATTAACTCATATTGGAATGACCAAAAAAAAAAAAAAGTTGAATTGACAAGTTTTCTTTCTGCAAAGCCTTTACTTTGCTATCAATAAAGGGACACATCAAAATTATTATTTTTTTGTCTTTTTTTTTTTTTTTTTTTTTTTTTACAACTGGCATCAAATCCCACTATAGGTTAGCAGAGGAAAAAAAAAAACAAATACGATACAGAACAATTTACATTGTAACAATGAATCCAAGTGCTGGGCTCCTTTTTTTTTTTTTTTTTTCTTTTTCTTTTTTAATAAAGTATTGAGGAGTAATGCACAAAACTGCATCACCCCTTTCCTTGTGGCTTATGGGATGATAATCCAGGTTGGGGCCAAATATAAGACTCTGCACGTCTTCCTACAAGATGAATTATATATTAAATATATGTGTTTGACATAATACAAACAGATATAAGACAGAGGTTATGGTTATTTGTGAAAAATTAAGGGATCGGCTTAAATTTTGTCGAAGAAGCAAAGATGGGGGCTGGGCGCACAGTTGGATGGCGCCATCTATGGCAAGTGACATGAATTGCACCTTTATATTGTCACCTTCTGCACAACACATAAGACTGATGGCCCAATGGCAATGGACAATAACACTATTGAGTGCCAATAGGAGGGCTTTGGCATGTCACATGGGCTCAATGATATATTCTATCAATGGCTACACAAGATCAATGGGTTACAATCTGTTCACACTTGCCATTAGGATTTCCAATATTTCTTAGAATAGCTCTTGCAACCCATTAGGCCTATCAGGATACATCGACATTTGTGTCTTATAAATGGACGCTAATGTGAACAGGGCCTTATTCTTCTAATCCAGTAGGTATATCGTATACTGCATTAATTATAAGTCGTGGCTTCTACACTTCTTCCTAAGTGACGCATTCATTTTCCACAAATGACCATGTAAGAGGGCCCCTAATTTCTAAAAAAAATGTAAGAATTTAAGGACACCTGCCCGTCTTACCGATATACGACTTCGACATCGATGTCACATATCGTCTCGGCAAAAAAAACAACTCTATATATTTTTAATACTTTATATTTCATACCCTTTTTTATCACAATGGAAGCAACCAAGGCTGCTTATCCATCCCTAAGTAGAGAATTAAAAAAAAAAAAAAAAAAAAAAATCACAATTTTTTTTTTTACCGTTTTTTTTTTTTTTTTTTTTTGCAGGAAGTGAGGTGAGGGGACAGGAAGGAACTTATTTTATACCCTGACTAATAAAATATACATCAATCAATCCTAAATCTGATATATAAAAGCATTCAAGTTTTATGGAGATAATAAACAATACAATGATAAAAAAAAAAAAACAGTTGATCCTTTTGCTCCATTCTTAAATAAAAGAGGTTTGCCTTTGTCCATGGTTTCTGTCCAATGTCAGCTCTCTGTTTGGTCTGTGGCTGCGTCACTTCAAGAACTTCCCGTATGCAGTAAACACTGCAGGTAGGAAGTATGAATGTGATGGATAATATCCTGATGAATCTTGCAATGTCTTCCGTCCTTGGGGATCTAGCTGTGGCACATGAAGGCCCCCGGGTACCAGTGGTGCCAATCTACAGGCAGTGATTGTCTATACGGTACAGTGTCTCTAGCAGTGGCATGTCATTGTCATTTAGCAGACTCCTTGGGGATCGCGGTACTGTTAATGGAGAAGTTGGGGAGTTTAACAGGCTTCCATCTCCAAGAGTCCTCCTGCTGTGGCTGCCTTTGCTTTACACGCTGAGAAGGAATTTTTTTTCGACCCTGAAAAATAAATAAAATACAGGTAAGTATTACAGGTAAGTATTTCATCAATCATCTTATTATATGAAGTTGTCTGATCAATGCTAAGCCCAATATACAATGGACGGATGCTATTCCTTATAAGGAAAAAAAAATCTTTTTTTTTTTAAATCAACTGGTTTCAGAAAGTTATATAGATTTGTAATTTGCTTCTATTTACAAAATCTCCAGTCTTCCTCTACTGATCAGCTGCTGTATGTCCTGCAGGAAATAGTGAATTATCTCCATTCTTAGACAGTGTTCTCTGCTGCCACCTCTGTCCGAGACAGGAACTGTCCAGAGCAGTAGTAAATCCCCTTTCCTGCTCTGGACAGTTCCTGTCTCGGACAGAGGTGGCAGCAGAGAGCACTGTGTCACCACTTCCTGCAGGACACACAGCAGCTGATAAGTACTGGAAGACTTGAGATTTTTAAATAGAAGTGAATTACAAATCTATATAATTTTCTGAAACCAGTTGATTTGAAAGAAAAAGATTTTCGCTGGACAACCCCTTTAAACCCTGGACATAACAGTGAATGCCGGAGAATTTTTATACTTTTATACTATCTACAGTTGTGGTTTTAAACGGTATAGGTTTATACAACCCAAATGGAAGATAGGCGAACATTACAGATCATGGCAAGATGCAGGATAAAAACAAACTACTACATTATAAATGGTGTTCAGTAGAGGACACAAGCCACCACAACTCTATATGTAGAGAATAAGCATATCGATGCGGATATAATTATATAAGCAAAGTTATAATCTTTATGTCACTAACTGTTTGTAACTAAAATGTCCTTGTTTATATTTGTATGTGTTTGTTACACAGAAATCATGATGAAGAAACCAGTAGGGTTTGGAAACACGTTGGTGTTTTATTGGAATATAAATAAAGCATTGGAATTGTATTAGAGCTGAAGAGATTTGGTCTTCTTTTCTACTATTACAGATGGTGAGCAGACACACGAGGGAGCTCTTACTACATGAATGCCGCTATGTCTACCTGAGATTCCAATAAATTAACCGACTGGCATCATGATGTTTGAATTATGCAAAAAATCTCTTACCATCTTTAACCAATTTCTTTAGAAATGTATTTAAATCATCCGCCCATCTGAGTTGTCTCTATTGTATCTTTTTTAACAATTTATCTCAACCCTATCGCTATCTATTATCCATCTATCTATCTATCTATCTATATATCTATCTATCTCCTATCTATCTATCTCCTATCTATCTATCTTCTATCTATTATCTATCTCCTATCTATCTATCTCCTATCTATCAATCTATCTATCTTTCTATCTATCTATCTATCTATCTCCTATCTATCTATATATCTATCTATCTCCTATCTATCTATCTATCTATCTATCTATCTATCTATCTATCTATCTCCTATCTATCTATCTCCTATCTATCTATCTATCTATCTATCTATCTATCTATCTATCTATCTATCTATCATCTATTATCTATCTATCTATTATCTATCTATCTATCTATCTATCTATCTCCTATCTATCTATCACTTGAAAATGATTTGGGATTGCATTGAAACGTTGTACCTTGTTGATGGAATAAACCACTACTCACTTTTGATATTGGTGTGCTGCGGACTCTTGCTACTTTCTATCTATCTATCTATCTATCTATCTATCTATCTATCTTCTATCTATCTATCTATCTATCTATCTATTTTCTATCTATCTATCTATCTATCTATCTATCATCTATCTATCTATCTCCTATCTATCATATATCTATTATCTATCTATCTATCTATCTATCTATCTATCTATCTATCTATCTTCTATCTATCTATCTATCTTCTATCTATCATCTATCTATCTATCTCCTATCTATCTATCTATCTATCTATCTATCTATCTATCTATCTCCTATCTATCTATCTATCTATCTCCTATCTATCTATCTATCTATCTATCTATCTATCTATCTATCTATCTTCTATCTATCTATCTATCTATCTATCTATCATATATCTATCTATCTATCTATCTATCTCCTATCTATCTATCTATCTATCTATCTATCTATCTATCTATCTATCTATCTATCTCCTATCTATCTATCTATCTATCTATCTATCTATCTCCTATCTATCTATCTATCTATCTATCTCCTATCTATCTATCTATCTATCTATCTATCTATTTTTGATATTACACAGAATGGTGGTACAACCCACTTTCCCTACAGTCCGAGGCCGTCTTGACTTCTCTTCTTGAACAAGAGTTAACTCTCTCCAAGAGGACTGTGCAGAAACACAAGAGCACCCCACAGATTTTATTTACTTTCAGCCTTTTCATCCCAGACGTTCAAAGGGTTTGGTCCAGGTTGCTCTTCCTGGGAAGGTTTTCCTCTCAGCCTAACATTAAAACATTGGGCTTCCTGTTGAGGAATGTCCTGGAGGCGCCAGGGCCGTAGGTTCACAGCGGCCTGATACAAGAGCTGTGATTCAGAGCTGCGGCAGATTAGGAGCCAGGAATGTCTGCTACACCGAGAGACATCCAGCTCTGCTGTGCTCAGACCATTGCTTCTCCATGCTGCCTTTGAAGTCAGGAGGTTATAATAACTATGGCAGATCTGCTCCAGACCTCTGCAATGAGAGAGGGGCCGTGAAATCTGATGGAATTAAAAGACCTAGTGATAGCATTGCTTCGGACTTGGCAATTTAAGTGTAAAGAACGTCCAATTCAGAGTAGACGT
The DNA here is from genome assembly GCF_027789765.1 of Dendropsophus ebraccatus. Classification (NCBI taxonomy): domain Eukaryota; kingdom Metazoa; phylum Chordata; class Amphibia; order Anura; family Hylidae; genus Dendropsophus; species Dendropsophus ebraccatus. The sequence goes on along the minus strand of NC_091460.1, from coordinate 134,031,469 downwards.
TCGCCATTATTGCCAGTCACAAATGTGGCCTGGAGGAGAATGAGTTTGAAGTTTACGTCATTAATTTTAAAGATTTGCCAAACAGGAACCATTTCAGTTTACTGTATGACTCCTGTATCTATGATGGGTAATTATTGTCACCGCAGGGGCCCCTATCCCGTATGACATCTGCTGCATCAGTACTCAATTAGTCAGGCTGCCAGTGTCGGAATAGGGTATCTGGGGCCACCAGAGGAAATGATCCTGGGGGCCCACCAATGACAAACCAGTGAGAAAAGACATGTCCGTCAGTGTTTGTGCAGGTTCTAAAGCTGGGGGCCCACCGGAGGGTTCTCCGGTCCTCCGGTGGGCCAGTTCGAAACTGCAGGCGGCACTCTCCTCTTAGAAAGTCAACTCCTTCTTCTCTATCTTCAAACATTACCATACAGACACCAGGTGCCCGATCCCATGTCACAACTTACAGTGATTATCCCTCCCGGCATTACAAAGTTGCCAATAGGGACTTGCTTACATCAGCTGTCTCAGAAGGGAGGGGGAAGGAGGGGGAGACAGAGAGAAAAGCTCACACACAGATTTTAGTGTCTTTAGCAGAAAGCAGCAGTTGAGAACTGGGGGAAGGAGACTGAATAGATAATAACAAGTATGGAAGGAATTGTTAGTCTCACCATGGGCAGCAACATATGAAAAGTTATGTTTAAGTGGAATACCCCTTTAATATACTGCACAATCACAACAGTTTAGGTGGCCTATAGCAGACAAGTGGCAGCCTGAAAACCAACAAAAGCACTACAGTAACACCATACATTCATAGTAATAAAAAGCTTCATTACAACTTAAAAATAACCCAACGGTTATAAGAAAAATAGATCTTTTACCAGGACTCAATAATCAATGAGTATAAATAGGAATATAACCAGTTAGTGTGTGTGGTTTGTAATTCTGCATGGTATTAGGCCTCCAAGCATCCCTCTATTTGGGCTATGCCAATGACTCTCCTCCTCTCCTCTTAATATTGTGGATTTAATAACCACCAGATTTATTAACCGTATGAACATATGAGGATCCATAGATGTTTTATGTCTTTGCTTTCACCATCAATTTTTAGACTCCTGTTTTGAGGGTTTTCTCCTCCTCAGTTATTTGGGTTAGCGGCATAATAGCAATGCCAAGGCTCTGGTGTGTTTTGGTTATTTTACTAGTGCATTAAACCATTTTATTACTTCCAGCAGTGCATCTAGGATTTCACAGCTTTTTAGGTTAGAGCTTCAATCTATCCTTTAGGCTAGGTTCACATCTGCATTTGGAAGTTCAGTTAGAAGATTCGGTCAAGATCCCAGACAAAAGAGTGCAGAATGCAAAATGTACGAACACCATGACGAGAACACGGCCGGACTTATTAAAGGAGAAGTCCGGCAAAATTTTTTATTAAAGTATTGTATTGCCCCCAAAAAGTTATACAAATCACCAATATACACTTATTACGGGAAATGCTTATAAAGTGCTTTTTTCCCTGCACTTACTACTGCATCAAGGCTTCACTTCCTGGATAACATGGTGATGTCCCTTCCTGGATAACATGGGGATGTCACTTCCTGGATAACATGGTGATGTCACTTCCTGGATAACATGGTGATGTCACTTCCTGGATAACATAGTGATGTCACTTCTTGGATAAAATGGTGATGTCACTTCCTGGATTACATGGTGATGTCACTTCCTGGATAACATATTGATGTCACTTCTTGGATAAAATGGTGATGTCACTTCCTGGATTACATGGTGATGTCACTTCCTGGATAACATAGTGATGCCACAACCTGACTCCCAGAGCCGTGCGGGCTGTGGCTGCTGGAGAGGATAATGGCAGAGGGACACTGAGGGACACAGGGCACTGGAGGGACACTGAGCATCCCTCTGCCATCATCCTCCTCAGCAGCCACAGCCCGCACAGCTCTGGGAGTCGGGTTGTGACATCAACATTTTATCAAGGAAGTGACATCACCATGTTATCCAGGAAGTGACATCACCATGTTATCCAGGAAGTGACATCACCATGTTATCCAGGAAGTGACATCCCCATGTTATCCAGGAAGTGAAGCCTTGATGCAGTAGTAAGTGCAGGGAAAAAAGCACTTTATAAGCATTTCCCGTAATAAGTGTATATTGGGGATTTGTATAACTTTTGGGGGCAATACAATACTTTAATAAAAATTTTCTCCAGACTTCTCCTTTAAAGTCAACGGGGTATGTAGAGGCACCAGTGGTGTGAGGCATGTAAGGGATCCCATACCACTAGTGTTGAGCAACACTACGCACCACCATCTTATCACTGAAATTGTGTGTACTTTTTGGAGAATGGAAACAGTCAGTTCTAGCTGATACAAACAGACTTAAAGGGGTATTCCACTCAAACATAACTTTTTGATATGTTGCTGCCTATGGTGAGATTTACAATTCATTCCATACTTGTTATTATCTATTCAGTCTCCTCCCCCCAGTTCTCAGCTGCTGCTTTCAGCTGAAGACACAAAAATCTGTGTGTGAGCTTTTCTCTCTGTCTCCGCCTCCTCCCCCCTCCCTTCTGAGACAGTGATATAAACAAGTCCCTGGCTGGCTTCAGCTGCAACTTTATCTTTGTATTGCTGGAAGGATTATTCATGAACTCCTGGGAGGAGTTCATCAGCAAATTGACCTCAGATTAACCCTCCCAGCATTACAAAGAAGATACAATGTTGCAGATACAGTCAGCTAGGGACTAGTTTACATCAGCAGTCTCAGAAGGGAGGAGGGGCAGACAGAGAGAAAAGCTCACACACAGATTTTTGTGTTTTCAACAGAAAGCAGCAGCTCAGAACTGGGGGAAGGAGACTGAATAGATAATAAAAAGTATGAAAGGACTTATTAGTCTTATAATAGGCAACAACATATGAAATTATGTTTCAGTGGGATACCCCTTTAAGGAAGGAATTTTAAACTAATGTTAACATTGAAGTGGACAACTGCTTCTCCTATACTGATGTTATGAGGGGTGGCATTATATAGAGTGCTGTGGTAGCAGTCACACCTAGACCCTGGTGCCAAAGGTTATTCTGCTACAGAATGAGAATGATCCTATCTGAATAATCTGTAAACCATTGCACAGATCTTATAGACGTCTTCTGTAATAAATATTAGGGGAGCTCAGGTTTTTAATGGCAATAAAAAATACAAAGCCCAGAATGGATTCAGAGAGTGGAGAAGCTTCAGTCTCTTCTTTTTATGATCTGTCCCGGACTGTGTATGCAATAACTGCAATGAAAAACCTGAATGTGTGAACACATCCGAAAATGCAATCAATAATCAATAATGGAGCCAACTCATCGCCTCTAGTGTTACAAGATTTTCAGCAAGTTATTTAAGAAAGAACACAAACAAGCTAAGCATCTGTGGAGAAAGCCGCAGCATACTTGAAAGGAGACAGAAGCGGCGGGGTTAGGAGAACTCAGGAATCTCTCCGGCCATGGGAACAGAGGATTACTAGTTGTCTAGGAGCGGGTCGCTTTCTGCGGGATTGAACTCGCTGACCTCCTTGGTTTGGAGCTTTGCATATATGAAGGGTGGAGTTGTAACCTCAGAATCTGTACTCAGAACCTTTCAAATTGTCTGCATGACTTCGGTTTAGCTTAAAGGGGTACTCTGATGAAAATCCTTTTTATTATAAATTAACTGGTTTCAGAAAGTTATATAGATTTGTAATTTACTTCTATTTAAAAAATCTCAAGTCTTCCCATACTTATCAGCTGCTGTATGTCCTGCAAAAAGTGGTGTATTATTTTTAGTCTGGCACAGGGCTCTCCGCTGCCACCTCTGTCCAAGACAGGAACTGTCCAGAGAAGGAGAGATTTTCTATGGGAATTTGCTGCTGCTTTGGACAGTTCCTGACATGGACAGAGGTGGCAGCAGAGAGCACTGTGTCAGACTGGAAAGAAAACACCACTTCCTGCAGGACATACAGCAGCTGATAAGTATTGGAAGATTTTGGATTTTTTTAACAGAAGTAAATTACAAATCTATATAATTGTCTGAAACTAGCTGATTTGAAAGAAAAAGAAAAACTTCCTAAAAGGCAACATGGAGACACAAAAGAGCTGCACAGGTAACAGTTTGTATTTTGTACTATATACCAGGACTATGAGATGGTAAGAATATGCATTGATAAACCTACATCCCTGCCCCATCTGTACTATTGTAATACTGATGTAGAGACATCAATATATGTCATTTAATATTGTATTTGACACAATGAGACAGTGAAGAAGATAATAGCAGGCTGACAATGTGGTATGCACGAAGTCTAGAACCATTGTAATTATCTTCTGGAAGAACTTCATTGTGGCAACAAGACAGAGCTCCGCCACAGACACACAGTTCAATAACTATGATTGACAAGCTAAAGATGCAATATAGGAAATATTCCAAGCAGTTGGTCAATAATGAAAACCACGGACATTCCAAGACAGAAGCAATTGCAGAGAGGAGTCAGTGAAACCTGCCCTATGCTAGCCCCGAAGACAGGGACATTAGAAGCAAGGTGGGACATGCTTACTATCAGCAGTGTGTAGGAGAAGAAATCCTATTGATAAGGCCGCGTTCACACATCAGTATATTTCTGCTGACTGAAATTTGTGTCCGCATTTTGGCATCCGCAATCTGCTAAAAACCATCCTTAGGCTATGTTCACACAACGTCAAAAATATTGAAAAGGCGGACGATTTTCATATTTAAAATAATGTCCGTTTGGGGGAGATTTAACTGACTGCAATGGCAATGCATTAAAGTCAATGGGAAGACTGATGCCCAATGCACACAGTGTAATGAATAACGGACAACCAACGATTTCACTCACACCATACATTACCTAAGCATGTTGCAGGTCTTCTCCTGCGCTCCTTCTTCCTCCCGGTCCCGCGTGCAGTAGCAGCTTCGGTGCGGCCTGTCTTAGCTCACAGACTGCTCAGCCAATCACTGGCCAGGACCGCCATGGCCAGTGATTGGCTGAGCGGTCTGTCAGCTCAGACAGGCCGCACCGAAGCTGCTGCTGCACACGCGATCGGGAGGAAGAAGGAGCGCAGGAGAAGCCCTGCAACATATGTAGGTAATGTATGGTGTTTAAACAAGGGCTGCAAGGTAACGATGTCCCTGCAGCCCCTGCTAAACGATTATCGGGTTGTGTAATGGGCCCAGTAAATGAACGCCGATCTAGCAGATCGGCGCTCGTTTACATTATTGATCGGGCCATGGAATAGGACCCTAAGTCACCCCAGAAAGTAAGGGCCCTATTACACGAGACAAATCGTTATATTGTTCGAATTTAAATGATAATTGTTCTGTGTAATTGCAGGCAACTGTCGGAAAATCGTTCGTATCTCGTTGATCGTTGATTTAGATCTGAACCTGAACTTGATTGCAAAAACATAGTGTGAACCCAGTCTAAGCAAAAAAAATACTGACATGTGACTTTTTTTATAGGTAGGGTATAAGGACACAAGCTGCTTCAGCCGCCCCCTAACACCTGTGCAGGTAGCAAGGAAAAGAAGTCCTCCTGCTTCATATGAGAAGCACCTTTGGAAAGAACTCCGGCCTTACTGTGTAGACAGAAAAACAGGTCAAATCAGGCTTCTTTTCAAGAAACCACAGGCATGCAGCTGAGAGACTAAGGACTGCCCACATCTGAGACTTCACTGGGGGGCTTTCTGCTGAAGTCTTGCCAAGCCAGGCATGCCGCTGCACAGCCCAATCCACAAGGAAAGTCGGCACAATCAAAGGCTGCAATTACAGCACCCTGGCTGTGGTTAGGCTTCAAAGAGAGCGCTGCAAGTCACATTTTACATATGTGAAGTCCTAGGATCAGCGCTGAATAAAAGCCACTGTGTGCTGATTATTTGTCCTCCCTATTTTCTGCCACTGCTGGGAGTTTACTGATAAAGCCAGGAGAAACCCTTCCCAGAGCTGAATTGCTTTTTAAGAAGCTACAGAACTATTTCAGGCGAGCGGAGAATCGATACGGAATCAGACAGTAATATCATGCCCTTCAACCCGGTCAAAATAACTGTGTTCTTGTTTGATCGAGACCTCCTGGCAGTCAGGGCATGAAAGAGTTAACAAAAAACAAACAAACAAACAAAAACCTATATATTGTGAGATAATATTAACAGCATATCCACATGTCAATGTCAAGTAGGAAAATCATACAATGTGGTTTTCTAGAAAAAAAAAATAAGAATAAATTAAAATAAAACTTATATAGATTTGTAATTTACTTCTATTTAAAAAATCTCCAGTCTTCCCATACTTATCAGCTGCTGTATGTCCTGCAGGAAGTGGTGTTTTTTTTTTCCAGTCTGACACAGTGCTCTCTGCTGCCACCTCTGTCCATGTCAGGAACTGTCCAGAGCAGGAGAGGTTTTCTATGGGGATTTTCTACTGCTCTGGACGGTTCCTGTTATGGACAGAGGTGGCAGCAGAGAGCACTGTCAGACTGAAAATGAAACGTTTCTTGCAGGACATACAGCAGCTGATAATTATGGGAAGACTTTAGATTATTTAATAGAAGTAAATTAAAAATGTATACAACTCGTTTAATTGGTTCAGGAAGGCAGTTTGAGAACTGAGCAATTTGGGAACCGAGCAGTGTCTTCCCATAGGAAATAATGTAAATGTGTTTAACTGATTCCAACAGCCAACAATAAATAACTATAGTACCATTTATTATATTAAAAAAGTGCCCAGTGTAATCTCTTCAGTACAGAACAGCACTATACTGTACAGTACATATAAAACAAGAAATAAACAACAAAACCAGCAATTATAGTAGAGTACTGCCCCAACTCCTCACTCATCTACTTCCTGTAGGACATACAGCAGCTGATAAGTATAGGAAAACTTGGAGATTTTTAAATAGAAGTAAATTACAAATCTATATAACTTTCTGATACTAGTTGATATGAAAGAAAAAGATTTTCACTGGACAACCCCTTTAATCTACAGCATTCACCCCCAGTTATATATCATATCATTTGTACCATATAGTCTTATTACCTATTTGTTACATAAGCCATAAATATCTGCCAATATCCTTGAAACCTTTCCACGCTATAAAGCAGCAAACGCTGCAAAGACGCTACAGATTACGACCTGAAAGCACAATGTGGCGGCTGTTCACGTCCAGAAACCCGACTGAGTGAGGTCGGCAGCTTCCAGACCATAAACCTCAGCCTAATAGGAAGAGTTCTGGGTTCAGGGTGTCAGTGACGTGAAGTACACCACAAATGATGGAAGGATCTTCATACCTCTTGGCCGGGATGTTACACACAAATATTTTGGCCACTCGAGTCAAAAGACGACATGTGAACAGAAAATCACGTCAGTTAACAAGTATTTCGGGTTCTGGAAAGGTCAAGAGTTTGGGTTAGAGGGGGTTGTCCAGCGAAAATCTTTTTCTTTCAAATCAACTGGTTTCAGAAAGATATACTGTTTTGTAATTTACTTCTATTTAAAATTTTCTAGTCTTCCAGTACTTATCAGCTACTGTATGCCCTGCAGGAAGTGGTGTATTCTTTCCAGTCTAACACAGTGCTCTTTGCTGCCACCTCTGTCCAGACTCAGAGCAGGAGAGGTATTCTATGGGGACAGAGGTGGCAGCAGAGAGCACTGTGTCAGCCTGAAAATAAAACATTTCCTGCAGGACATACAGCAGCTGATAAGTATGGGAAGACCTGAGTTTTTTTTTTTTTTTTTTTAATAGAAGTAAATTACAAATCTATATAACTTTCTGAAACTAGTTGATTTGAAAGAAATTGATTCTTACTGGAGTACCCCTTTAAGAGTTAATAAATGAAATCACCCTTGAAAGAGCGGACTCCGGGCACGGGTACTGTATAACTTATCTTGGAAGTCAACAAGTAAACGATAAAGTTAGCTACACACGGTCGAAACAGCCGCTCTGTGGACTTGGGAACCTGAGAGTTCTGCGCATTACTCCACAGAGTCACGATATGAAGGCGGCATTCTCCCAGTCCGCACAGATGTCTCATTCTGTAAGTCAGGGGTGGGCAACATGATCCCCCCCCCCCGACTGTCACAAGTGCTCAACAAAAGAGCCGCATGCTACAATTGGGAACAAACACTGTATTGGGATCATTGAAGAAACAGCATGAAATGTTCTTACACCCAGACTGTAGGTTACCCTGTACCTGGCCGGGCAGGTAAGTTAGGAAAGAACACAATTCAATGACAATCATATGAACTTTACAACACTCCAAAAATAACCGTCATCAATGAACATTGAGAAGCAATGAGAGTCAACTATATCACACACACACTACACTTAAAGGGAATCTATCAGGAGGTTAGGGCACGGTACATAGAACCCTTGGGATGGCACCATTTGTATTTAAAGAAAGTTTGATTAAAGGGGTACTCTGGTGAAAAATCTTTTTCTTTCAAATCAACTGGTTTCAGAAAATTATATAGATTTGTAATTTACTTCTATTTAAAAAAAATCTCATGTCTTCCAGTACTTATCAGCTGCTGTATGTCCTGCAGGGAGTAGTGTATTCTTTCCAGTCTCTCTGCTGCCACCTCTGTCTATGTCAGGAACTGTCCAGAGCAGCAGAGGTTTTCTATGGGGATTTGCTACTGCTCTGGGCAGTTCCTGATATGTACAGAGGTGGCAGCAGAGAGACTGGAAAGAATACACCACTCCCTGCAGGACATACAGCAGCTGATAAGTACTGGAACATTGGAAATAAAAAAATAAATAAATTACACATCTTAATAACTTTCTGAAACCAGTTGATTTAAAAAATATTTTGCCGAAGTACCCCTTTATTATGTTAATTGGCCCATTCATTGCACTGGGGGCAGTACTTTACCCTGGGCAGCTGTTTTGGTGCAATGATGAATAAAGTGCCATCCCCGTGCACCGAATTAATAACACTCTTATTACATAAGAACAATGCACCAGAGATGTTCACACAATGTCAAAAATATTGAAAAGGCGGCCGATTTCCATATTAAAAAAAATGTCAGTTTTTGCCGCGATTTAACTGACTGCTATGGCAATGTATTGAAGTCAATGAAAAGATGGACGTCCAATGCACACAATGTATTGAATAATGGACGTTTTTGCCGCGGACGTCAAAATAATAAACACGATCATTATTTTTACAAACAGTGGACGTTTTTTATTACTTGTTCACACACAGTTTTTCTTTTGTCACTGTTCTGTCTCAGTTTTTACTATTAAAGGGGTAGTCCACCCAAAAATTTTTTCTTTCAAATCAACTGGTGCCATAAAGTGCCAGAGATTTGTAATTCACTTCTATTAAAAAATCTTAAGTCTTCCAGTACTTATCAGCTGATGTGTGTCCAGCAGGAAGTGGTGTTTTCTTTCCTGTCTGACACAGTGCTCTCTGTTGCCTCCTCTGTCCATGTCAGGAACTGTCCAAAGCAGGAGCAAATCCCCATAGAAAACCTCTCCTGCTCTCCAGACTGGAAATAATACAACTTCCTGTTGGGCATACAGCAGCTAATAAGTACTGGAAGGCTTGAGATTTTTTAATAGAAGTAAATTACAAATCTCTGGCACTTCATGGTAGCAGTTGATTTGAAAGAAATTTTTTTTTGGGTGGAATACCCCTTTAAATTCAATGGACTTTTCAATTAAGCTGCATCCAAAGGCCAATTAGTAACCAAACTAGAATAATGTACAAACACCAGTCATTGCACTAAGGGGAGGCCAGACAGCTAAATGACGTCCGTTATTTTAGACTCAAAATAACGGACGTAATTTTAAACAGAGCTGAAAAAACATTGTGTGAACATAGCCTAAAGGTTCAGCGTACCTCCTTGTAACGTCCCCTGTTAGGATCTATCGGAAGGTTAGAGACCACAGAAACAGAGCCTCATATTCACTAGCCGCTTAATCTTCTCACTGATAACAATAAATTCTATTATCATTATACAAATATCCAATATTTCACACAAAGTAAGCAATAAAATAATGGCAACTTTTTATTTTTTTTATTTTACCACCAGTATATTATTTCATCTAATTGTGTAATTTTAATTTTACCAGCAGGTGTCAGCCTATCCTAAACATGTGGCCGGCAGTTCTAAACAGTAGGACGTAGAAGGTGAACCATTAAAATAATTAAAGGGATAATAATTACTACTAATTAGCCACAAAGTTATAATATAACTGCCTAAGCAATTACATTGTTTGTCTCTGTCTTTGGGACATTGTATCAACCCAAACACTTTTTACAAATACAGAAAATGAAGCTGTAAACATTGAAGGGGTTGTTTACCAAAAAAAAAAAAATAATAATTTCTATCAAATCAACTGGTGCCAGAAATTGCCACAGATTTGTCATTTACTTTTATTAAAAAATCTCAAGTCTTCCTATACTTATTAGCTGCTGTATGTCCATCAGGAAGTGGTGTATTCTTTCCAGTCTGATACAGTGCTCTCTGCTGCCACCTCTGTCCATGTCAGGAACTCTCCAGAGCAGCAGCAAATCCTCATAGAAAACCTCTCCTGCTCTCCAGATTAAAAAGAATACACCACTTCCTGCATGACATACAGCAGCTGATAAGTACTTACCATATATTGATATATATCCCTAGTGATTACCATATATTGATATACATCCCTAGTGATTACCATATATTGAAAGCCCATTTTTGAGTATTGCCTTCTTCATATGGTAGCCGGTCATATAGAATATAATTTCGACCCATAGGCCCAGATTTATCAACTGGTGTAATGTGTCCACAGCAACCAATCACAGCTCGGCTTTCATACCTGGCCTGTGAATCTGTGATCGATAGCTAAGGGCAAAGGACAGCGTTTTTTGTTTGACGCAGATTGATAAATCTGGGCCATAGGTTATTCTTTATGGTTAAAGGGGTGGTCCAGTGAAAATCTTCTTCTTACAAATCAACTGGTGCTAGAAAGTTATATAGATCTGTAATTTACATCTATTAAAAAATCTCAAGTTTTCCTGTACTTATTAGCTGCTGTATGTCCTGCAGGAAATGTTGTTTTATTTTCAGTCTGACACAGCGCTCTCTGCTGACATCTCTGGCCGAGACAGGAACTGTCCAGAGCAGGAGAGGTTTTCTATGAGGATTTATATGGGGACATCTCTGCCAGAGATGTCAGCAGAGAGCACTGTGTCAGACTGAAAATAAAACTTTTCCTGCAGGACATACAACAGCTGATACGTACTGGAAGACTTGGGATTTTTTTTTTATTAGAAGTAAATTACAAATCTATCTAACTTTTTGATATTAGTTGATTTGAAAGAAAAAGTTTTTTGCTGGACAACCCCTTTAAAATAAGCAAATAATTGGAAAAACAGAAAAATCCATTCTATCCTATTGCAGAAGTGAATCTGCCTGTGAAAAATTATGGTGCAACATTCCTCTGTGGGTTTCATTAGGATCCACAACTAAAACATGAAACCAGAAAGGAAACTTTCTACCATGATTAAAGCCAAATGGCATACTGGGAAGCCGGCCCTGGGACAAGCAAGAAATTACACAAAGACTTCTCCCTATACTGTATATACTCCATACAGCAGCACTCTATCACTAACTCATCCAACACAGTGACCAGGCTGATCATGCCCAGGGTGTGTGATCCTTTCCCATTTAAGGGGGACTCTGGCAAAAATCTTTTTCTTTCAAATCAACTGGTTTCAGAAAGTTATATGGATTTGTAAATTAATTCTATTTAAAAATCTCCAGTCTTCTCATACTTATCAGCTGCTGTATGCCCTGCAGGAAGTGCTGTTTTCTTTTCAGTCTGACACAGTTTCAGTCTGTCCAGAGCAGTAGCAAATCCCCATAGAAAACCTGTACTACTCTGGACAGTTCCTGTCTTGGACAGAGGTGGCAGCAGAGAACACTGTGTCAGACTGAAAAACTTCATGCAGGACATACAGCAGCTGATAAATACTGGAAGGGATTTTTAAATAGAAGACAATTATAAATCTATACAACTTTCTGAAACCAGTAGATTCGAAGGAAAAAAAAGATTTTCCCCTTTAATATCCCTATAGTAAGAATTATTCTATATTCTATCCATGACTGTATAATATTTACACTTATTATATCATCCATTACAAATGTTTTTTTTGTTTGTTTTTTTATAATGAAAGTCAATGGAAAAACGGATCAAAACGGATGCACACAAATGCATCGTTTTTTTTTTTTTACAAAAACTGATTGCAAAAATGTAGTGTGAACCCGGCCTAACCTACAGATTCTACCAATATGTAAAATAAATATACTTTAACCTGCAAACAATATCCAAAATCATATACTATGCTATACCACAAAAGAAAGGCCCAGAAGGGTCTAGGACTCCTCACACACATAAGTAGTTTGTGTACACAGCGAACCTTTACTACCGCTCATGTAAACAGACACATGGTTTCCATATGTTCGGCAAACATACAATAAAAAGAAAGCAGAGTACAGCAAAAAATTAGCACATCGTGTTCTAGTAAAAATTTTTTGGGAAAAAAAAAAACTGCAAAGAAATATTTCTCACTATTTAACGCCCAAGGACTTGTGCGAAATATCCCCGGCACACTGCAAACTAGTTTCCTGCAGTGTTTGAGGACTCTTAACAGAACGTCTTTGTCCAGTCCCTAACAGATGTCTTTATTAAAAAGAGAGGACCCTTCTAGAGAGTGGCATGTTGCAGGGAGTCAGACCACACAGACCGTAAACAATGGAAGCGAGCCAGATGAAAGGAAATGCCTACCATTCTACCAGTCCATTTTACAGACTTGGTAAGAAGAGAGAGAGAGAGACCGAGAGAGCGAGAGCTTAAACAACTGTAAAACACACTTGTAAATTAGGTACATAATTTTACAAATATGTCCTGGCTGAGAGGAACATCCAGCAACATGTTGTTGGCTGCACCTTAAAGATTTCAGGAGCCAGTGGTCTGGAATGCTCCCCGGCAATGTCAACATCGTTCGGTAGCCAAAATGGAGGCTCCTTTCCGTAATGAGCTAAGACAGTCTCTTTCTCCAGTTTTACTTGGACTCTATTAATCACAAACTAACTGAACAAATATTTCTCCCGAGCCTCGAGCTTGGCTCCACGAAGTATAGAGACGTCTCCCTGGATTGGTATTTTGGGTGTTGGGTGGAAAGCCCTAAGATTAGTCGAGAGGAGATTGTTTGGTATTTTTTTTTTTTTTTTTTGCCAGGTTACTGATCGCTCGGAAGTGGTTTTCTGCTGCTTTCCCTTCCCTTACGGAATGGGAAGCGATCTCAGAACGATTTGAAAAATATGATGTAGAATACAATATTAATTAATATTGGATTGTTTGTTTGTTTGTTTTTGTTTTCCAGCCGCTCCCCCGGTGAGGTGGTTGGGGGTAGGGAGGTGGGTTGAAATGTAATATTCAGCAAATATTTATATATTTATTTTAAGTGTTGTACGATAGGTGTAACAGAATAATTGTTCCTTTTTGTTATGAATGTTTTAAGAGTTAGAATAAAGAAAGAAGCAAAATTAAAAAAAAAAAAAAAAAAACTGAACAAATATTTTGATCTGATAACTTTTACCCATATCGCCTCTATTTAAATAATGCCCATTGTTATACCACTTTAGTCTAGTTTAGTTTTAGAAAATATTCTACTATACTCTGCTGCTATGGTCGTTTGTTTTTTTTTTTTAATTTGTTTCTAGTGCCTTTTATTTATTTATTTTTTTTACTATATCTGTTAACGGAAGTTCTCTAACTAAACAAACTCTCCCTGGTATCTAAAGTCTACAATAGCATGCCTACTCCTCACCTGATCTCCTGTATTTTTATGCTTTAGCTCCTAATTTAGCAAATAGTAAATATGATGCATAGTATCCGCCCAGGATTCAGTGAATAGCGGCCGCAGAAAACCCTGTCAGTGCACAGAATAGAGCGAGCGGCTCCGGCTCCGGCTATGGGGATTTCTGATGTGGGCGTGCACGGAAGCGCCCGCATCAGAACACTGCGGCCCGAAAGATCATCCCACCGGTACTGCAGTACGGGGTCACGGAACGGCCGGTCTCTTACTACATGGCCGGTCTCTTACTACATGTGAATATAGCCTAGGACTGCGTCCAACATCTTCGGCCACTGGTAATCATATGGTGAACGATTGGACCCAAGCATGCTTGAGTTGCACTCATTTCTACTGTCGCTTACTAGGACCGCCCTCTTGACTACCTATAGCAGAGATTTATAAGAGTTTAGTAGCTTTGGAACTTTTTGCAAAAAAAAATAAAATAAAAATCTACTAACACTATAATATATTGCCTACAAACTATCAATTAAACATCTTTCCATGTGAAATGTTTCCAGGCTCCAGAGATATTATGTTTTTTTTTCCTTCCCATGTGCATAGCAGAGACTCAGAAGTCATGACAAAGCCGGTATAAAAACCATTGTGGTCATTTTTAAAGCGGTGATGTTTTTAGCTCAATCACCTTCTATAACAGATCTGACCAAACTCTTCCACCTCAAGAAAGTAGCCAGTCTCTTTAGCGGATATTAGAAGATTTAGTTTTGGGTAGATGGGCAATTCAGTCCAAGGCTCATCCCATCTAATAACAGTACGAGAGCTAAAGAGAGTTCTTACCATGCTTCAGATGTAGGCGGCTGTCATTCTTGGTGGGCCTGCACCTGTAGAAAATTTTTGTCTTTTAACAAAGTTGTTGACGGAAAAATGGCAAAATGTATAAACCTTTAGATTTTTTTTTTTTTTCTAAAATAATGGTTGTTATACCAGCCTTCCGTGTTTTGCTGTTTTATGCCTACACATACAGTATATATATATATATATATATATATATATATATATATATATATATATATATATATATATATATATCAGTTTTTTCGGTCCATGCACTTACATTCGCTGCATGTCTCTCTGCATACGTTAATACTGTATGAGGGGCTACCTTTTCCTCGGTCAATGCATAAAGGTCATGCATAATACTTAGTCGTGAAGTCAATAAACCCAGGTGGCAATTCTTCAGTGACCTTTGGATAATCTTTATCGGCCTATTTTTATGGGAATGACAGGTCTTTAGAGTAATGGAATTTTTTATTTTTTACATTCAACAAACTACAAACCCTATAGTGGGGAATTTTATGTAGATACGTGACACGCATCTTATTATCGATGCCTCTTAGGTGTTAAAGAAAACTATGCTATGGAAACACCAGAAATGCATTGATCGTTGTCTGCAGAAAAAAAAAAAAACATAAAAAAAAATCACAAAAACATTATTCAACGCTTTTTTTTTTTACATTTTTTTATTTTGCAGTTTCTGAAATGTTTATTTGTTGAAAGGAATAGGAAACGTTCCCGTCTTATAACTCCCAGGAAGCTGGGATATGGGGAGTTGTTTGATAGAGACAGGAACTTCTCAATGGTGGCTAAGGGTCCTATTAGACAGCTGATGGCGGCCCGATCAATATTATAAACGAGAACCGATCTTCTAGATCAGCGCTTGTTTACTGGGCCTATTACACGGCCCGATAATCATTAGCAAGGGCTGCCTTTGCCCAAACAGTTAATACATTATCTGTCCACGTTCCCGATTTTCTCCTGCACTCTGCATACTTCCCGGTCCCAGCAGCTTCAGAGTGGCCTGTGTGAGATGACAGGCCAATCAGCCAATCACTGGCCAGGACTTCCCGATAATTGGCTGAGCGGCCAGTCAGCTCAGACAGGCCTCTCTAAAGCTGCAGCCACAGTGCCGGGACGCATACAGAGCGCCTGAGTACACCGGGAACATGGACTGGTAATGTATTAACTGTTTGTTCTATCGTCAGCTGTCGGCCACAATAATTTTAGGTCAGGACCTAAAAAAACGATCAGCCAATGATTGTTTTATCGGCTAATCATTGTCGCTATTACAGAGAGCGATAATCGGCTGAATTGGGCCGATTTGGCCAATTTTCCTGCCCTGTAATAGGGTCCTAACAGTGGTGACTGTAATATTCTTGCTCTAATAAAACTGTAGCTCTAGAGAGTAAATAAAATCATAATCTGACTCTACGGCTGCTGTTCATACAACACCTCCAATCTTAGCTTCCTGGGTAAGTAGCAAAAGAATGCACTAGGAAAATAGAACGCAAAGTTTGTCTAAATGAACAACTATAAAAATATGTCTACACGCTGGTGGTAGGAAGGGGCTGACTATAACACACATGGGGTGACTTGGGAAATGTAAAAAGCTTGCACCCCTCTGTACAGTATATAGTTTCTGTATCCTGCATATGGCAAATGTTACAGTTGCGACTTTTTTTTTTTTTTTTTTTTACACTGTAGTAATGCTTTTCATTCCCCCAGAACAAATGTGACTTTCAACCTAACCGATAATATTACATAATGTTTGGGATCTTTAGACAGCTGTTGGGAGAAATTACCAGCCAGAATAGAAGACATGCAAACCAAATGGCCGGGCCAAATCAGAGATTAAGGTCATTTGAGGTCAAGAGCAGGACGCATTTCTAAATGTCAGCATCTTTTGTACTTTTGGTGGCCAAAATGTTTCTGAGGTTAATTGTAATCCTCATTACGAATGTCTGTCATTTTCCATGAGCTGTCAGCGGCTGTCAGAAAGCGGCAGCACTAAGGAGACGGACAACTGGGAAAATCCATAAAGTCATTGTTTCCGAGAACGTTTTTATAAATGTGTCGGGATTTGTGAATATTCGTGTAAATATTATTATTAGAACCTGAATTTATTGTAGGGATTTATTTCACATGATAAAGTGCTCAGTAGTAACTCTTCTTTATAAGTTTATATTCTTGTATTTTTCAATGGCAGAAAGTGAGGGGATGGCGACATTCTCACATTACAAGGATGGGAAGTATATGGCACATATGGACTCAACCAAGGTCAGATGACCAAGACAACCCAATACAGAAGATCCAGCTAACATCCATCTATTGTTTAGGGCTTTGGGGTAATACCTATATTTCAGCTTTATGCTTTGTAAAAAAAAAAAATTATAGACTTGGGCTAGGTTCACACTACGTTTTTGCAATCAGTTTTTTTTTTATAATGGAAGTCAATGGAAAAACGGATCAAAGCGGATGCACACAATTGCATGTTATTTTCATCCATTTTTTTTTCCAAAAAACGGATGAGAAAAACGGATTGCAAAAACGTGGTGTGAACCCAGCCTTATATGATACTCTGATAAGATTATATAGTAATATATCCTCAGAAAGTGTCAATGTGGCGCAAGTACTATTTTTTTGGTACGAAATGTTATA
Organism: Dendropsophus ebraccatus; assembly: GCF_027789765.1. Taxonomy (NCBI): domain Eukaryota; kingdom Metazoa; phylum Chordata; class Amphibia; order Anura; family Hylidae; genus Dendropsophus; species Dendropsophus ebraccatus. The sequence goes on along the minus strand of NC_091460.1, from coordinate 134,014,127 downwards.
ATTAATGATTATTCACTATTATTGTCGATCCAGTAAACTGTAATATTAAAGCGTAACTGTCATTTAAATGTCACTTTTCAGAAATCAATAAGTATCAATAGTACAAGAGATTTTAAAAAGCTCTTTAATAGGTTTTATTAAGCAAAAGACTTTCCTTCTGTACTCAAAAAGCTGTTTTCCCACCTCCACCCAGGATTTCTGTGTCCATTATGCTCTATGGAGGGGGGAGGGGCCGAGGGGGGTGAGTGAGCACAGAGAGGAGAAAGCAAGGCTGTACAACACAACATCCTGGAATCTTCTGTCACCAAGCTCCCAGATAAGCACGCACCTTTCCAAGCTGTGAATCCAGCGTTTTATGTGCCCAGACAGTCACCAAACTACAGGAGCTGGTTCTCTCCTTTTTCTTGACCCCTCCCCCCTCCATAGGTTACAATGGACTCAGCAAACCGGTCTTCACTTTGCTTCTTTGTAAAGAAGACGGCTTTTCCTAATAAAGCACAGATAAGAAGTGAGTGGGGGAGGCTGGAAGACAGCTTTTTGAGTACAGAAAGAGGGTTTTTTGCCTAATAAAACTAAATACAGAGTTTCTTAAAATTGCTTGTACTATTGATTTCTGCAATAAAAATTTAAATGAAAGTTACAGTTTAAAGCTTGGATCCCAATAGAAAGTGTGCACTAACAGCGTAATATCTCCATTGCTTGGGCCAATGACGTACTATGCTCAAAACATTCTTGATATGTGGGTTTCTGCTATGTCTTTTTAGCTAGCTGGGTGGTCTGACATGGCAATGGATAATACCCTCAGCTTGCATGCCTGGTAATGACAACTTACAATGTTACCAATGATCGGTTTGGGGGCTTTTTAATTATGTATAGCGTGATTTTTGTCTGTTTTAAAAGGACAATTAACACTTTTTTAAAGGCTCTCCAGAGGAAAACATCAAGACAATGATTCAGCATCAGCAAAACAAGACCGACTTGTTTATAACCAGCGCTTTAAGAAGACACTTACAATATCCCTTACAAAGTGATACAGCTAGAGCCGTGTTACTGTCATTTACATATGAATGGATACAGGACATCTTCTAGGTCGGAGAATAAATAAATAAATATTTTAGAGGGCATCTATCTATCTATCTATTATCTATCTATCTATCCATCTATTATCTATCCATCTATCCATTATCTATCTATCTATCTATCTATCTATCTATCTATCTATCTATCTATCTATCTCCTATCTATCTATCTATCTATCTATCTATCTCCTATCTATCTACTATCTACCTATCTATCTATCTATCTATCTATCTATCTATCTATCTATCTATCGTAATCTATTGATCTATAATCTATAAGGTGAATCTAGTGTCTATCATTAAAGAATCAAAAGCAGGGAAGTAGACAATGTAACTAACCTGATGTGGATTCTTGGAGTTTTTCTCTCTTCCTTTTCTTCTTTTTACCCTGCAGTAACAAAAACAAGTTTGTTACTCAAAATTTATTCTGAAATAATAAACTAAGATGTATACATCAATATATCTAACCTTCTTGATTTCTAAACATAAAGCACAACACAACACGGGCTGAACAACAGCAACCTTGTCCGCAATGAGGTTAGCTACCAGATATATATAGAATTCAATGCATGCTCTGTAATGATGAATTACAACAAGGGGTTTCTTAAAAACCTAACCAGCTGCCCCCCCCCCCCCCCTAAAGAAAAAAAAAGGTTGGCAGCAGGAGCTGCTATCACTTACAGCCTGGTCCAATATACTTGTGTGGTGACAAATAAAGCACACAGCACTTTGGCCAGATAAAGTACTACAATGCTTTACTGGCACCTACACCAAGCAGGGAATAGGGTTTCCCTCTATTGCACCTTTTAGTATATATTTTCACAGATCCCACATTGGTAATATTGTTGAATAAGGACTGAAAGATAATTTTGGTAACTGAAGAGTGGCATGGTCACTCAAGTAATCACAGTCCACAAAGACCCTCTTAAAGAGAAGTCCGGCAATAGGGGGGAATTCAAATACAAGTAGGCACTTACCTCTCCCCGTGAGCGGCAGGACCGGTCTAGGGATCCCTGCCGGAAGGCATTTACCCCCAAGATTGTGATGATGTCACGACTCTGGGGTAAAAGGCCTGTCCCAACTGATGGACTTGATGCTCAGCCAATCACTGACTAGAGCGGCATCACACCCCTGAGTGGCCAGTCCATCAGCCGGGTCATGACGCTCAGCTACGCAGTTTCCTTACACCTACCAACACAGGAAAGTCAGGAGACCCCATATGTTTATTTGGTGAGCTGATCCTGCCGTAACTGGTTGTGTACTAATGTGTACTAATGTAGTATAAAAAGTATATTCTCAAACGGCACCAACTGGGGCATATGGTTAATCACGAAAAAACAACAACAACGGACAAGAGGTATTTCGGCAAATCTTGGCCCCCTGGTGTAATGACATTCAGTCCACCCCACATGTGGCCTTGTTGTCTCTTTGAAGCCTTTTTCAGACCCAAGTAGAGATCTCCAACTCTCCTTCTCTATTTACTCCTAAATCCTAAAGTCATCCATGCCAATCTATCCGTGCTTCATACGCTCTCTAGCACAATGCCATACGCTTTCTCTGCTTTGGTCCTGACCATCCATTATTAAAATTGCTTAATTTACTATAGAGTCATCTATCTACATTCACTTCTTTTAATAGCCACAGCCTCTATTAAATCCATTATAAAATATTATAAAAAAATAAATAAATAAAAAAAATTGGCTAGCTTACAACATAGTGTTTATTAGATTAAACTGATATCAGTATGGGGTCTCTATACACGTCCATGTTTGTAAGTATCCTAGCATATACTGAGTAAAAATCCATGTTGGTTGATAATATATTCTTTCAAGTGCATCCAAATAATATGTCCTACTGGTCAGTGACTTGTCGTCATGATTAGGTGAAATTTGGCATTTAAAATTAGAAGTTTCCTTCAAGGCACAATCCATCATTTATATTTATAATTATTTACGGTATATTTATTTATATTTGTTAACAGAGAAAATTACAAACTGTTTTTATTATTTAAAATTATTGATAAACAATACAAAATATAAAAACAAACAATAAAAATAAGCTGGATATACTGCGCTTTCAGGCCAGGCTAATTATTTGTTAGAAGATGACTGAATAAGGAAAGACAGTGAACCAGGTCGATAGAATTAAAAGAACTTGAGTGGCTGTTGGTTAGAGGCCATGTTCACACAATGTTTTTTCCAGCTCAGTTTAAAATGACATCCGTTATTTTGAGTCTAAAATAACGGACGTCATTTAGCTGTCTGGCCTTCTGGGTTTACTAATTGGCCTTCGGGTGCGGATTCATTGAAAAGTCCATTGAATTTAATAGTAAAAACGTCGAAAGAACGGTGACAAAAGAAAAACTGTGTTGCGAACAGCTAATAAAAAACGTCCGGTGTTTGCAAAACATTATATTTTGACGTCCGTGGTGATAATCGTCCGTTACTCATTACATTGTGTGCATTGGACGTCCGTTTTTCCATTGACTTCAAAGCATTGCCATAGCGGTCAGTTAAATCTGGTCAATAACGGACGTTTTTTGATGTTTAAATAGAAATGTTAATTTTAAGCGTATCCCTATTGGATATATATATATATGTTGCTGAGAAAAAGGTAAAAATAAAGAATAAAAAAAGTAAAATAAAATACAATATAAAAATATAAGAAATAATAGCATAATACATTTCTGCTTATTATATTATATTATTATATTATATATATAATTTTATATATATATATATATATATATATATATATATATTGTTATGCAGAATTATATATATATATATATATATATATATATATATATATATATATATATAATTCTGCATAACAATTTCTAGTGATCTGTATTCTGCATCAATAATCACTTAGTTCTTGGAATCTCCCAGTATAATTGGGAACAGCACATGAGAGGGTGCAGGACGCCGGTCTGGAAACACATCTGGACCTCTTGTCCACCACTAGAAATGTCCACTTCCACAGCTCTGGTGGACAGAAGTCGGCATTATGTTGCCTGATGTTGTAGCCAGCAATAATCCTCCTTCTACTGAAAAGCTGCAATTGTACTGAGAGTGATCACAGGGATGGGGTGGAAGGCGGCCAACAATAGACGGTTCTGTCAATGATGTTACATTTGTCAGCCAAAGCAGCTCCCCCGAGAGAAGATAAACCTACTTGTCTGAACAAAGGCTCAATGGCCACGTAGACCGGACTTGAAACTGTGCTGGTTGTAAAAGTCTTGGGCCATTTTGGAGACTAAAAGCTCATAAATCCAGATATGTTTAATAAGTTAATTGTTTCCTCGCAGAAAGACGACCATTCAGGAGAGCGCCAGCATTCGCTTGGAGCCTCATTGTTACTGATGGGGTTAATGAATGACTTGGAGATTAGCCCAGTTCTGCAGCTGCTACACACCCCGGTCTACACAACCCGACACCCTGATATTATTCGCTTCTTCCACTCCCTGCTCTAACTCTAAGACACCTTCACTGCCATTTGTCCACCACTTGTATAGCCTAAATACTTTATCTGGTTGCATCTGGGAGTCAACAGTCTTGAACAACATTTCTATATGAGATCAACCAACATTAAAGGGTTGTTCAGTGTATTCACCAAAAAAAAAAAAAAAAAAAAAAATTCTTCTAAATCAACTGGTGCCAGAGATTTGTAATTTACCTCTATTAAAAAAATCTCAAGTCTTCCTATACTTATCAGCTGCTGTATGTCCTGCAGGAAGTGGTATTCTTTTCAGTCTGGAAAGCAGTTGAGGTTTTCTATGGGGATTTACTACTGCTCTTGGCAGTTCCTGTCATGGACAGGGGTGCCAGCAGAGAGCACTGTGTCAGACTGAAAAGAATACATCACTTCATGCAGGACATACAGCAGCTGATAAGTACTGGGGACTTGAGATTTTTTAACAGAAGTAAATTACAAATCTTAGGCACTTTCTGCCACCAGTTGATTTGAAAGAAATGTTTTTTGGTCAACTACCCCTTTACTATTATACAAAATGACATAAAAAAAACTTCACATTTTTTAATAAATCTGGCTATTAGATAACAGATGCAAAAATGTTCATGGAGATGATCTTGTAAAATTGGCCCTTAGCTCTTTTTGGAGCATAAATTGGATTTACCTCGCTGTTAGGGAGGGACTGATTTACAGGATTACTGATAAGTCTAACTAAAATGCAAATTCAAGAAAAAAAAATTGTGGCACTCACCAAATCCAAAACATAGAATCCAATATTATTCCATACTTAGGTCGTGAGACGCAGCTTCCATTAGCAAACAAAGCTACAGCTGTTTAATGGACCAAACCATGAAAAGTATGGAATAAAGTTGGATTTTATGGAATGGATTTGGTGAGTGCCGCTATCTTTTTGTGTTCATGTTCTACGGGAATTCAGATTTAAGCACCACCTATCCAGTTTATCAGATCTAATCCCTACACACGTGCAGCCACTATACGACTGTGCCTGCAAGATATCTCTCAGCTTAGTTTTAAGCCTAGTAGTGAGAATGGAAACTACAAGATATATAGAAATATAGAAAATATAGAAAGGTAGAAAACTTGAAAAAAACATCACCAACATTCTTTAAAAATACGTTAAACATACAAACATGGTTTAAACTACAAGTGATTTTCTATTGGCAGTTTCCCTTTAAAATACAATAAAATACAGTGAGGCACACTTCGAGGTATAATCGGAGAAAAACGGAGAAGCAGACCCTTTTAGACATAAGACAACAAGATGTTGGATCAGAATGAATTCACTGTCTACATTCGCACAGTAAAAACTGGAATGAACATGGTAAAACTGGTAACACATCAATGAATTATGTTTGCCATCCAAGGGTGGTCTCAAACAACATCATGCGCCAAGTACGTTTGCAGAGATTTAAACAAAACAGTTCTGGATATAGATCTCATAAGGTACAAATAATCCATATTTATGGACGGTAATACTAAACTACACTGTTACCAATAATGAAAAGTTAAAGGAGTATTCCTCTAAAACATAACTTTTGATATGTTGCTGCCCATGGTGACACTAACAATTCCGTCCATACTTATTATCTATTCAGTCTCCTTCCTCCAGTTCTCAGCTTCTGCTTTCTGATAAAAAAAACTAAAATATGTGTGTGATCTATTCTCTCCGTCTCCTGGCAGGCTGCATCTGCAACATTGTAGTTTCTTTGTAATGCTAGGAGGGTTAATCACAGTGAGCTCATAAGCAACTTGACCTCAGATAAACCCTCCCGGCATTACAAAGAAGCTACAAAGTTGCAGATGAAGCCTGCCAGGGACTTGTTTACAACAGCCATCTCAGAAGGGAGGGGGGAGGAGCTCACACACAGATTTTTGTGTTTTCAGCAGAAAGCAGCAGCTCAGAACTAGGGGAAGGAGACTGAATAGATTATAACAAGTATGGAGTGAATTGTTAGTTTCACCATAGGCAGCAACATATGAAGAATTATGAGTGGAATACCCCTTTATGACAAATCTAGTTATATATATTAGTGTGTAGCCTTTGGGAATAGAAATGTTGCTTATGCAAATCTGCATATTCTATCTAATGGCCAAAGGGGCAGTAACTTTCTAAAAACAAAAAAACAGTAAGTAAAAGCGCTGTTGTACTCAGGGCAACAAAGTGACATAAATAGCCGCCCTCAGGTACTCTGTAACAGAGCTGTCTCATGGTTGTTCTAAGCTGATTTCCACAGATCCAGCTCCTGCCCCCTGCAACAAAGTCACTCCTATGAGATCAGCTTCCACAATATATAGGGATAGTGTCCATGAAGTGCGTCTCTGCATTCTGAGAGGGATTAAGGATGGAATGTTCCTCAATTGTGATGGGATTCCACCAAGAACTCAAACAGGATTCATCTGGGTGACTGGGCGACACTAAGTGACTTGAAGAAAGCCAGCAGGCCAGACAATGGAGGCTGCTATCTGAACGCTTCTTCCTATCCCAGGAACTAAAGGCAAGTTAAGTGTGGAGTACTTATAGTCAAAGTTATAAAAGAAATTCTGCACAGTTACTGTACACAGAGATGCAAGAGCAGAGTCCAGGATTCGCTCTTGGCTGGGGTTACATGGTTCACTTCCAGCTGAGACTACAGATGAAATACAGAGGTCTTAAAGGGGGATTCCACTCATAATAATAACTTTTGATATATTGCTGCCCATGGTGAGACTAACAATTTCTTCCATACTTGTTATTATCTATTCAGTAGGGATGGTCCGAACCATGTATGTACGAACCCGAACTCTCGGCAATGATTCCCGCTGTCTGCCCTCTCCATGGAGAGGGTGGATACAGCGGGAGGACTGCCTGGAAAACTGGGATAGAGCCATAGCCATAGGCGGTCCTCCCACTGTATCCACCCGCTGCATGGAGCGGCCAGACAGCGGAAAATCTGATGCCGAGCGTTCGGGTTCATACGAACCCGAACCTCGGCAGTTTCGGACCATCCCTACTATTCAGTCTCCTTCCCCCAATGCTGAGCTGCTGCTTTCTGCTGAAAACACAAAAATCTGTGTGTGAGCTTTTCTCTCTGTCTCTCACTCCTTCCTGAGACTGATGTAAACAAGTCTCTGGCAGGCTTTTTCTGCAACATTGTAGATTCTTTGTAATGCTGGGAGGGTTATTCTGAGGTCAGGTTGCTAATGAACTCAGTGGGATTAATCTTCCCAGCATTACAAAGAAGCTACAATGTTGCAGATAAAGCCAGTCAGGGACTTGTTTATAACAGCCGTCTCAGAAGGAGACGAGGAGGGGGAAACAGAGAGAAAAGTTCACACACAGACTTTTGTGTTTTCAGTAGAAAGCAGCAGCTGAGAATTGGGGGAAGGAGACTGAATAGATAATAACAAGTATGGAAGGAATTGTTAGTCTCACCATGGCCAGCAATAGATCAAAAGTTTTGTTTGAGTGGAATACCCCTTTAACAGGGGTTTAATAGGGTTTTATGAACTGCCTGCCCGGCTCTTATACATGACTTCTTCAGGCACTCCATTCTTAATAAAAGACAATGAAAAGTACTCACATAGTTGTCTCTTGCAGACCAGCCTGGATAGAGCTGCATGTGTAGCTGCCTTTCTTTTCGGGCTAACTCGTAATATTTGGCCTGTTCTTCGCGGGACAACGCATGCCACTAAAAAAGAGAGAGGATACGGCTTTAATAATGCCACATCATATATGTATAATAAAGAAGAGGAAAAACATATTTACTAGATGGTTTGAAAAATAAAAAGAATTAAACATTGCACAAAACTAAGAAATATGTTACCTTAAAGGCAATTCAATATAAGTCCCGACCCCCCGCTAGAGCCCCCTTTACTTACCTGATCGCGCCGGGTCCCGAGTCCGATGCCCATAGAGAATGAATGATGAGCGGGCGCTGAAATCTCCGTCACCGCACCGAATCAAGAAGTGGGACCCGGTGCGATCAGGTAAGTATAGGGGGCTCTAGCGGGGGTCGGGAGCCTGTCACCCTGGCACGGGGGTGACAAGTTCCCTTTAAGTCTTCCTGTACTTATCAACTGCTATATGTACTGCAGGAAGTGATGTATTCTTTCTAATCTTGATATGATGTTCTCTGCTGCCACCTCTGTCCAAGACAGGAACTGTCCAGAGTAGGAGAGGTTTTCCATGGGGATTTGCTACTGCTCTAGACAGTTCCTGACATGGGCACAGACTGGAAATAATCCACCCCTTCCTGCAGGACATACAGAAGTTGATAAGTACTGGAACACTTGAGTTGGTTTTTTTTTTTTTTTTTTTTATAAAAGTGATTTACAAATCTGTATAAGTATCTGACACTTGTTGATTTAAAAACAATTTTTCCTCCAGAGAACCCCTTTAAAACCTGATGAGAACTTCAGTAGCAAAATGGTGCACGTCCCGACTCTCAAAGACATATCAATAAATTATATCTTCTCCTGATTTAGTGAAACCTTTTACTAAACACATCAATTCCCTAAAAGCTGTTGTTCATCATTCCAACATATAAATAGTACAATAAATCCAAAAACTAAAGGATAAAATTAGGATTCCAAAGAAATAGAAACTGTATGTAGAAATAGAAACTGTATGTAGAAATTTTCCAATCGACTGGTTTCAGAAAGTTATATAGATTTGTAATTTACTTCTATTTAAAAATCTCAAGTCTTTCAGTACTTATCAGCTGCTGTATGTCCTGCAGAAAAAGGTGTATACTTTCCAGTCTGACACAGTGCTCTCTGCTGCCACCTCTGTCCATATCAGGAACTGTCCAGAGCAGGATAGGGGATTTGCTCCTGCTTTGGACAGTTCCGTTTTCAGACAGAGGTGGCAGCAGAGAGCACTATGTCAGACTGGAAAGAAAACACCCCTTCCTGCAGGACATACAGCAGCTCATAGGTATGGGAAGACTTGATATTTTTTTATAGGAGTAAATTACAAATCTATATAACTTTTTTTAAACCAGTAGATTTTATTTATTTTAATTTTTTTGCAGGAGTACCCCTTTAAACCTATATAGTAGCAGCTTAAGAATTGTTCAGGACAAGGCCTAAACTGATGTCAAATCTGACATTTTACATTGCTTTTGCTCCCCCAGCCCTTTATATTACATTAGTGATTCGGCCATAGTATGCAAGGAAGCTGACTCAGAATTGTGTCGGGATGTGGATACCTGTTTTTGATTTCCCATCCTCTTATTTGCCACCAAAATCAATTTAAACCCCCTCCAATGGTGTCACCCTAATCGGCTTTTACGGTCGGCTCTCCAGCTGCCGCAGTGACATATGCGCCTTGGATGTGAATAGGCCTTACGTTGCCAAGAAACATGTACATGGGCCTGATAGCCTCAGGCGTGGAGATTAGATAGTTGCTTATCCCAGGCAACACGCATTATAAATATGTAAAAAATATAAGTGTATCAGTAGTCGGGGATCAATAACCAGGGAGAAGCATCGACAAGAAATGTGCCTATAATTAGGCCAAGGTAACAGGCACTTCTCATGCTATAAATGCTTATTGGAGCTTGGAGGTGACTGAATAACACGGCCGTTGTTAAAGGGGCCTGGGGGCTAGGAACTCTCTAGTGGCGCCTAACCATTAATGCCGATCCCGCTCTGTAAAAGACACCTAATGAGTCCCTGCAAATGCTCCCACCACTCGTAATTATACACCGACGCTTAATACCTGTATTAGCACTTCCTTCACATCTGGAGCCGATCTAGCTGACTATTGATCTGCTATAACAACATACTTCATGCTAAGCCTGAGAAAGGATTAGAAGTAGTCAACGTTTGTTTTTGTTTTTTTAACTATTAAAGTACATAGAACTGATATTATTATGTATTATTATAATGTAGTGCTTTTTATATTACATACATCATAGACCAGGGACAGGGAACCTTGGCTCTCCAGCTGTTGTAAAACTACAACTCCCATCATGCCTGGACAGCCAAAGCTAAAGCTTTGGCTGTTCAGGCATGATGGGAGTTGTAGTTTTGCAACAGCTGGAGAGCCAAGGTTCCCTACCCCTGTTATAGACTGTAGGACCAAATACTAAAAGCCACTTCAATATTCCGACTAGTCTACAATGCGCAGTGCAATGGCTGATATGTGCATGCTTGATGTCAAGATCTCTGCCGTTCAGAGATGTTATTCTTTCACATCAACTGATGCCAGAAAGTGACAGAGATTTGTAATTTACTTCTATTAAAAAAAAAAAAAAAATGTAAGTCTTCCAATACTTATCAGCTGCTGTGTGTCCTGCAGGAAGTGGTGTTTTCTTTCCAGTCTGGAGAGCAGGAGAGGTTTTCTATAGGGATTTGCTGCTGCTCTAGACAGTTCCTGACATGGACAGAGGTGGCAGCAGAGAGCATTGTGTTGGAATGGAGAGAATACACCACTTCCTGCAGGACGTATAGTAGCTGATAAGTACCAGAAGACTTGAGTTTTTTTTTTTTTTTTAAATGCAAGTAAATTACAAACCTCTGGCACTTTCTGGCACCAGTTGATCTCACAATATATATGTATATATATATATATATATATATATATATATATATATATATATATATTTATTTATTTTTAATACATGGGGTAGTTCAATTTTTTTCTTTTCAAAAGTCTGAAAGATTTGTAATTTACTTCTATTAAAAAATCTCAAGCCTACCATACTTATCAGCTGCTGTATGTCCTGCAGGAAGTGGTGTATTCTTCCCAGTCTGACACAGTGCTCTCTGATGCCACCTCTGTCCGTGTCAGCAACTGTCCACAGCAGCAGCAAATCCCCATAGAAAAACTCTCCTGCTCTTAAGACTGGAAAGAATACACCACTTCCTGTAGGACATACAGCAGCTTATAAGTACTGGAAGACTTGAGATTTTTTAAAAGAAGTAAATTGCAAATCTCTGGCACTTTATGGCACCAGTTGACTTGAAAGTAAAAAAAAATAATAGTGAACTATGCCTTTAGCATAGTGGATTATTTGTTAACTGAATTCACATGTTGTTTTGGTTGGTACATGTCAGCTGAATAATAATAATAATAATAATAATAATAATAATAAAAATAATGATATAGATAATAATAATAATAATAATAATAATAATAAAGATAATAATAATATAAATAAGTATGATAATAATAATAATAATAACAACATAAATAATAATAATAATAATAATAATAATAATAATAATAATATTATTAATAAATTTTGTATCCTGCTTTTTTACCAGGATGCTATTTTATAAATCGCTCATAAATTCAGTAAACGTAAAACGTAAATTCTTTTTTTTTTTTTTTTACGATGCCCATAAACGTTGCACATGGCTTATATAGCAGATGTAAACATGTTGAAATCAGGTTTTAAAATGACAAGCAGCCGGGGTCACAGCTTTCCTGGAAGTGCCTGAGTCACAGGAAATGAACAGCAAAAATGATTCACTCGTTTCTGGGAAGTGAATGAGTGTTGTGGGTTAGATTTTGTAAAGAAAATGAAAGTGCGCCGTGCTGTTGTCTCTCTGCGTGTGTTCGCCAAACCCTGCAATTTTAGACATGATATAATACATTGGTAGTAAAATGATCACTTCCAAGACGTACAGGCGGTCGATCTGTGACAACCTACAGCATCAAGGCTGATTTAAAGCGAACCAGTCAGTTGCATTTTATGTTAAATATAACCTTACTGAAAGAGTAGTAGATGCCTGAAACAAACTTACATAGGATGTGGTAGGTAAATCAACAATGACTGAATTTAAAGTGGTTATTCATCTTTTTTTCTTTTCTTTCAAATCAACTGGTGCTAGAAAGTGTCAGAGATTTGTAATTTCCATCTATTAAAAAAACTCAAGTCTTCCAGTACTTATCAACTGCTGTATGTCCTGCAGGAGCTGGTGTATTCTCTCCAGTCTGACACAGTGCAAACTGTCCAGAGCAGTAGCAAATCCCCATAGAAAACCTCTCCTGCTCTCCAGACTGGAAATAATACCACTTCCTGTAGGACATACAGCAGCTGATAAGTACTGGAATACTTTTTTTTTATTTTATTTTATTTTTTTAATAGAAGTAAAGTAAAATGGAAAAATAAAAGGGCAGACTAGATGGACCCAGTGGTCTTTTCCTGCCAACAACCTTCTGTGTACTTTCCAAATTGCTGACACTGTTAGATAGCTGTTAGCTCAGGGATATACATTTTACCTTTCATATATCTACCATAGAAATGTGCTTTTATTTTCTTGTGCAAAGTGTCAAAGAGGCTTTTCCAAGATCCTGTGAGTGGGATACATTATAAAGAAATAATACTTACCTTTCCCCGTGCCCCCACCAGCTGCTAGTTTTCTCCCGGCTCCTGTGTTGTCATGACCCAGCAGGAACTACCCAATCAGCCAGTCAGTGACTGCAGAGGTATCCCGCCTCACTCACTGATTGGCTGAACAGGCATTTCAGAGCCAGGTCATGAGGTCGTGGGCTGGGAGCTACAGGACCCCAGCTGGTGATGCTACATTGCGGCGGCATGGGGAAGGGTAAGTATATTGCAAATTGCAGATCTGTATTTGTATGCGGATCACATCCACAAGAATACGGATCTCATAGAGTTCTATTGGTGTGTCTGTGGAGCAATTTCAGTCCGGACTAGGGCCTGTCCTTTTTTTTTTTTTTTTTGCGGCACGGATCACTGCCCTGTACACACCTACAGGTGTGTGAATACAATGACCCTATTTTCTATCCATAATTGCGGATACACTATTTTGGATGTGTGGATGGGGCTTAAAGGGGTTGCCCAGAAATTTTTTTTTTCTTTCAAATCAACTGGTGTCAGAAAGTTGTATAGATTTGTAATTTACTTGTATTAAAAAATCTCCAGTATCCCCATACTTATTAGCTCCTGTATGTCCTGCAGGAAATGTTGTTTTATTTTCAGTCTGACACAGTGCTCTCTGCTGACATCTCTGGCCGAGACAGGAACTGTCCAGAGCAGGAGAGGTTTTCTATGGGGATGCATAGAAAACCGAGACAAAGTTCCTGTCTCGGCCAGAGATGTCAGCAGAGAGCAGTGTGTCAGACTGATAATAAAACAACACTTCCTTCATGACATACAGCAGCTGATAAGTAGGGGAAGACTTGAGATTTTTAATAGAAGTAAATTACAAATCTATATAACTTTCTGACGCCAGTTGATTTGAAAGAAAACGTTTTTCGCTGAACAACCCCTTTAACACTTGGAATTCTTTTCTTGTATGACACAATGAGGTACAGGCTAGTCATGTAAATAGAAGGGGAGTTTTGTTCCCACTGAAGGAGTGCTATGTCCATAATTACTGCAGGCATGGTATAAGAGGAATGCCCAAACAATACCAACACAGGAAGCACTCAGGATATCTTGTTGGAAAGACTACAAAGTACTTTCTAAAGTAATTTTTTTTGGTACTTTATAAATGATTCCTCTGGGATGTGTATAACAGCAGGGGTCACTGAACCGCCGGACATTCACTTCCTCAGTTACTCTCTATTTACTGGTTGCCAGGCAACAGCACACTCTTTACCGAGTGTCGGAATGTCACAGATGTGGCCTTATGTATCAGACTTGGCTAAATAAATAATTCTTCTTGTTGCCCATAACAAACCAGAGTTCAGCTTAAATTATAAGTCGGCATTGGTTAATGAAATCAGCGCTCTCATTGGACAAAAAAGTGTTTTCTTATTAACAGGTTAGACTGGGTTCACATTGTGTTTTTGCAGTTCATTTTTTTTTTATAAAAATAAAAAATTCAAGTAAAGAAACAGTAGTGGCACTTACCGATGAAGATGCTGGTGCAGATTTCTTTTTATTAATAAGGCATGGACATACACTGGGCAGACGCCAGGTAGATGCAGATTACAAGTTTGTTTCGCGCGACTGCGCTTCAACAGACCCCTCCTGTGTCTGTTGAAGCGCAGTTGCGCGAAACAAGCTTATAACCTGCATCTACCTGGTGTCCGCCCAGTGTATGTCCATGCCTTATTAATAAAAAGAAATCTGAACCAGCATCTTCAACGGTGAGTGCCACTACTATTTCTTTACTTGAATTTTGGTACCGTTATGGACACATTTTGCTTAGTGAGCTTCACTGAACACGTTAATGTCCCATGAAATACTGTTGGTAACCTACTCTGGGACCTGTAGTGCCAATCGCCTCTTTCTACTGATACATTAAAAATAAAAAATGGATTAAAAAATAGATGCATTTTTGTGCATCTGTTTTCCATTGACTTCCATTATAAAAAAAAAAAAAAGGATCAAAAACGGATCATTTTTTACAAGGGTGACCCCATTTTTGTGTACGTTAAAAAAAGGATGCGTTTTGATCCATTTTTTTATTATTTTTTTTTTTATAATGGTGGTCAATGGAATAACAGATGCACACAAATGCATCCGTTTTTTTTGTGAAAAACAGACTGCAGTGTGTGAACCCAGCCTTAGCAGAAAGGAGAAGAAAGAACCCCCACAAGCTCACCCTTCTGCCGAGGATCTGGTTGATGGCAGCACTTTCTTTGAGCGTGCACTCTGCTACGACGTTCGCTCTCATCTCTTTCATATACAACATAAAAGCGTTGAGCGGTTTCTTTATATGAGGTCTTTTTGGCTCCTGTTCTTTTCTCTGTTCATGATGAGGTTTCCTAAATGGGAGAAGGAACAGAACGTGATGAAAACCACACAAAAGAGCAAATGAAGAAATATAATTAATGAGTCGATATATTCTAGCGACTAATTATATCTCCTCCGCCATTCTCATCGGTTTCTGTGATTTCACATTAAACGGTGTACAGTTATATGATGCCACAATTTCTGCCATTTCAGGCCATGTATAAGGTGTAAAAGTATATATTTCTTGCCAGCCAGGCACTAAGGGGAGATTTATCAAACATGCTGTAAAGTGAAACTGGCTCAGTTGTCCCTAGCAACCAATCAGATTCCACCTTTCATTTTCCAAAGAGTCTGTGAGGAATGAAAGGTGGAATCTGATTGGTTGCTGGGGGCGACTGAGCCAGTTTCACTTTACACCATGTTTGATAAATCTCCCCTTAAGTACACAATAGACAGTAGTTGTGTTTTTGTTTTTTGGGGCACTATAGGGTATTTTTACTAAGTATCAACATTTCCCATGCCAGTCTTCTGCTGAAGCCTATTGGATTAAATTGCCACAAATGTATTCATAAGTGCAGGCCTCCTAATAAACGTGCTGCATCGGTGACTGCCCGTGCACCACAGATTGAAACCTACACCGGCTTTTAGATTTCAGCTACAATTAAGGGGGTTGTCCAGCGAAAATTGTTTTCTTTCAAATCAACTGGTTTCAGAAGGTTATAAAGATTTGTAATTTACTTCTATTTAATAATCTTCAGTCTTCTAGTACTTATCAGCTGCTGTATGTCCTGCAGGAAATATGGTTTTCTTTTCAGTCTGACACAGTGCTCTCTGCGGCCACCTCTGTCCAGAGTAGGAAAGATTTTCTATGGGAATTTGCTGCTGCTCTCGACAGTTCCTGACATGGACAGAGGTGGCAGTAGAGAGCACTGAGTTAGACTAAAAAGAATACACCACTTCCTGCAGGACATACAGCAGCTGATAAGTATGTGAAGACTTTAAATAGAAGTAAATTACAAATCTATATAACTTTCTGAAACCAGATGATTTGAAAGAAAAAGATTTTCATTAGATAACCCCTTTAACGTCAAATTGTACCATCACATATTAAAAGTGGCAAGTGAAAGAATTCCCCCGCACCTTTCTGCTGTACCCCACCTGCTTTCTAAAAAGTGGAAAACACAATATAAGACCGGGTTTACATATATTTAGGGGTCCTGCATCCTTCTTTTGATGACAACTGATGCCACAAATGATGGCAAAAATGCATAAGTAGTCATCAGACGTTCTATACGTTTTTCCATTCATCATCAGGGCCAGATAGCAGAAAGCTGCAAGCCACGTTGTGCTGTCTTGGCCGTCCGGCAATCCGCATCCCAATTAAAGTGCCACATGCTTTAAACTGAATGGGATCAGCTCCCAGATGTGTTTCATTGCTATTGCACCGAAGGTAAACGACTGATGGATATACGCCCTAAATCTGCTGAAAATTTGCACTGTAATTATCCAGTTATGTTGGTATAATGTTAGCCGCATAACTATAAGGACTATATTAGGCTGGGTTTACATATGATTGCCAATCCTTAGAACGACTCTGTACCCACAATCTGTCCCCCCAAACCGCTTGTACCATCACATAGCTGCTTTTAGATCTGTCCTGAGGTCCTTTCAGCAGGTGATGCAGTTATTGTCCTAAAAAACAACTTTTAAACTTGCAGCCCTGTGTCAAATTGGTGTGGCCTTGAGTGTCTATGCCCTAGGATTGCGACGCCCCTGCGTCCCTCCTTCCTGCCCTCTTCAATAGGAATGCAACTAGAACAATTTCTCCTCTTAACCACCTGTCTGAACACTGCACATGCGCTGGATCATTAAGGCACCTGTGCAGTTGATGAATAGGAAAAATCCTGCCTGGGGCATTCCTAATGATGAGGAGGGTGGGGAGGAGGGACGGAGAGGGCACAGACACTCTAGGCCACTCCAATTTGACACAGAGCTGCAAGTTTAAAAGTTGTTCTTTAGGACAATAACTGCATCAGCTGCCGAACGGACCCCAGGACAGATCTTGGATTAAAAGCAGCTATCCGAGGGTACAAGCGGTTTGGGGGGGGACAGATTGTAAGTACAGAGTAATTTTAATGGAACAGATGGGCACACTGGATACCACAAGCTGGATCTTTTGCATCCGGTGGCCCTTCCATTGCCCATAGGCTGAAATGAGGAATCACCTATGGCGCTGCGGAATCTGTTGGCAAATTATAGTTATACAAGTTATACAAATAAATATTATTATTATTATTATTATTATTATTATAATATTTGCCCTTCAGCTGGATCAAAAACACTGCATGCAACGTTTATTGATCTGATGCCTGCACACCGGATAGCATATATGCCGGATGATAGAGATTTATGAACCCAGCTTCCACCCGCTACAAGCGCCAATCTCCTTGTATTTCCGTAGCATACTACACAGTTCAGTAACAGATGGGCAGAGTGAGACCAATGATCACTATATAGTTTCGGCAGCCCTTTTTTTCTGTCATTAGTCGACTGCACATGCCCTGTTATACAGGGTGATGTGCAACAAACAAAACCCCAAGATCAGCCGATGAACGGACATTTGCTCATTACACAGTTCTACTATTGACCTGTCCTGTGATTATTTATCGGTCTGTGATAGGCATTGGAGGGTACCGAAAAGGTTGCCGTGCCCCATCGGAGGAGACTAGAGTTATAAATAAGGTGAGAGTTGGAGCCCAATGTACAGATTTTTTAGTGTGTTTAAAAGGGTACTCCGGCCCGGGGGGTATTTTTCAGATTTGCCCCGGTTCCAGCGCCGGGTCCCGGCAGCTCAACCATTCAGCACCGTAGTGGAGTCCCGCCTGAAAAATACCCCTGGGCCGGAGTACCCCTTTAATACCTTGCATAGTCTTACAGAGAAGGTAATACTTACACATGCATTAAGTCGTTGTCACTATGTGGGTGTTCTTGTTTGACCTGAGGATTGACAATAGCGGGGTGAGGGATTCCAGTTGCGTGTGGACCTGGAGGACCAGGAACCATGTGATGGGAATACCTAAGATAAAAAAAATATAGGTAAGATAAAAAAAGTTACTTTTTTTTCCTAGTAAGGCTGGGTTCACACTACGTTTTTGCAATCTATTCTTTTCATCTGTTTTTGCATCCGTTTTTTTTTTCATCTGTTTTTGTGTGCACCCGTTTTGATCCTTTTTGTACTTTTTTGTTTATGTTAAATAAAAACGGATGCGTTTTGATCCCTTTTTTATATAATGGGAGTCAATGTATGTGCACAATTGCACCTGTTTTTCATCCGTTTTTTTTTTTTTTTTTCAACAACTAATGAAAATAACGGATTGCAAAAACATAGTGTGAACCCAGCCTAATTTTGCTAATAGCTATTTTTTGATCAGCCTAAAGACTCAATCTATCCAGAAAGCAGGCACACATCTGTTCTGGATTATAACAGATACTGACACCCATTAACATGCAGGATTCTGAAATCAAGTGTAAGTATTATTGTTTTGTGTGTGCTTTGAACTGCATAGATTACATTGTGTTTCTTTTTTTTTTATTGGAACTGCTTTCCACTTTGAACTGGATTAACATATTTAAAAAGAATAGTTCAGACAGAATAATTGATTCATTCCTAGCCGACTTGGCTCAATCAATTCAGTTCAAACAGGGTTATTGATTGACAGATTTCATGTAAAAATGGCTTTAGAAGCTGCAGGCGTCTCTAATGCTGCTCTGCCGACAATCCCGCCACTTAGTGAATTGTCTTTATTGGGGAGAATAGGCCACAGGCATGAAATGGAGGATTGGGATTATTTTAGTGTAGAAGATTAGACATCTTGATTGTCAGCTATTATACTATACGGATAAATTGTAGACCATTGTCATACAGAGCAGGGGGTGAAGGGCTACGGCTATATGTGTGTATAGTATGTATCTAATAAAGAAGGATATTATAATGAGGAGACTGTTTCTCTATTACATACAACCAAAACATCGAAGGTTTGTGAAGGTTAAAGCCGCAATAATGTTAATATAAGGGCATCTTCTTAAAGTGAATGTACCATCAGTACATTCACCTTAAGCTCTCCAGTTGGATAGAACGGTGTCAGCGCAGGGAAGCCGGTGCGGTCTTTTTGAACTGTGGCCCAGTTCCTGCGTACGGCACCCTTCTATTCTTGGGCACCGGCCAGGGATAAAGCACTGGCGGCGGACCGGCCCGCCCTCAGTGGGAGGAAACCTCCGACCCTCTATGACGCGGCTCCAATAGAATCAATGGAGCTGCATCATAGAGGGGCAAAGGTTTCCTCCCACTAAGGGAGGGCTGGCCCGCCTCCAGAGCTTCATTCGCAGCCTGTGCCCCGGAACAGAATGGCACCACACGCGGGAACCGGGCCACAGTTGAAAAAAAGGACTGTGCCAACGCTGTTCTATCCATGTAAAAAACTTAAAGCGAATGTACCATCAGATGCACTAAACCAATAGTACCCAGCTGCTTTGTGTATCCTAATGAAGGGGCTTGGGGGAAATTGTTTGCAAGTAAGAACTTACCTCTCCCTGCGTCCGTGGTGAGTGGTGGGACCGGCCTCTGGACCCTCGCTGGAAGGCATTTTCCCCTGAGTTCTGATGACGTCAAGGCCTGTCCCGGCTGATGGACTGGCTGCTCAGCCAACCAGTGACTAGAGTGGTGTCCAGCCCCAGTTACTGAATGGCTGAGCAGCCAGTCCTTCAGCCAGGTCGTAGCGCGTCAGCACCAGAGATCCCACAGCCTGGCGGGGGTCCTGAGGCCGGTACCACCGGCTCACCGCAGGCCCGGGGAGATGTAATTTTAGGAATCGTCAGAATTCTCCTTTAACTGAAATTGAACTACTTCAAATCCACCTTAAAGGGGTTGGCCACTTTCTAGTAAAATTGTTTAGTATACAGTATTAGTAAGTGTACTCACTGTATATACTGACAGTAGCTTCTGTGTACCTCACAGAGCTAAAATCAGAGTCCCCTTCTCCAGGCTGTGCTGCTCTGTGGTGTGTTTTTAAATAAGATGGCTGACATGGAGGAGCATGTGACCATGGCCGCCCCGTGTCCTCCATAGGAATATACAAGCTCAGTGGTGGACACTGGGGGGCGGGGCATAGTCACATGCTCCTCCATGTCAGCCATCTTATGGACAGAATCACCACAGAGCAGGGCAGCCCAGCCTGGAGGAGAGGAGTATGATATTAGCTCTATGAGGTACACAGGGAGTTGCTGTCAGTATATACAGTATATACACTTACTAATATTGAACACTGAACTATTTTACCAGAAAGTGGACAACCCCTTTAAAGGATAACATTGGAACCTTTATATATATATATATATATATATATATATATATATATATATATATATGGATCTACAAACATATCTATAAAACATCATTGCTGACAACCTTCTACCTTACACGTCGGAACGAAAATGTTCAGTAACCAATTCTCCATTACTCATTAGGAAGCAATGAAGCTGCTGTTACAGTAAATCCAGTAAAACTTTGCATATATACGAGACACCTTGGCAGCTTTAAGGGAATGGTGAACAAGTCGTCTCAGATATGATGCGTAAAGAAAATATTACAAAATACTACAACCCACAGTTTAATTGCAAGGCGTAGAACGTCATCCATCCGGACAGGAACGACAAACATTAACAGGAAGATGTTAGCTCTTCTCCAAATTCATCAGAGCTACAGAATGATTCCACATCTTCTTGTATTTTTATATATTGGGGGAGATTTATCAAACAAGGTGTAAAGTGAAACTGGCTCAGTTGCCCCTAGCAACCAATCAGATTCCATCTTTCATTTTCCAAAGAGTCTGTGAGGAATGAAAGGTGGAATCTGATTGGTTGCTAGGGGCAACTGAGCCAGTCTCACTTTACACCATGTTTGATAAATCTCCCTCATTGTGTCCATGATGTTGTTGGGGAAATATGTTTGGTCTGAAAGTTTTATACCATCTGGATCCCACACAAACCCTTTCCTGTGCCAGCAACATCTGCTCGAGAAAAGTATCAACATCAAATCGATTCGAAAAAAAAAAAAAGATCAACCTATGGTGCCAACATTTGGGAACAATTCAATCTGCTATCAGACTGACACATCTTGAACACCTGCCAATATACCAACCACATACAGTTCTATATGAGCAGTTGCTGCTAAATCCTTGAGGTGTCACTGTCATATTTTTTTCTTTTTGCAGAAATCAATAGTCCAGGCGATTTTAAGAAACTTTGTAATTGGGTTTATAAGGCAAATATGCCATTACCTGCATTCAAAAAGACTTTCCCAGGTCCCCCCCCCCCCACACACACCTCTCTCTCCTTCACTGCTCATTATCAGGAAATCTAGACTCTTTTACATCAGTCGAGCCTTGTGTAACCTATGGAGAGGGGAGGGGGAGATTAGTCGCCAGCAGAGAACAAAAGATTACACAGTGGGAGCTGTGTGAAAGCAGGTATTCAGAGGTCAGAGAGGTCAGTGCTGACTTCAGAGGAGATAGCCCGGTGAAGTAGCTGTAAAGTAACTCTTTGTTGTCCTGTTTTGGTGCCTCATCTGCCCCCACCCCTCCCCTCTCCATAAGAGAACCATGAAGACAGGGGGGAGAGCTTCAAACTGCTTTTTCATGATAAAAATGCTTTTTTTTGGCTAATAAACCCAATTACAAAGTTTCTTACAATCGCCTGTACTATTGATTTCTGCAAAAAAAATTAAATAAAAATTAAACGACAGTGTCAAGGGGTATTCCCATAGTAAACACAGGACAGGGCATGACTAAGAGATCATAGGAAACGGCTGGGGCACCTTGACCTTGAGAACAAGGATATTGAAATCCCAGCTAAAAAGATTTAGGGGCTTCCCATACCAAATAATTAGTCCATTGTTTTTTTAAGTGTACTTGAAGGGGTACTCCAGCAAAATCTTTTTTTTTCTAATCAACTGGTGTCAGAAAGTGATACAGATTTGTAATTTGCTTTTATTCAAAAATGGCAAGTTTTCTAGTACTTATCAGATGCTGTATGTCCTGCAGGAAGTGGTGTTTTCTTTTCAGTGTGACACATTCCTCTCTGCTACTGGAACTGTCCAGAGAAGTAACAAGTCCCCATAGAAAACATTTCCTCCTTTGGACAGTTCCTGACATGAACAGGGGTGGCAGTAGAGAGCACTGTGTCAGATTTGAAAGAAATACTGCTTCCTGCACAACATACAGCAGCTGATAGGTACTTGAAGACTTGAGATTTTTAAGTAAGTAAATTACTATTACAAATCTAAGTAAATTACAAATCTCTATATAAATTTCTGAAACCAGTTGAAAAAGATTTTTGGAGTACCCCTTTAAAGCCAGAAGAATCTGAAGCCGGGACAGATCCACTATTTGTTAGCACTAGTTTCCATACATGCCTTTGCCTTTTATTTTTTGTTTTAGAGTAAACACAAACCACCACATTACTGAAAATATTAAACGACATATTTGCTATAAAGAAGCAATAAGTAAGGGTTAATAAAATCCAGACGACTTGAGTCTGTACTATAAATGAAGGCCAGACAACTACAACCATGCAGCGATAAGGTTTTCCTGTAAAATGTAAATGACTGCACTACTTGGAAATCACCTGGTTTTCTTTTTGAAGAAATAGAATATGGCTCCAGCATAGAGAACTTCTAGTACTCAGCAATAAGGCAAAATTAAAGAGGTAATCTTTTTCTTATTAATCAACTGGTGTCAGAAAATTATATAGATTTGTAATTTACTTCTATTGAAAAATCTCCAGTCTTCCCATACTTATCAGCTGCTGTGTGTCCTGTAGGAAGTGTTGTTTTTTTTTCCCAGTCTGACACAGTGCTCTCTGCTGCCACCTCTGTCCATGTTAGGAACTGTCCAGAACAGGAAAGGTTTTCTATGGGGATTTGCTACTGTCCTGAACAGTTCCCATCTCGGACAGAGGTGGCAGCAGAGAGCATTGTGTCAGACTGGAAAGAATCCACCACTTCTTGCAGGACATACAGTAGCTGATAAGTACTGGAACAAAGCTATATAACTTTCTGACACCAGTTGATTTAAAAGAAAAAGAGTACCCTTTTAACTCATGTGGTCACAATTCAAGATCCTTTTCATTCACCTTTAATTGAATAATAGTTGAAGAATTGAATAATAATTATATTTTAGGAAATAGGATAATAATAATAATAATAATAATAATAATAATAATAATAATAATCAATTTCCTGCTGCGCACTTTAGTGACATAACAGCCGTCTACTGAACGTCTACTTACTATAGAGTAGCCGCACTGAGCACTGCTGTCACTATCCCAGTATAGACTCATCTCAGTCATTGATCAGTCACCAGCTCCCCCAACTCTTATTATTCAGCCTATCAATCAGTGCCATGATAGTAAACCAATGGGAGGCAAACAGTCATCCAGGAAATTGATGCAAGCGGTGGGATCACCATCTACCCCATCACATTCTCACTATAGATAGGATTATATTCGTCAAGCAATTGTGATGAGTCTTTGTCTTAGATGAGTCAGGAACATGGAGCGGAGGGAGTGGTGGTGCATAGAGGCTTAAATCCCAGACTTGGGTGAGTCACCAGGACTGGTCTTTGCTGTGTATGGACTGACACAGCTAGGCACAACCGCATGGGAACCTGAACCAAGTTACGCTCTATGTAATGTAAGCTTCAGGCGAATAGTCAGACATTTAGCAACAACCCATAAACTGTGGGATGATACCGTAGGAGGAATGAGAACATCAAGCGCATTCTTATTGAGAAAATACATGATGATTACTGAGCTCATATCAAATAAAACAGTACATCAGACTTCCTAACTACAAGTCTATAGGCTCTATCCCGTTGTAATTCAGGTTGGTTATTACATACATGTTAAAAAAAAAAATTATACATTTTAAGTTTAAGACTGTAAATCACTTTATTTAAAAAAAAAAAAATCTCATCTTCCGGTACTTATCAGCTGCTGTATGCCCTGCAAGAAGTGGTATTTTCTTTCCAGTCTGACACAGTGCTCTCTGCTGCCATCTCTGTCTGTGACAGGAACTGTCCAAAGCAGGAAAGGTATGATATGAAGATTTTCTGCTACTCTGGAAAGTTCTTGACACGAACAGAGGTGGCAGCAGAGAGCACTAAAGAATACACCACTTCATGTAGGGCATAAAGCAGCTGATAAGTACTGGAAAACTTGAGATTTTTTTAGTAGTTCCATTAAACAGGGCAACTCAGTATGCTGACAGGAATGTTACTGTTCCATCATACCAGAAATATTAACTGTAACAATTTAATATAGGATGTATTACATTATAATACATCACAGATCAGCTTTCTTACCTTAACAAATTCTGGTAAAATGAAAGCTCATCTGTAATTGGTTGCTAAAAAGACAGTTTTTCCCCTCAGATGGATTAATAAATCAGGGCCAAAGTCTATGGCGAGAACTTACCAGCCGAGAGGAGGAGTCATCTGGCCCACACCTCCGGGAGACAATGGGTAAAAGGTAGGTAGGTCCGGTGCTTGGTGATGCCTGTGCATGCCTGTTAAAGAAGCACAATGTGGTGTCATTGAATATGTGGACGACAATTGGCAAAAATTATGGAATCGTCAAATGTAGGGGATGGCCATCCAGGTTCTTTACACAAATCACAGATATAACACTAATAATCGCTGAACATACCTGAAAGAATCAAGAACGTTATTTTAATTACACACATGGGGAAATTCTATACATATCACCTGTCATTTAACTGTCTGTGACTGCAATATGCTAAAAAATATGTTTTATGTTGCAGTGAAGTGCCAAAGAGGTGTGGCCCAGACAGGGCCACACCTCTTTGGCATTTCACTGTAGCACAAAACAAAATATTTGAGTACAATGCAGTCACAGACAGATAAAGGAAAGGGAATATGTGTTTTATTTTCCTCTCAGCACCACTACTACTACTGCAATTCCAGGTGACAGCTTCACTTTAATGGAGAAGTCCGGGGACTTTGAAAATCCAGCAGCAGCAAGGGGGAATCTGCAGGACCTAACTCTCCCTGTGCTCGTGGTGAGCAGTGGGACCAGTCCCAGGGATCTGGGATCTCTGGAGTTTGCATGTCACAACCCGGCTGATGGACTGGCCGGTCATCCAGCCAATGAATGGGCCAGGAAGCCGCTCCAGTCACTGACTGGCTAAGCGATCAGTCCATCAGCCGAGACCGGCATTTCCCCCGAGTTGTGACGTCATCACAACTCAGGGGAAAATGCCTTCTGGCGAGGGTCCTGGGGCCTGTCCCACCGCTCACCCCAAGCACGGGGAGAGGTAAGTGCCTAGTGGTTATCAAATTCCCCCCATCAGGCTGCCAGATTTTGAAAATCTCCGGACTTCTTTAATGGAATATTTCCTCCTAGATCAAATAGAAGAAAAATTATAGAATGACTGAACCTTAAAAATGAAATTATAGCCCAAAAAAATCCCAGTAAGTAAGTTGTAAGCTTTTATGATGCTTACATTCACTAATCACTAATAAAGGGGCTCAAAAAGTCGACGGATCAGCTTTGCAGGATGTCTGGTTAGGTGTTACTGCTAGTTTTTGTTTGGTATATACATATATATTTGTAGGGGGCAATCAGTGGAGACTCGTAAATGAGTACTCCATTGGATTTTTTTCGCTGTTCTCCCTGAGTTCAGTGATTGTTGTGTTTTGTTGGTCTCTATCTATCTATCTATCTATCTATCTATCTATCTATCTATCTATATACATTCTGACGTTCTGACAACGGACTTTCCCTGAGGATTATCTCACAGTGACTTTTCCAGGACAGTCCAGGATACAGATATTCAAGACTGGGCACTTACTGTGTATATGCTATGTACCATACTTTTACACATATGAATGTATAACACACTGAGTGTATTATATGTAATCACATCTCATAATAATTTGTTCAGTATACAGAACCTTATTTATCACTATTTTTTGCACTGGATTTGTATCACTCCTTATCACTTCTAATCACCTGTTAATCATGATTTGCCACACACTATAAAAGGATATGGGTTACTGTTTGTATTTGCTTGAGAAAGGTCTCGAGATGAGACTGAAACGTTGCACTTGCTTTTTGATGTACCAATAAATACCACAACTTTTGTTCACTATACGGATGTGCCGCAAAATTCTTGGATTTATATATATATATATATATATATATATATATATATATATATATACACACACACACACATTGTCTATTTTTTTATTTGTTTTGTTGTGCACTTTTGTTTACTGTTTGTGTTCGTTATGCAAGTTTGTTTACTGTTTTTTTTTCCATGCACTTTTGTGTACTGTTTGTTTTGTAGTGCACTTTTGTTTATTGTTTGTTTTGTCATGCACTTTGGCTTACTGTTTGTTTTGCTGTGCACATTTGTTTACTGTTTCTTTTGTTGTGCACTTTTGTTTACTGTTTCTTTTGTCATGCACTTTTGTTTACAGTTTTTTTTGTGATGCACTTTTGTTTATTGTTTGTTTTGTCGTGCACTTCTGTTTACTGTTTATTTGTTATGTGTCATATCTGTTCTTAGTGTACAGGTTACACTATGTGTTCACACTGCGTATGAGTCCGGCTGCATTTCATACACCGCCATACATGTGCGGCTGAAACTACGGGCGTGGGAAAAGTAGACATGCGGCCGGATGCGTACAAACCGTGAACATACGCCCGTAGTACAGTTATGCTTCCCTAGCTTGTTTCGAAGCGATCTGAGGCAGGTCATTTACTTGGAAATCTTCGCCCAGCCCAATAAAACTCACAGAACCTTTTGGATCTAAAAATCAAGTTCAATTTGGCTGAAATAAGTACTCCTTACGGGACCGCATGGAAATCCACGGCCGTGAGTTTCAACATTTCCGTCTGCAAACAATGGTCAGGTTCATTTTTCACGGCGCTGCATATGATCCAGCTGTAAGCTCATACGTAGTGTGAACTGTGCGGCCGTATATCGTATACTTTCAAGCGAACGCATCAACCTCAAAACTATGTGCGTATATTCGCGGTTCGCACTACAGCCGGACTCATACGCAGTGTGAACATAGCCTAAAAGAGCTAACCTGGATGACTATCCTCTAAGTGTACTCACGATTCCCCAATATTTTCCAGGGGTAGTATATATATATATCAGTAGGCAGAGTCACAGGACAGTCACATCAATACTTCTCTTTTCTCGATGTAAATGTAATGTACGACAAATAATGTTGGGTTTCAGTGCAAAGAAGTGGTAAGTGCTGCTATTTTACCCCGGAGGACATTAATTCCTTCTCAGCCCTCAATGGATTAGTCACTGTCCTCCAGTTCTGTTCTATTTTTTGATGGATGAGGAAAAATATACATGAACAGCATGCATAATGCAATAACCATGAAATTTACATTTATAAGGTGCTTAGGCAATTTCTGATTTCTGATTTTAACCCTTAAGTTACATTGTGAGATACCCCGACCCGGCACCTACGGGGGATATCCTTAAAACTAAAAATCCGAGAGAAAATAAACCCTTTCATTGTACCCTCGGATCTTCTCTAATATTGTTGTCTTAATGAAAAGTTTTAAATTAAGAAATTTCCCCAAAAAAATTTAAATAAAAAAAAAATGGAAAAAGCGTCTGCCCAAAAATAGGCTTAAATACAGCCTAGATTAGGTACGTTCCATTAGGGCTTGTCCATTAACTTCCATTCCCTAAAGGTTGAATTGCATTTTTTTCTCCTCTCCGTTTCAACCACAGAGGATCAGTGACTAATTATGAATCATTTTAAGGCTTCTAATGCTCACTCTTGATATGATTCACTTGGCTCTCGATTGTCACTCCAGCTTCTACTAAGCTCTTCATCAAGCTGACGCCTTTGGGCGGCAAGGTCAAGCTGTTTTGCATTGGTAGCACTCTTTTTTTTTTTTTGGTAGAACAAAAAAATCATACGAAAAGAAATCCCATAAGAAATTCTAACAAAAATTCTAAAACCCTACAAGAAGTAGACTAAACACCTTGCCACAAACATCTAATCCCATTCCCAATTGGATGCCAGCTTTCCGGCACCATAGTTCTCCGGCTCAGCGCACACATAAGAAGGGTAATGGTATTATCGGCGCGCTTAACCCCCGATTATCACTTATCGCATATTGGAGGACTCTTCTACTTTTTATATAGTTTTCCATCCTTGTTTGGGGAAATAAATCCAGATTTCTAGAAACTCTATCTAACCCTATGCTGTATGTAAATAGTCTATAAATGTGTTGTTTTGGCATGACATGAGCAATACGTTGAGACTGAGGAAGTATCGTTGGCAAAAGTCCTATATAAACTAACGGGATTATAAAAATAAATTGCTGGAAGGCTTCTGTGTTTAGCAATACAGGTTTACCATAACTCTCAGTGTATAGGTTACAGAGTCACTGTCATAGAAAAAAAAAAAATTCGGAATGTCAGACATGTTGAATGTTATTGATCACAGCGGGCCTCACTGCTGAGACCCACTGTGATCAGGGGATATAGCCGGGGAGAGAGCAAGACAGCAGTGCAATCCAATCTCCAACTTTGTAACAACCATGTAAGTCTATGGGACTACATGGTGGGAATTAGTGGCCGGCTAGGCTGCAACACTCTCTCCCTGGCTATACCTCCTGATCACAGTGGGTCTCAGCAGTGAGACTCATTGTGATCAATAACTTTTTTACATGTCTGATGACATGTCAAAAGTTTTTTTTGATGACAGCCACTCTTAAAATGTATCTAAAGCCTTAATTACCTGTCAAAAAAGATGACAGGTAAGATTGTATACCTTGGGAGTTGTTTTTACCCTTAATACCTTACAAGTATGCTGTGTGAAAATAGCCTTAAAGAACATTGTTATATCCTCTTTTACATAGATTTTCGCTGGACTAATCTTTTAATGCTAACAATGCTATAAGAAAGTTTTGATTTTGAGAAAGACTTTTTACCCTTAGGCTATGCACACACAAGGTACGTACAACAGCCTTTGTTTGGCGCTGAAAAACAATGGACGTTGTAGTTAAAAAGTGCATTGAAATCAATGCACAACGGCTGGAAATAATTGACAAGTTAATTATTTCCACGCCCGTAGAAAACAATGGCCGTTGTTCAATACACTGTGTGAACAACGGCCGTTGTTTGCATTGACTTCAATTTAAAAATTTTCTATGACAAGAACGGACGTTGTTTTTAATTGAAAACAACGTCTGTTCTTGTCATTAAAAAATATGTAGCATTAACATAGCCAAATACTGAATTCCTTTCTAGCTACTATGTAAACTCTAGTCTAAGAGAGTAGTTTCTCCAGTGCCACCTATTGGAGGCAGCTTCCCTCTAGGGGTCCTTATACACAGGAGAAGCAGACACTTGTAACAAACACCGATATCGCTGATCGGTGCTTGTTTAATGAACCTTCCCATGGCTTGGGAAGAGGTGTTTTCTTTCCAGTCTGACACAGTGCTCTCTGCTGCCACCTCTGTCCATGTCAGGAACTGTCCAGAGCAGTAGCAAATCCCCATAGAAAACCTCCCCTGCTCTGGACAGTTCCTGACATGGACAGAGGTGGCAGCAGAGAGCACTGTGTCAAACTGGAAAGAAAACACCACTTCCTGCAGGACATACAGCAGTTGATAAGTATGGGGAGACTTGAGATTTTTAAATAGACGTAAAATACAAATCTATATTACCTTCTAAAACCAGTTGATTTGGAAAAAAAAAAGATTTTCCCTGGAGTACCCCTTTAACATTTGGCCTAGTCTGAGGTTCAGCACTCTCTAGATCAGATTTTCATTAAAAAAAATGTTTGTACTTTGATCCAATCAGCTTCTTGTTAAAGAGTGTGTCCTAGACACTAAAAACACCCCCACAGAGTGACCATTCTCTTAGCATGGCTTGACTTGGTGTTTGCTCTGATATGTATTGCCAGATGTGAGACCTTATATATACACAGAGTTGAGGTATTAAGTGCAGCATAAAGAGACTCTGTCAGTAGGTTTATGGTGTCCTATCTCAGGGTAGCATAAACTAGTGGCAGAGAAGCTGAACAGAATGATGTATCACTTACATTGTTCTGTGCAGCTGATCCAGCTCCTCCTGAATAACCTGGACAATAAGTAGTCCTCTCCATTATGTGCATGAGCCCAGTAGTCCTGGATATTCATGAGAAGCAGAAAACTCCGCCCACCAGCTGCTGATTGGCAATTATCTATCTTTGCTGTGTATAGGCATTCACCTGTCAATCAGCTGGTGGGGGCGGGGTGGAGGAGTGTTGCAAGAATCCTATTCTCCTGCATATTAGGAGAACGGCTGAACAGAATGATGTAAGTAATACACTGATCTGTTCAGCATTTCTGTCACTAGTTTATACTGCCCTCATTTAAGGTGGAATAAACCTAGTGACAGATTACCTTTAATGGGGCCAATTTTTTATTTTTTTTTTGCATAAAGCCTTCCCATAATAAAATGTGAAAACCTGAAAGCGTGTGGACTTTCTGAATGTTTCTTAGTACCTCCACTCTGAGACATATACACATTACATGTAGCAAGTAGAACTTGTTAAGAACTAGATCCCATGTCATAAAGAATATAAAAGGGCACGTACAGGTGCAGAAAATAAATGAGCAATAATTTTTTGCTTATCAATGTAATAATCCATACCTTGCTTTGAGCCGACATCTGATGGAATATGTGAGGGGTGAGCTCCTGGTGCGAAGTGCTCGTCACTGTACGTAATGAGAGGGGTGAGGGGGTGCACTGCATGCGATGGCTGCACAACCGGGACCTTGTTTGACTGCAACAATCACAAAGAAGATAAAGGGTAAGTATCCATTTAATATAACAAGCAAGATAATTGATTATGTATAATAATTCTGTCTTCAAAAAGATGCTGCAAATTCTTACAAGGATGTTAATATAATCACAACTTTGGTTAAAGAAGTACTCTGGAGAAAAATTGTTTTCAAATCAACCGGTGTCAGAAAGTTATACAGATTTGCCAATTACTTCTATTTAAAAATCTCAAGCCTTCCAGTACTTATCAGCTGCTGTATGCTCTACAGGAAGTGCCTTATCAGTCTGACACAGTGCTCTCTGCTGCCACCTCCCAGAGCAGGAGAAGTTTTCTATGGAGATTTGCTACTGCTCTGGACAGCAGAGATGTCAGCAGAGAACACTGTTCAGATCGGAGAACAAAAATGTAACTTTCTGCAGGGCATACAGCAGCTGATAAGTATTAGAAGGCTTGAGATTTTTAAATAGAAGTAAATTACAAATCTGTGACTTTCTGGCACCAGTTAATGTAAAAACTTTTTTTTTCTCTGGAGTACCCCTTTAAAGGGGTGATCCAGCGCTACAAAAACATGGCCACTTTCCCCCTACTGTTGTCTCCAGATTGGTTGGGGTTTTGAAACTCAGTTCCATTGAAGTAAATGGAGCTTAATTGCAAACCGCACCTTAACTGGAGACAACAGTAAGGGGAAAAGTGGCTATGTTTTTGTAGCGCTGGATCACCCCTTTAACTGCTGCGATCAGAAACATTATTCTGCTATTTGGTTAGCTATATGGTCAGGCCTTTTACTTAGTATCAGCAATTAAAGGGGTTATCCAGTGCTACAAAAACATGGCCACTTTCTTCCAGAGACAGCCGCACTCTTGTCTCCAGCTTGGGTGGGGTTTGGCTGCTCAGTTCAGCCACACCTGAACTGGAGACAAGAGTGTTGCTGTCTCTGAAAGAAAGTGGCCATGTTTTTGTAGCACTGGATAACCCCTTTTAAAGATGCAACAAGAATCCAATAGGTTGGTGCTTAAAGGGAATCTGTCATCTGTAACTCATTCCAAACTGCTGACACTGTTAGATGCTGTTAGGTCAGGGAGACACATGGTACCTTATATATATCCGTCTGTGCTTCCAGAATGTAGAAAAATGATTTTATGCTATAGTATGAAGAGTCAGCAAGTTGTAACACCTCCATCCTGCCTGGGACCCAGGTTTAAGGTGTCAATCAAGCAGGGAGGAGGGAGGAGAGGAAGCTTCCAGCTTGTAGCAGATCAGGAGCTCGGGAAAGCCTCTTTGACTCCTTGTACCAGAGAATAAAAGCATTTTTCTACATCCTGGAAGCACAGACAGATATATGAAAGGTACCAGGTGTTTCTTTGATATAACAGCATCTAACAGTGGAAACAGCTCAGAACGTGAATTACAGCTCGCAGATTCCCTTTAAAAGTACAGCGGCAGTAATCTTTTCCCATTACTATATAGCAGAAACCAAAGGATTAGAATATAAAGCATTTCTCTAAACGTCTTGAATATAAATGGCAATAGTTAGGACGTGCTGGTCTACTATCATACAAGTCACCCAGACGATAGTCTTTATGTGCAGCAAAAAAAAAATAAAAAAAAAAAGGGGGTGATGCAGAGGCCGAGTCTGGGGTTGTAGCATATCTCTACCCATCAATACAGACATAGGGGGCGATTCATCAAACATGGTGTAAAGTGAAACTGGCTCAGTTGCCCCTAGCAACCAATCAGATTCCACCTTTCATTTTCCAAAGAGTCTGTGAGGAATGAAAGGAGGAATCTGATTGGTTGCTAGGGGCAACTGAGCCAGTTTCACTTTACACCATGCTTGATAAATCCCCCCCATAGTGCAGGACTGCGGAAAAAACATCGGATCATTTTCTCTGGTCTCAAACAATCACTTTAATACGACTATCTCAGCGAAACCTTTAGTTATCGGCCACAACGCTGTCCATTGACTATAATGGGACGACCATATACCCAGGAAAAGGATTCATGGAAAACGAGACAGAGTTCCTGTCCCGGCCAGAGATGTCAGCAGAGAGCAGTGTGTCAGACTGAAAATAAAACAACATTTCCTGCATGACATACAGCAGCTAATACTTCTTTTTTAATAGAAGTAAATTACAAATCTATAAAACCTTCTGATATCGGTTGATTTGAAAGAACATTTTTTTTTTTCCCCTGGATAACCCCTTTAAAGTGAACGTACTATCAGTTTTTTATATGAATGGATCGGCGCAGGCACGGGGATGCCGATGCTGCAGTCCTTTTTTTTTTTAACTGCGTCCTGGTTCCCGTGCATGGCGCCGATGTATTCCTGTGCACGGTGCTGGTGTATTTCCGGGCACTGTTGAGGCTTGAAGCAGTGGAGGTGGGCCTGCCTGTCCCCAGTGGGAGGAACCCCCCTATGTGATGCGGGGGTAAGGGGGTTCCTCCCAATGGGGGCGGGCTGGCCTACCTCCAGTGCTTCAAGGCTCAACAGTGCCCGGAAATACATGGAAACCGGGTCGCAGTTAAAAAAAAAACATCCCTGTGCCAGTCTATTCATGGTAAAAAAAACCAAAAAAAACAGAAAAATGACCAACTGGAATGACACCATCACTTCTAAATATAGATCTATAAAAAAGCAAAAACCTAAAAGCAACATCTTATATATATATATTTTTTTTCTTCTTCCTGACGCCTTTTTCCTATAGACCACAAGAACTTGCATTACTGTATCTTATTAATGTCTGGCCTATCCCTCCAGTCATAAAGCTCAAAAAAAAAAATCCGGCACCATGAATTCTCACTAAATTATGCCATCCTAGCTCTCCTCTTAATTTTACGGTTTTCAACACAGATTTGCTTTCCTGTGGGAAGAAGATAAGAACCTAAGGATTTTAATTTAAGCTTTGGCCTTGTCTTATATTTTTTTCCGCCGGTTGCATAGTGAACACAGTGCCGGTAGGTGTGTCAAGAATTAGATCTCTTTTTTGTCACTAAATAACAAAAGATTTCTAATATCTGACTATTATTCATGAGCGGACTCGCATCGGGGGAATATCCAGCGTGACCCTACCCTGTCCTTTTGATACTTTGTTATATAGAGAAGGTTTAAAGTTCATGATATTGTTTATTGGCTGTATGATTGCTTTATATGTACATACAGCACAGCAAACACATGTTCTCCTGCCTAATAACAAGCTGATTGTATGATCTAGATGTAGTTTTTACATTTCATCAATTAACACACATTGCACTTAATTTTTCTTAATACTCACGATGACACACCGTCACCATCAGATTAAAGAGAAAGAATTGTGTCTTTCAAATAAAATAGTGCCAGTGATTTGTAATTTACTTCAATTAAAAAATTGCCAGTCATCCAGTACTTATCAGCTGCTGTATGTCCTGCAGGAAGTGGTGTATTCTTTCCTGTCTGGCACAGTGCTCTCTGTCGCCCCTACTGTCCATGTCAGGAACTGTCCAGAACAGTAGAAAATCCCCAAAGAAAACCTATCCTGCTGTCCAGACTGGAAAAAATACCACTTCCTGCAGAATATACAGCAGCTGATAAGTGCTGTAAGACAAGTTTTTTTTTTTATAGAAGTAAATTGCAAATCTTTGGTACTTTCTGGCACCAGTTGATTTGAAAGATTTTTTTTTTGCTGAATTACCCATTTTAAGGAATATTCCATCTAGATGTGATATGTGATATATATGATGTGATATATATATTGTCACAAGTCTGAAATGTATTGTACACTAATGTCACTAAGGTTACAATAACCGTAGCTCTTAGTCCTACAGTACTTCAGCCAAATCCTGAGCTCACCCTGCTTTAAATAATTCAGGTACATCCTCTTTAATATGACCCACTGATAGAATGGCGCTGTCACGGGGAAGCCGGTGCCGCAGTCTGTTTACGTCGTCGTTCTCTCCACGGGTACTAGGCCGGGGCTGAAGCTATTTCCTAGATGGGCTAACTTGAAACTACTACATATGGTCAAAACCATGTACTGTTTAAAACATAATTCTTTCACCACTTCCTACTCCATGTCCAATCTCAATAAAGATATAGGAACATAGTAACATAATTAATATGGCTGAAGGAGTCCATCAAGTTCAACCTACAAAAACCCTACAGTGTTGATTGAGAGGAAGGTAAAAACCCCTATGAGGCAGATGCCAATTTCTACATCACAGGGATAATTCCTCTTTCCGATTCCAAAATCAGAATAATCCCTAGATCGACATATGACCAAAAAAGAACTGACAGGGAAAAAAACAATTATAAGAGATGGGCTGAAGCTGTATCTCATGGAAATACACTGATACTCTATACTGTGATATTCTTTGTTACAAATTCTTTGTTACCTAAAGGTCTAGGCCCCACTCTCTCTAGGTCGGCCCATATCAATGGACGTCGAGGGGGCAGGGCCTATGTGGTAATGTGGTCACAGAGGGGGGGGGGGGGTCATAGAGGCGCTCTGGGCGGGGCTAAGTGTCGCTGTTGCAGTGAAGCCCCGCCTGCTTAGCATAATCTGCAGTTGATAAAAGATGACTTTTTACTTGAACAAGCACCATGACGTATGATATAAAATAAGGTATGAAAACTGCTAAATTTACAACTGTGTACAGAAGTCAGAATGCAAAAAGAGGGTGACAGTGTCACTTTAAGAACCTCATACACCTTCAATAATTGACAGCCGCCAATCGTCTGCCCGTAGGTATGTTTCCCACCTGCTGCCTGTCCTCCCCACACACAGGACGACACGGCCGAGCATTCCTCTGTGCTTTATGGGAGGGGTAAGCTGCAGCGAGAGTGCCCCTGTTTCTG
This sequence comes from Dendropsophus ebraccatus, assembly GCF_027789765.1. Lineage (NCBI taxonomy): Eukaryota > Metazoa > Chordata > Amphibia > Anura > Hylidae > Dendropsophus > Dendropsophus ebraccatus. Next base: position 133,978,189 of record NC_091460.1, on the reverse strand, counting down.
CAAAGTAAGATTAAAGTTATCGGGGTTATCCAGCGCTACAAAAACATGGCCACTTTCTTCCAGAGACAGCACCACTCTCGTCTCCAGTCTCGGTGCAGGTTTTGTAACTCAGTTCCATTGAAGTAATGGAGCTTAGTTACAACTGGACATAAGAGTGGTGCTGTCTCTGGAAGAAAGTGGCCATGTTTTTCTATGCCTGGATAACTTTTAATAGGAGCTAAGGGTGCAATATACCATTGCTGCCGTTACTCGGGGAACAGAGCAAACTGCTTCCATCTCTGCTGATTAAATATGCAAAAAACACTGCAGAGACACCATTACGTGTCTCGACGTCAGTAAGCTAGCCAGACGTTCCTCCTGGGGGCAATGTCCTAGAATACACTGACATCGAGACACGCGATGGTGTCTCTGCAGTGTTTTGGTTGATTTCCCTGAGGTCATCCAGCGTCCTTTTGCCTGCACTTACTAGGCATTGCTTACACTAGCCAGAATCCTATTCCACACTGATGAGGGGCAAATACCCCGAAACAGCTGTCTGTGGATGGATATCTTGCTTGGGTGGTTTCCTTGACTGGAGACATTCCTTGGCTTGGCTGTTCCTTCCCGGAGGAAGGTCTGGCTAGCTCACTGATGTCGACACATGCGATGGTGTCTCTGGAGTGTTTTTTTGCATATTTGATTTCCCAGGGGGCAATGTCCTAGAATACACTGACGTCGAGACACGTGATGGTGTCTCTGCGGTGTTTTGGTTGATCTCCCTGAGGTCAACCAGCGTCCTTTTGGTATCTCATTGATCAACCGATGGATAGGCTACACATTTTTTTTCTTGACAATCTGTTTAACGTGTCCAAGCGGATGATAATACAGGGTTTGATGGGAGATCCCTATTAATGCGATAACATGAACGATTGTTTGATAGTCAACTATTTAGCAAGCTCTGACTGGTATCATCCAGAACATGGCGTTCATCCAGAATGACATCTAAGAAAATTGCCATTGGAGTCGGGAAGGAAATTTCTCCCTGTGATGGGGCAATTGTCATCTGCCTCATAGAGGTTTTTGCCTTCTTCTGGATCAACACAGTAGAGTTTCTCTAGGTTAAACCTGATGGAGTCTTATTTTTTTATTAACTATGTTACTATGTAAGATGAACATCCACATCATTGTGCAGGATAGGCAATTTTGGTGGCGATCAATGTTGGAAGCTTCCCGTGAAAGACTAATCCTTAAAGCCTTGAGGTGACATGATCCAGAAGGACCTGCCCTATGACCTGCTGTCAGCTACACAAGTTTCTGATGTATAAACAAAAGTAATTACTGGAACTGGCTCATTGTCCTTTGGCAAAAGAGCTGCAAGCTCCCATCTTCACACTCTGATGTGCCGCACAAAGCTAAGTAGAAGCAGTTTATGATTCGCTAACACATCTGTTTTCCCCTAAGTATCTCTTCCGTTTTTCAAGGCAATCCTCTGGATATGCAATCCCATGTGCATAGCGCACACAGCAGAGGCCTTACAACATGATTTGCAAAGTCTCTTTGGTTAAAAGAAGACAAAGGAAATAAGCATCTTCAAAACAAAATGTTTGTTCTTCTTCCACATACTCCATAATTAATCCGATTTCTCCTCGGCGGACTTCTTCTTACAGTTAATACTTTTGACAGAGGGAGTCAGTTTGCAAACAGTTATTGGATGGGAAGACGGAACTCCAAGAAATCCCATGGTGGAAACGAGACACACACACAAAGAAGAGAAATCTTAAAAAAATAAATAAAAATTCAGAGATAATTAAAAAAAAAAGTGTAGTGTAACTTTAACTCTCTCTCTCTCTCTCTCTCTCTCTCTCTCTCTATATATATATATATATATATATATATATATTTATTTAGTTATAGCACAGCACTCTGCATGACTAGATTCTTATACTTTACTGTATATAGGTTATAACTACTTTGGGTGGAAGTGATTAGAACTTTTGCTCGTCTTCCTAGCTCCTTTCTCAAAATGACTACTTTGCAAACCGCACAGGTAAGGCTTAGGGGCCAATTCCACTGAGCGATAATCCGTGGAATAGAGACAATGATCAGCCGATGATCGTGTTATCGGCTGATGGTTTATTTAGGTTCAAACCTAAAATCATCGTTGCGTGGAATAGCGATGGGTGGCAGGCGACCGATGATCTCACAAGCATCATACATTACCTACATATGTTGCAGGGCTTCTCCTGCGCTCCTTCTTCCTCCCGATTCCGCACGCAGCAGCAGCTTCGGTGCGGCCTGTCTGAGCTGACAGACCACTCAGCCAATCACTGGCCAGGACCGCCGCAGCCAGTGATTGGCTGAGCGGTCTGTCAGCTCAGACAGGCCGCACTGAAGCTGCAGTTGCACACGGGACTGGGAGGAAGAAGTAGGCAGGAGAAGACCTGCAACATATGTAGGTAATGTATGATGTTTAAACAATGGCTGCAAGGACATCGGTAACCATGTCCCTGCAGCCCTCGCTAAACGATTATTGGGCCGTGGAATAGGCCCAGTAAACGAGCGCCGATCTAATAGATCAGCGCTCGTTTACATTATTGATCGGGCCGTGGAATAGGACCCCTAGGCTGGGTTTACACTACGTTTTTGCAATCCGTTCTTTTCATCTGCTTTTGCAAAAAAAACTGATGGAAAAATGGATACAATTGTGTGCATCCATTCTGATCCGTTTTTCCATTGACTTCCATTATATATATTTAAAAAAAGATCAAAATGTATCCCTTTTTTTTTTTACTCACAAATAAAGTTTTTTGTACGTTAAAAAAACGGATGCGTTTTGATCCTTTTGTTTTTTATTATGGAAGTCGATGGGAAAACGGATCAAAATTGTATCCATTTTTCCATCCGTTTTTTTTTTGTTTGCAAAAACAGATTGTAAAAAACGTAGTGTGAACCCGGTCTAAGATGTCTCTATATACAATGAATCTATTACACCGCTCGGTTACAGGCACGGAAACAGGGGGTCATATTTTTTATAGATGTGACCTCACAGGATGTAGAAGCTTCCATTTCATCAAAGGAATGAATGGCTCTATATTTAGCATGTCCAGCTACTGGAGAAAGAGGTCAGACCTACTCTTCGGATGAAGGACAGACAAAAGGACCCAATTCAGCAGTTACATGCAGTTACATTCTTATGGGAAAAGAAGCTGTGGTGACTGACCACAGCTACAAATACAGGACATTGTTCTATATCCATGGGAGAGCCCTGGACTCCTCACCTTTGACATACAATGTAACATGCTCACTTTTAGCTGGGAGACAAGGACATCCTTTCTCCTCGGCACAACCCTCCTCCTCCCCTTTAGCCCTTCAAAAGCTTTTATACTTAAACTGACGGTGGATTTATATCAATGCAAATGTTCATTTATAGGACTTCAACAAACCCTGCACAATGCAAAGCGGTGTCATGGCTCACTATAACCTACAAGTTGTTCGGAGCCATAGGTAGGCTCCCATAGACTTTTACCGGGCCCAATTTTTATATGGAAGTATACAGAAAAAATAAAAGCAAGGCATGTGCTATTACACACTGGACTGAGGTCTTTTGTGCTAAAAATAATGGCCTAGATTTCATATTACAAATGCATTAGAATTTTCCTGGCTTAAAGCGAATGTACCACTAGGTACATCGCTTTGTGTTTTTTACATGAACAGACCGCGGGGATGCCAGTGCCATATTCCTTTCTGCGAACCCGTTTCCTGCGCATGGCGCTGGTCTATTCCAGAGCACCGCCCAGCATGATACACTGGGGGTGGGCCCGTGGCTCCCAGTGTGACAATCTCCCCTCCCCTCTGTGACGCGGCTCCATTAATTTAAAGAGTTTGCTCATTTGTTGGCTGATGGCTGGCCCACTGAAGTATGGGATAAACGAGCGTTTCTAAAAAAAGAATATCCTATTGGGTCTAGGTAAAGATATCTCCAAATATCCACACGTTCTAGCTTCTTGAATACATATATATATATATATATATATATCTCAATGTACCATATATACAGTGGCGGACTGGCCCACCAGATGACCGGGGAATCCTCCTGTGGGCCCCCAGCTTTAGAACCTGGACTAACACTGACTGACATGTTTTTTCTTACTGGTTCTTTATTGTTGGGCCCCCAGGATCATTTCCTCTTGTGGGTCCCAGATACCCCAGTACGACACTGCATATATACTGAAGATATAAGTCCTAAGAGGTCCCTGTATCAAATACAGAAACAGAAGGGTCCTTTTGTAACGGCATGCAGCAGTACCATACTGTATATATAATATATATATATATATATATATATATATATATATATATATGCATATATATTTCAGTGTTGCCAAAGAGGGTTACAGGTTACTCTATATTACATATGATGGCCATGGATCCTTCGTATTAAGACTCTTGTCCTGGTCTAATAGGAAAGCCTCCAAAGAAAGTAAGATGACAGATCACGCTACGAACTATGGCTGAGTTATTGTTTAATGTGACATCTGAATGTGGAAATCAGCCCATTAGTGTGAAGACATGAGGCTTTTCCAAATTTCCCCTTTTTTTTTTCTTTCTTCACTCAGTGTTCATTATCTCGCAGCTTGCCAGTATGATCAAAGGCCTGGGAAAGGTCAGGCATTTCTGCCGTGGAGATACTTTTGTTACATAAAAAATCTCCAATCCGACAGCATTTTACAGCTGCCACTGCACACTCAGTCTGCTGGACACTAAGGTCTTAAAAGCTGGGTGAGCCATAGTGTGAACATTTACAGCTAGCACTGGAAAGCATATATGAAGAATGGTTGTTAAATAATAATTTCATTACTCCCACACCATAAAAAAATAAAATAAAATAATAATAAAAAATATATGTATATTATTTTTTAATTTTTTTAAGGTACTAAGGTACATTCTGGCTTTTTAGTCTGATTTCGGTCCTCAATTTGATCAGTATTTTTTTTACTAACACCACGTTTTTTCAGCTCCGTTTAAAATGGCGGCCATTATTCTGAGTCTAAAATGATGGACGTCGTTGGACGTCGTAGCTGTCTGGCCTCCCCTTAGTGCAATGACTGGTGTTTGCACATTATTTTAGTTTGGGATTACTAATTGCACTTTGGATGCGGCTTAATTGAAAAGTCCATCGAGTTTAATAGTAAAAACGGAGAAAGAACGGTGACAAAAGAAAAAATGTGCGTGAACAACTAATAAAAAACGTCCGCTGTTTGCAGAAGACGTCCGAAAATAATGATCATGTTCATTATTTTGACGCCGGCGGTAAAAACGTCCCATTGTGTGCATTGGACGTCCGTCTTCCAGTTGACTTCAATGCATTGCCGTTGCAGTCAGTTAAATCACGGCAAAAACTGATGTTTTTTAAACATCAAAATCGATTGCTTTTTCTTTATTTTGGATATTGCGTGAACATAGCCTATCTCTGTGTTAGTTCCACTTTTTGGTTTTGGTGAGAAGGCTGACCAAAGTAAAGCTTGAAAAATGTTTAAAAACTAAGTGGGAACAGAGCCTTAGGGCCGTATTAGACATTCTGATGCCTTTTGTAAGCGAGCACCGATCTGCTAGATTGCCGCTTGTGTACCGAGCCTATTGCACGGCTCGATAATCGTTTAGCAAGGGCTGCACAGACATCATTAGCAATAATTTCCATGCAGCCCTTAAACTGTATACATAATCTCTCCATGCTCCCGGTGTTCTTCTGCCCTCTGCTCACTTCCCAGAGCCGACACTGTAGCTTCAAAGCGGTCTCTGAACTGACAGGCCGCTCAGCCAATCACTGGCTACGGTGGCTCTGGGAAGCGTGTAGAGGGCAGAAGAACACTGGGTGGACAATGAGTTTAGATCAGGACCAAAATACATGATAATTACACAATTACACAGAGCAATATTTGGCCACATCAGCCTGATATGGTTGATTATCGCTCTGTGTAATAGGGTCCTTAGAGTTGATTTTTGACATCTTGGATTCTATAAATATTAGCGCATGCTTTATACAAAATGTGGTTCAGCAGAGAACATCATGGACCATAAATGTAATGAGTGATGCATAATAATAATAATAATAATAATAATAATAATAATAATAATAATAATAATAATAATCCAAGTCCGGTAATATCAGAGAAAAGTGGATCCCAAAGTAAGAGCTAAATAGGCCCCCTGTTTGGTTACGGTTCATGCCACCCTGCTATCTCCCTCCTATGTATGGTAGTCTGGAGAGGCCTCTGCAGATATTCTCTATACATGACCAAGGAGGATGGTGCAACTTGATGACTATGCCCTTAGCCTTAACCCAAGTACAATGACTAGAATTTTAAGCCTGTTTGTTTGAATTGGTAACCTTTTACCTATTATTAAAGGTAAACTACACCTAACAAAGATCAGCACCTCCTTAATGTTTTCGCCCATTCCGGGTATTGGCTTACAAATACTGATGTAATACACTGACCAAAATACTGTTGTGTGAGAGTGGCTGAAGAATGCATTGGTGGCCAGTCATAACTTAGGATCCTATTAGACAGAGCGATAACGACCCAATCGATAATGTAAACCAATAATCTAGCAGATCGGCGCTCGTTTACTGAGCCTATTAGACAGCTCAATAATCGCTTAGCAAGGGCTGCACGGATATCATGTCCGTGCAGCCCTTGGCCAAATACATTACCTTTCCACACTCATTGTCATTGGTTGATCGCTGTCTCTATTACATGGAGCAATAATCGTTGGCCGATTGTTGCTCCGCGTAATAGGGCCCTTACCATATCTGACTGCAGTAAAGTTTCGCACATTCAGTAGTCTATAACACAACTCCTAGGTGACTATATTTTAGAAGTGCAAAAGAAAAGATAGTGGGAAGAAAAAAAAGGAGAAGTTTACTGAAGCCAAAGCTTCGGGCAGCCCCGGAGCAGATTGTAGCCTTGCTGAGGCGAGTTGGCAAGCCTGAAGTTTTCTGACGAGATAAAAATCCATTGATGTTGGCTCATATGAGGTCCACTACAGCAACGCTCCTGCTCCGTGTACCCTTGGCATATCGGTTCCTTTTTCCTCTCGGTTTTAGCATAACTTTATTTTTTTTTCTCTTTTATCTCTAGATAACTGCTCCCAGGGACCGGAGGAATTGATTTTTTGTTTTGACTTATATTGTTTGAAGATCTGTAACTCAAAGCAGCTCTCACGCCTCTGATGTCTGTGCCTGAACATCTTAAAAGGTAAATGCAGCCCTGTGTACTAAACTCCTCATCGATGCATCTTCAGACTCTAGCTGTTGCGATTTCATTTTTATTTTCATTTATTTATCGCTCTTTGACCTCTCGGTAGAAGCCTTGATTCCGCCAGACATAGCCAAGGGGACTCTCTTGTTTACTAGAATAATTTTTCAAAAATTTTTTTATTCCTTCTTAAGCAAAAAGAAAAAAAAAATACAGAAAAACAGCAATTTATACCGTCCGTGAATGACAAACGGCGACGTCAATTATTTTTCTCATCGCGTATGGACAGCTGTAACTATCCCCTTCGTCCTACCTATATCTGTCACGTATCATTGCCTTACGGAACATTATTCATGGCTCCAGCTTAATGACCACCTTTGTTAAACTTGTTTGTGCTTTGGCCTGCACACCTACTTATTGGAGACAAACATGCCACAACAAAGCTATTCCGACTTTTACTAGACACTGCCAACCTAATAAGCTTCTAAAGCCTGTTTTCCTAATTGGCCATTCCCTAGAGGGATAAAGGGGTAAATTGGCACTTTTTTTTTTTTTTTTTGCTACAATTGGTTAGCAAGGATTTCCTTCTTGTAATTTTTTTATGGTTTCGAGAACAAGATATGCAGCCGCTGCATATTATCTTATGACAGGCATGACCGGGATTTCAGTGACAGGACATGTGTCATTAATATAACGTACATCAAGGGGATAGGGCTTTTTTTTTTCCCCCTTATTCGTAGACAATGTCTGTGAAGTGCCAAAAAAGTGTTAAAATGAGTGGATTTCCATTTTATGCAAAAGGAAATCACATCTCAAGTCAAACGGCAGCTCATGAAATTTTAACAAATCCCTAGCCTTGACAAAAGGAGGAAATGTTTGAGAACTTTTCTTCTCATATACGATTTATATATACGACTTTGTGGGTTAGATAAGTAAAGTCACTTTATGCATATTTTAAAGGTCATGTGACGGGTATTATTGCTTGAGCGAAATAATATTACATTATGAGTGGTAATGACTGACGAATTAGGCAAATTGTCAGTGACAATGCAAGGATATATGTATTAAAAAAAATGTTAAAAATAAAATAATATATATATATATTTACGCTTAATGCATATTTTGATGGTCCTGTGACGGGTATTATTACTTGAGCAAAATAATATTACATTATGAGTGGTAGTGACTGACAATGCAATGAGATATATATACAGTGGTGCCTTGGATTACGAGCCTAATTCGTTCCGGGATCGTGCTTGTGATCCAAATCCACTCTTGAACCAAAGCAAATTTTCCCATAAGAAATCACTGATATGCAGACAATTGGTTTCACACCCCAAAAATAATGATTTTTTATTCTGAATAACATGTTAAACAGATGAAACAAACATTCAGAAACAGCAGAATATGTGATATTATAAGTTACTGTACAGTATAGCAATCAGCATGTGGAGTATAAATTATATTAAAGGGGTTATGCAGCGCTAGAAAAACATGGCCACTTTTCCCCCTACTGTTGTCTCCAGTTCAGGTGCGGTTTGCAATTAAGCTCCATTTACTTCAATGGAACTGAGTTTTAAAACCCCACATACTGGAAACTGGAGACAACAGTAGGGGGAAAGTGGCCATGTTTTTGTAACGCTGGATAACCCCTTTAAGGGCATAAACCTGAAAACACAGCAACAGTTTGTAGATACAGGATGGAGCTGCAGATCCCCATAATGCAGTAGCGTAGGACAACAGGCTAGAATAGAGAAGCACGGCTGCTGTCAGAGGTCTGTGTGGTCACATGACAGCAATGGGGAAGGGTGTGTTCAGCATGGACCAATCAGGAAGTAAGAATCACAGAGCTGTGCAGGAGGACAGTGATAGAAACTTCTCTATACAGCAGTGTGAATGGCTGAGTGTAAGTGCAGGCACATTATAGCAGCAGTGTGTATAGCTGAGTGTGAGTGCAGGTTCAGTATATCAGGAATGGGGAGGACGGGAAACATAAGGACTGACAGAGCCTGCAGGGAGTATGAAGGAATGAGCAGGACATATGTGGGCACATAAATGCAGCTATGAAGAGATTACCTCCACAGTCCTGTCCCCTGATGCAAACCCCAGTCTGACGTGGATCTGCTATGATTTGGAAGGTGAGGGAGACTTCCTGGGTCAGAGTACAGGGCTATAGACCACCAAGTGCAGGCCATGCCCCTCCCCCACTCTCCCTCCCACCCAGTACAGGGAGCCCTTAAACCAAAGCAATGCTCTTTATCCACAGTTACAAAAACTGTGATCTCTACTTGCAAAATGCTCTTAATCCAAGTTACTCTTAAACCAAGGTTTACCACTGTGTATGTATATATATATATATATATATATATATATATATATACACACACACGAATGCACTCACTGTTATCTCACATAGCAGTTTTACTTTTACATGCTTCTGAATTGGGGTCCCATTGTATTAATTCCCTTAAGTTGCCCAGCTTGCTAAAATACGGTTACATATGCAAGTATTATCTCTCAATTGTAACCTCATTTTCTGCTCGGCTGGACAGCATGACCATGATTTGTCATTGTGTCTCCCCCCGCCCGCCACATCACTCATGTGCCTATTATTGTCCTCAGAATGTGGAGTGTCAGCAGGCCCCTGCTCCCCATCTCCACGCAGTCACTCAGGTAACAAACCCATAATCTCATCCCGGTTCCATGATGGTTGAATTACACTTAATTGTTCCTGCACAGTGATTGATTTCTGCCTGAATAGAGACCTCTGCCTTTTTTTTTTTTTTCAATGCAAGCGAACGGCAGCCAAGTCTCCCCCATCTAGGAGGAGGCAGCAGCCTTTGAAGAGATCAAAGCCAAGGCCGCAAGCAGTTGTGCGCCCTGGGAATACGGAAAGCCTTTATGCTCTCACAACCCCATTTCAGCATCATGTTGGACTGCAGCTGTATTACATTCTGCCAGGACTCTCAATGTTTTCAGTACTAGATCTGACATCACCCATAGCTGTTTTCTTTGAGAGTTAGAAAAAAAAAAGGTGGAAAAAGAAGCCGAAGATAACGCTTTTCTCAGCTCTTTAATTCTAACATTCGCATTCGAAGCCACAAAATGCTTTCCATTCTAACGTGTCTACCTAGCTATTTGACTTTACTGCTTTTCTCCTGCATCAAAAGAGTCGGGCCACACCAAAATCCTCCTCTCCGCATGCCTCCAGGCCAACTCCACAAGCTGCATGTGAACTGTTTTGACCAGCATCAAGCCGGCTGGGTTCCACATACAAATGGTAATACGATCCAGTAATGTGATAGCTTTGCCACCTCTTTTTTTGCCTCAAACCTGCTTTTCAAAAAATTCATTGTGAAGAAGAGGATGTTTTGAGTAAAAAAAAAAAAAGCAAAACATCCTCCAGATATCCAGTACGAACAGGAAATAGATGGTAAACGAGGTAAACGAAATACGCCACCAGTCGGAAGCTGTAGTATAGGAATAGTCCAATATATGAGATTTACGGGAAGATGAGTTTGATTTTCTATATGAAAATACAGAATCATACTATTTGGCTTTGTTCACACAACGTTTTTTCGCCTGCCTTTAAAATGACGTCCATCATTTTGAGTCTAAAATAACGGACGTTGTTTAGCTGTGTGGCAATGACTGGGGTTTGCCCATTATTCTAGTTTGGTTACTAATTGGACTTTGGATGCGGCTTAATTGAAAAGTCCATTGAATTTAATAGTAAAAACGGAGAAAGAACGGTGACAAAAGAAAAAACTGCCTGAGAACAACTAATAAAAAACGTCCGCTGTTTGCAAAAGACGTCCGAAAATAATGATTATGTTCATTATTTTGACGTCCACGGTAAAAACATCCGTTATTCAATACATTGTGCGCATTGGACGTCCTTCTTTCCATTGACTTCAATGCATTGCCAGCAATAACGGACGTTTTTTTAATATCTATTTTCTCTATTTTTGACGTTGTGTGAACATAGCCTTTCTAAGGCCTCTTTCAGACGTTCAGTGATTTTTCTGGGCCGCAAAACCTCCCACTATTTTTTTCTGTTTGATCCGTGGGAAATCATCCGTACTTGTATCCGTAATTGCATCCGTTTCCGTAAAACGTGAATAGTACTAGTTTGCATAGATTTGATCTGTGTTTTTTACAGATGTCCCATAGACTTCTATTGGTAATCCATACCGCAGTCACAATCCGCACTAGGAAATTTCGGGTCTTTTACGGAACGGATTACGGATCAAAATTAACACAAACTGTGTGACCACCTTAATATAAATGAATGCGCTCTAAGTTGAACCATTATTAAAGACAACTTTACAAGACGTTTGAATAAGGTCTCAGTCATATTTTCCGCTTCTTAAGCGCCAAAGTTTGGCTCGTGTCAGGTACACACTATTTATGTATACTGTTTGGGTGAGCTGGGTTCACCCTGGTTTTAACGTAGCCATTCTTTTTTTATAATGTCCATTTTTTTATCCCCCTAAAAATAAAGGCCCTATTACACGGGCCGATCTGGAGGAGCGAGCGAGCGAGCGCTGACCTGTCAGATCAGCACTTGCTTGCTCCTTGTTCCCTGTTCGCTGCCGACGCTATTACATACACCAAGGGGGGGTAAGAGTGGGGGGCGCTTGAAGCTGTGGGAGGGGTTCCCCATATGATCTCAAGATTGTTCAGAGAGACCATAGGAGATAGCGGCGGTCTGCTGCCACTGTTCCTATTACACGGAGAGACGGCCAGCAGACCATCGTTATCATTGAAGATTTTTTTCATTGTGCATGTCGGCTGATCGTTGCCTTTTAACACTAGCTATTACACCAAGTGATTATCAGCCCTAATGGCTGATGGTGTAACAGCAGTGTCGGACTGGTCCACCAGAGGACCAGAGAATCCTCCGGTGGGCCCCCAGCTTTAGAACCTGCACAAACACTGACTGACATGTTGTTTCTCACTGGTTCTTCATTGGCGGGCCCCCAGGATAATTTCCTCTGGTGGACCCCAGATACCCCAGTCAGACACCATGTAATATGGCCTTAACACATTAAAGGGGCTGTAATAATGCCGGGTAAACCCAGTCTGACACTTTTTTCAACCTATTCATGTTCAGATTTTTTTTTCTTCCCTTAAAAGAGGACTAGTCTAGAGGGATATATGTTTTCCTGATTCATTTCCTAATAAAGAAAGCCTCATTTTTGGCCCCATTTTTGGCGCTTCACAAATTAATTTGCATTTTGCATCTGGGCAGGGATTCACTAACCAGTGTGCAACAAATTAGGAAATGACACATAAAAACATGTCGCCAGCGTGTATTCATAACCAAAGAGAGAAGCCCAAGATAGAAAAAAGGTATGCACAACCCAATGTAAGGCTATGTTCACTCAAGGTACTTTCTATTAAAAGAACGCCCATTGCTTCCATACTGCGATGATATGCATTGAAATGCAATAAAATGTATTGAACAACGGCCGTTGTTTACCTCGGCTGTCGAAATAATGATCGTGTCAATTATTTTCGGTCGTTGCCCATAGAATTCAATGGATATTTGCATTCAATTCATAGAATGCAATTTTCATTTAAAGCAATGTTTTATTGATTGCCAATGGTGTTTTGATTGCCATAAGATGGCCGTTGTTCATACATTTATACAAGATGCTTAAGAAAGACGTTGCATCTGTTTGTTCACCATTTTGGAATAAACTACACTTTTTGTACCACCTGAGCTGGCGTGCTGTGGACTCTCCATCTTCTATCTATCTATCTATCTATCTATCTATCTATCTATCTATCTATCTATCTATCTCCTATCTATCTATCTATCTATCTATCTATCTATCTATCTATCTTTAACACATCTTTGACTGCCATTGACCACTACCTCTTAGGTCAGCTCACCACAGACTCTTGATGTTAGTCTTATGTACAGGAAACATCATATACCTTCAGATGCCCATACATGCATGTTCACGATTACAACCAAGCAAACAGGATGTGGGTCCATAGTCTGGAAAGTTTGGCTTTGGCTTAGTTGTAGGTAGACAAATGCTGGGCAGGGGTGTCTACTCAATCTGAAAGCACCCACACATTTAAAACTATGGCTGGATCCTGCCGAAACAAGATCATGTCACACTTCATTGGATTAAAACAATATTTGCAACGACCAAAAATACATAGGTATTGTGCACTTTAGCCCATAATTGTATGTGACATCCACAGATTACAGCGCAATACACTGTTTGGCTATGTTCACACAGTGAATGAACAACGTTGATTGGCATTCAAAAACAACGGCCATTGTTTCAAATCATTGCACAATAACCGCAAATAATTGACAGTTTCACTTTACACCATGTTTGATAAATCTCCCCCTATTGGTGCTGTATTACAGAGTCATACCACAAGGATCTCCAATATGGCCATGTGACCTGTTTCCAAAATGAATTTACAATAGCAGCGATTATTAATCACTGACGGCAATTGTCCTGGTTTAGTAACACGTAGTGACCATCTCAAGACAAGATCAGAACGGGATCCCATGAAAGTCTGAAGCAGGAGAGTGAGCAGAAACATAGAACTCGCTCTGTCCCGGCATGTGAACAGCTGCAATAACACCCCGACCGTCCTCCCCTTACTGCTATTACTGATTAAGTCCATGGTAAAAGGATTTTTCCACCATCCAACAAATTAAATTTATTGGTGCCATCATGATCCCCTATAACATTTATAACTCCAGAGTAAGGATATGTTCACACAACGTTTATTTTCGTAAAATCACGTTCGTTGTACAACGGCTGTGATTATTACAAAAATATACGTTACCTCTCTGTCTATGTGATCCAGGCCGGAGCATATACACATAGTATACGCTCCGGGCGGGATCCCTAGCAGCGCCGCAAACAACTGACATGTCAGTTTTCTGCGGCCGTTATTCAGTGAATAGTGGCCACAGAAAACCATGTCAGTGCACACTATGGAGCGAGCAGCTCTGGCCACGTGCTCCATAGTGTGCAGTGGAGAGTTCTGATGGGGGTGCGCACGGAAGCGCCCGCATCAGAAACCCTGTGGCGCTAAAGATCATCCGGCCAGTACTACAGTACCGGCCAGGATGATCTTTTTAAGACCGGTCGTTCCGTGACCCAGCCGGGTCACGGAACGACCGGTCTCATACTACATGTGACCATAGCCTAAGGCCGTATTACACGTAGCGATCATCAAAGATTCGCTGTAACGATCGTTCGCTAGCGATGCCTAGCGATTTTTTTAGCGAACAAATCTGAGGTTATTACATTCACTGATTACTGTTATGAATGATCGTTTTTACGACGTTATACGGTCGCTAATCGTTCCTCGAGATAGCCCCCACAACATGTTTTATCGGCGAACTACTTATTAGACGAACAAATATGCGAACCATCTGCGAACTACTAACGATAATTTTTCAACGTGTTGAAAGACCAAAATGAACGATTTTTCATTCGTCGTTTGATTGTTGGGTGTTATTAAACGGACAGATAATCGTTCATTTAGATCATTTTAGCGGATTTTTAAACGATAATCGTTCTGTGTAATACGCCCTTTACTATTCTGACATGACAGAAGGGGAGAACACCCAGTGGGCCCAGTTGTCCTTTTCTCTCCTACGTAATCCTCTAGAGCAGGGATGGGGAACCTTCGGCCTTCCAGCTGTTGCAAAACTACAACTCCCATCATGCCTGGACAGCCGAAGCTAAAGCTTCGGCTGTCAGGCATGATGGGAGTTGTAGTTTTGCAACAGCTGGAGAGCCAAGGTTTCTACCCCTGCTCTAGATATTGTACCTAGCCATATGGTAACATTAGAATACACCGCTGGCGGCAGCGACTTGTACAGCAAGGGGCTGTATCTTATATTTCTAACCACTTAAAGGGATAATCCTATAAATTATACACAAGAACTGGGTAGCAGCAGTCATTTATGATGAAACAAGGGCGATTCACTAATTGAATTAGCAGTGATGCTGTTTAATCCCTGGAATAACTTTTATACAGAAATAACCAGGGATTGCAATAGATAAACCTTTCCGAGTGAGTGTACCATTAATCATAACATGTTATCTAGGAAGAAATAATTATATATCTCAGACTAAATTGAATACAGCAATCGAGATAATACCGACTTATTATTAAGACCTCACAAATTTAGGTGAAGCCACACAAAGAAACGTGGATATTTGGTTTGGACACATCCATTATTTTCCAAGGCAATAATAACCCCCTGATTGTTTTCTAGTTTTAGGCTATGTTCACACTACGTAAGTTTCCGGCCGTAGCGCGTTCCGTGAATAAGCGGCCGGAGACTTACGTAGTTTGCGTACAATGGAAAGTATACGATGTACTGCTGCACAGTTCAGACTACGTACGAACTTACGCCGGGATCGTATGCGGTGCCGTAAAAAATGAACCAGACCATTGTTTGAGGACGAAAATGCCGTAACTTACGCCCGTAGCGTAACATGCGGTCCCGTACGTAGTGGTGATTTCTTCATTTTGCAAGCTTTTTGTGCCGATCCAAAAGGTTCTGTGGGGTGTCTGGGGCTAGGCGAAGATTTCCAAGTACAAGACCGCTGTCAGATCGCTACGTAGGGCGCTCGGGAAGCTTAAGTAGACTACGGGCGTAAGTTCATGGTCCGTACGTAGCCGGCCGCAACTTGCGTAAATTCCCGGCCGGAGTTTAACACGTATATGTCCGGCCGCGAAAATATTTTCGTGGCCGGACATATACGTAGTGTGAACATAGCCTTATTGAGTAAAAATCCGTCTATACCAAGGGCCATATAATGTATAAGAGTAAAAGCCTATGTAGGAATTTATGTGATGGATGCAAAGTTGCCGGAAGGTTTATTGGTATGAAATTCTGATTTGAAAAGTTATCATTTATTTCTCTCGCAGAACTGCAAGATAATCAGGAATCTCGCAGGACCAGAAACAGAAGACTGCAGAAAGACAACCAATTACGCAATTCCTCTGATAGTAGAAGATATTTGTCAGCATTCCGCAAGTTTCTCAGATTAACTTTTATGTACTTTACTATGGCCATCCAATAATCCAGAACAACAGTAAGTAAAGGAACATATAGATCATATAAAATAAAAAACAAACAAAAAGAAAACAAACAACCAATCAAACTAAACACCTGAAGGGAGCGTGCACACTGAGCAATTCTCGCTGAATTTTGAGTGGATTTTGCACCAAAATACGCACAGAATCCAATTGAAATTCTGCCCGTAAAAAAAAATGACCATGATATTTTTCCGTTCAATTATTCACACTCCGTAATTTCCGTCAGGAAAATTCCGTTGCAGCTCGCGTTTCGCCCAAAGAATTGACAAGTCAATTCTTTGGGTGGATTCCGGTAGAGGAGTCCTAAGGGTGGGTTCACACTACGTAATAGGAGCAGATAATCTGACATGGATTCCGTCGCTCGCCCCCGCTCGCACATCTCCGCCCGTGCCATAGACTCCATTCTATGGTCGGGCATATTCTACCATGTCAATTCTTTGGGCGGACTGCAGAATTCGCCCGACCATAGAATGGAGTCTATGGCATGGGCGGAGATGCAGAGTGGAGGCGAGTGACGAAATCTACAGGCAAATTATCCGCCCCTATTCTGTAGTGTGAACCCACCCAAAGGAGTTCTCCAAAAAAAAAACACGAAACGAAAATGTAAATAACAAATATCAAACTAAACACCTAAAGGAAGAGTTCCTAAATCAGGGAACTCTTCTATAAGCTGCACTAGATGCTCCAAATGACATTCAACAAGCGCTTGTCTATAATAGACAACCAAATTAACTCGCAAACCGGTTCTAATGGCCATGTAATTTTTTTTATTTTACTTAATGCTTTTTTTGATGCCATATGGTTTAACAATAAACCGGTCACCTCCACTCAATGGCTCTGGGGCGCGGGCAGTGTTTGTTTACATACAAGGGGAGATTTATGAAACATGGTGTAGAGTGAGACTGGCTCAGTTGCCCCTAGCAACCAATCAGATTCCACCTTTCATTTTCCAAAAAGTCTGTGAGGAATGAAAGGTGGAATCTGATTGGTTGCTAGGGGCAACTGGGCCAGTTTCACTTTACACCATGTTTGATAAATCTCCCCCACAGAGTCTGTATAGATGACAAATACTTCTATAATCATGGAACCTCTGTAAATAAACCGTGTTTACCTAATCCCAAAGAACCAATTAAAAAATAAAGTAATAGTGTTTTAATGATTGCTCAAAGCAACGGGATGCGATATAGTTCTTGGCAGTAACTTCCCTTCAGCAAACATACATTAATATTTAAGCACAGATTTATTTTTATTTTATTTTTTTTTTAGAAAACTATCTGGGAGATATTGTCCCTCGACTCTATCGGCTTTTACAAAACAGTGTAAAAAAATGTTTACACCCTGCTCTAGTTTAGGAGACCATTAGATGTCTTTTCGTACAAAATATAGAACAGCTGGGGGAGGGGAGCTTCTGTCTCGCAGGCCAGCATGGTCACTTTTGGTGGCAGTACTTGCTGCTATATAGTCACTATTAGAGATGAGCGAACCTGGAGCATGCTCAAGTCGATCCGAACCCGAACTTTCGGCATTTGATTAGTGGTGGCTGCTGAAGTTGGATAAAGCCCTAAGGCTATGTGGAAATCATGGATATAGTCATTGGCTGTATCGATGTTTTTCAGACAACCTTAGAGCTTTATCCAAGTTCAGCAGCCCCAGCTAATCAAATACCGAACGATCGGGTTCGGATGGATTAAAACCTGAACCCGGTTCACTCATCTCTCGAAAACTGCTCCGTGTAATAGAGACAACAATCAGCCGATGAAACGGCAGACCTAAAATCATTGTCTGTCAATTTAATATACAGTTACCTCTCCATGCTTACGGTCTCCTCCTGCCCTCCTCCCTCTTCCCGGCATCGTGCGCAGCAGCATCTCTGAGCTGACAGGCCGCTCAACCGATCACTGGCCACGGTGGTCCCGGCCAGTGATTGGCTGACCGGCCTGTCAGCTCAGAGAAGCTGTAGCCATGGTGCCGGGAAGAGAGCAGACAGCAGGAGAAGACTGGAAGCATGGAGAGGTAATCAGTGTCGGACTGGCCCACCATAGGACCGGAGTATCCTCCGGTGGGTCCCCGGCTTTAGAACCTGCACTAATACTAAATGCAGAGGAAAACAAAAAACTTCTTCCAGCACTCCAAAAAATAATGTTAAAAAGCAATCCTTTAATTCATCATCATTAAAAAAGTTTTACTCCCCGTAGGAGAACCGTACCAATGCGTTTCACACTTTTAGTGCTTAATCATGGTGTATATTAAGCACTAAAAGTGTGAAACGCGTTGGTACGGTTCTCCTACGGGGAGTAAAACTTTTTTAATGATGATGAATTAAAGGATTGCTTTTTAACATTATTTTTTGGAGTGCTGGAAGAAGTTTTTTGTTTCCCTCTGCATTTGGCATAACAATGCTGAGCCGGCGTCTTGGTCATCCGTGCACCCTCCTTACTAAAAAGGCTCCAATCCTCGAGCATAAGAAAAACAAGAAAAAGGTGAGCTGACTACAAAACCATTTTTTTTGTATATATTGCACTAATACTAACTGACATGTCTTTTCTCAATGGTTCTTCATTGGTGGGCCCCCAGGATAATTTCCTCTGGTGGGTCCCAGGTACCCCAGTCGGATGCTGGAGGCAATGTATGAACAGTTTAGGGCAAGGGCTGCACAGATATCGCTAATGATGTCTGTGCAGCCCTTGCTACCCAATGATCAAGTTCTGAAATAGGCTTAGTAAACGAGCGCCGATCTACTAAATCATTATTGATCAGGCCATGTAACAGGACCTTTACACATAGGGGGACATTCATCCTGTGGCACAGAGGGCCCGAGATGTGAAAAAAAATCTATTCGCAAACGCTTGTTTTGCAAATAAATTGTTCGCATCACGCCCCTCTGCCCTATTTGCACCAGAGAGGTGGGGAGAGGCTTCTGCTGGTGTCGCCTTTCACATTTTTTCAACAAAAAAATTTCAGTAAAATCTACTCTAGTTCTAGGCCGGCTCTGATTCACAAAAGATCTATGGAGAGACATTGCTTCTGTAGATAATCCTTTGAGTCTGTGCACCGCTGGGGGCACAGGAAATGTTGATCTTAATAAATCCCCTCGCCCCTATAGTGTCCATAGGGAAATGACATCACTCAGCGGCCCGGAATTATCAACCTCTCTAAAACACAAATGTGTCAATTTTTAATCATAGCAACCAATCACAGCGATGGATGCATCTATGGTTGTATACATGTTTTCCAGGCAGCCTTAGGGCTGCATCCAACTTCAGCAACCACCGCTAATCATACGCCGCAGGCTCAGGTTTGGACAAACTCGAGCAAACTGGAAGTTTAGACAAATCGATTTTTAACGATTAACGAAAATGCAAAGAAGATTGTTTATCAATAGCCTGAAATTGTTCACCATATTACACAAACGATAGTTGTTAGTTACGATCATTACAACCATAGTTACTGCGATCGTGTACTCCACCTGATCCCAGCATAAGAAGAAAAGATTTGGAATTACATTGAACGATAACTGAACAAATGCGAAATTGCAGCGAACAATTAACGATGATTTGAGGGTCAGATTTAAATCAATGATCAAGGACACATGAACGATTTTTTTGATCGTTGCCTGCAATTACACAGGATGATTATCGTTTAAATTCGAACGATTTAATAAATTTTTCGCACAATAATCGTCCAGTGTAATAGGGCCCTAACTTAACTATAATCCT
The DNA here is from genome assembly GCF_027789765.1 of Dendropsophus ebraccatus. Lineage (NCBI taxonomy): Eukaryota > Metazoa > Chordata > Amphibia > Anura > Hylidae > Dendropsophus > Dendropsophus ebraccatus. The sequence continues at coordinate 133,958,136 of NC_091460.1, read as the reverse complement.
ATTCAGTTCAGTATGATGTTATAAAGAATGATATAGTCTGTGTAGAGTATTTTCCCTCATACAAACGCTAATTATACCTCTAAGTGATTTACAATGCTAACACCTACACAACACATACCGGAAGAACAGAAGGTACTGTGCTGTGAAAGAGATCGACTTCAACTATGGGGAAACTATGATACCTGGCGCCAGCTCTCAGCTATGGGTCCAGCTAAAGAAAAATGCAAAGCTTTCATGCTTTGACATTTTACTATGCAGACGGGGCTTGACTGGAGCAGACCAACAGGTAGGTTAAAGAAAAGATTGGCTCCTAAGTATCGCAAATGAAATGGTCACGCTCCTCCATGCTCGGCCATCTTATGGACAGAATCACAATCCACAGTCTGGAGGAGGGGAGTCTGATGTTAGCTCTATGGGGTACACAGGGAGCTGCTGTCAGTATATACAGTGAGTACACTTACTAAGGCTATGTTCTCACTACATAAGTTCTGTGGAAATCACGAATGCTGTTTCAACAGCTGGGATTTCCACTGAACTTACGTAGTGCTGCAGGCTAAAGGGATCCTGGCCGGAGTAAATACACATAGTATACACTCCGGCCGGGATCCCTAGCGGTGCTGTAGAAAACTGACATGTCAGTTTTCTGCGTCCGCTATTCAGTGAGTAGCGGGCACAGAATACCCCAGCTCCGGCCGCACGCTCCATAGTGTGCTCTGGGGAGTTCTGATGCAGGCACGCACGGATGCATCCGCATCAGGACTCTGCGACGCTAAAGATCATCCTGCCGGTACTGCAGTACCGGCTGGAATGATCTTTTCAGAGACCGGCCGTTCCATGACCTGGCCGGGTCATGGAACGGCCGGTCTCTTACAGTGTGTGAACATAGCCTAATACTGTACAATGTACAATTATACTATAAAGTGGCCCACCCCTTTAAGCAACTACTGTTTCAACCCCTGTAGCAACTTCTGTTTCTGGTTCATACAACCAATGTAGACTCATGGCCTATGGAAGCTAAACTAGACCCTACAATAAGAAGTGCCCATGTATATTGTAAAAAATAATAATATACTAGAAGGAAGAAAACTGTGGTTTCAGTAATGTTGGGTCTTCCTGTTGACCTTAAAGGGGAACTATAAGCAGGTTAGACAAATCTTACCTGCGGATATGTCTCTATTGCGCAGGAGACGCCGAGGAGGAAGGTATGTCTCTTACCTTCATCCTCTGTGCCATTCCGGGGCAGATAGTCATGTGCTCCTTAGTCCAGTGAGACCATTAGGAGCACTGTCCACCCTCATAACTCCGATCTGGCCCAATCCATTCATTATCATTAGAAAGGGGCGGGCCGGGCGGTGTTGAATCGGCGCTATGGGGGCAGGTAGGGCTCCTAAAAGGTGCCCCAGTGCTCCTAAAGGTTTGTGCAAACTAAGGAATTCTCGTGTATAACTTGCCGCGGATTCCGTCGCTCATCCCTGCGCGCTCCCACTTTACTCTCCATCCGTCCCATTCTATGGTCAGGCAGATTCCATCATTTGCCCAAAGAATGGGCGGCGGTGGAATCTGCGGCAAGTTATCCAAGAAAATTCCTGTGCATATACAATAACGGTCCTACCGGATCATGGAGCAAACTACTAACTGCACCAGAACTGCACCAGACATACCTTCCTCCTCGGCATCTCCTGTGTAATTGGAACATATTAGCAGGTTAGATTCGTCTAACCTGTCGATAGTTCCCCTTTAACAGTAATTGACGCATATGGACGACCCGGTAAAGTCCTCAGTTGTTGAGCTGTAGCTGTTTTTACCAAAGTTACACATGAGTCCTAGCCAAAAAGAAGAGATCAGTGAGAAATGTAAACCCTTGGATGACTAGAGTCCACCAGAGCAAGAGCTTCTCTTTGTAGCGGCACTCTGTTCTGCCTAAAGTAGGACTTCTCATCATGAAGAACTCGCTCCTAGAATACATCCACTGTCTGGAGTGTGAGAATGGTCCAAGGATCTAAGGATTTATTCGGATTGGGATTTGGGAAGACCTTTTTCTCTCCAGGATGAAGAGCGTAGTGGAGGTTCAGTAACTGATAGTGGATCCAGCACCTTGTGTCAAAGTTTGTAGGAAAAGACTTTAGAACAACAGAAAAGGAGACGTTTATCGAGGCAGAAGTTACTCCACGAAGAAGAATGTATCAGGCATGTTAATGCTGCCGTTCTTGCCAATATGGCTCGTCTCTCAATCCCAATGTCAAGCAACAGGAACCCTATCCAATTTCATCATCAGCTGGCTGGATCTTTGAAGGCCGTCACATTGTCCTGGTTCCTGGCGGCAGCAGTGCAGCTGCCATCAGAGGAAATCCATTCACAAATAGATCACCAGTTCGTATTTACCAAGCAGGACGTTAGTAAGTAGCAGCCTTATTGGTTGAGTATTAGGAGGCAGGACCCGATTCCAGGTAAACCAATATGGGATTAGTATCTGTTCTTGCAAGGTATTTAGTTGTGGTAAGTTATATAGCACAATCTTAAGGCATGTAGCTTATAGACACATCGATTATACAGCTGTATATACAACGATACTATGCATGTAGCTTATAGACACCTATATGCATAGAAATTGTTGTATATACAGCTGTACCATATATATATATATATATATATATATATATATATATATATAGCTGTGTGATATATGTGTCCATAAGCTACATGCATAGTATTGTATATACAGCTCTGTTATATATGTCTATAAGCTTCATGCATAGTATTGTATATACAGCTGTGTGATATATGTGTCTATAAGCTTCATGCATAGTATTGTATATACAGCTGTGTTATATATGTGTCTATAAGCTTCATGCATAGTATTGTATATACAGCTGTGTTATATATGTGTCTATAATCTATAGGCACAGAAATTGTTGTATATACAGCTGTATCATATACAGTATTGAGACATATATGATACAGCTGTATATACAACAATACCATGCAGGTATTTTATAGGCACATATATAATACAGCTGTGCATACAATACTATGCATGTACCATATAGACACATATATAATACAGCTGTATATACAACAATCTGTATGCATGTACAGTAAAGACACATATAATATAGCTGTATATACAATACTATACATGTACCATACAGACACATATATAATACAGCTGTATATATAAAAAAAAAACTACCTATTTGCAGGTAGCTTATAGACATATATATTGTATATTGTACAGCTGTATATACAACAATACTATGTAGCTTATAGACACACACACACACACACATATATATATATATATATATATATATATATATATATATACAGCATTGCGTATGCATGTAGCTTATAGACATATATATGATACAGCTGTACATACAATACTATGCATGTAGCTTATAGACACATATATATTACAGCTGTATATACAACAATACTAAGCATGTAACTTATAGACACATATATAATACAGCCGTACAGTCAGTCCCAGCCCTCCAGCCATGCTATAAGGGACTGAATTTTGACAGCATTTACATTACAAAGTGACAGAACTACAGGTGTTCATGGTGTTAACCCCTTGTGTGGGAGGGACCCGAAAACCATTCGTGAACATGTCAACAGGAAACGAACACTTTACACCTTAAGAAGCTTTGCACAGCGCTTTAGGCTAAAAAAGTCATAAATATAAGTTGTAAAGGAATCTGAGGTTTTTGCAATCTGCCAAGCCACAAATTCTGTGTACTTCATCTAGAAGGGATAAAAAAAAAAATAAAAAAAAATATTCTATTAAGTATCTTTCAACGTGCGCCAGCCCATTTTCACAGGCTCTATGTGGCATAATGGGAGAATGCTTTAAATTAAATCTATGTAGGCCCGAACATTCTGAGAAACAAAGAATCCTAACATCATGTCTTCTTATTGGAAACAGATTTCCCTCCTCATATGAAGGCAATGTGTTGTGCGGAGCTGGGATTCATTTCTCCAGTCAGGACCCGATCTATGTGTCGTGTAACCCAATCTAGACTTAAAAGTCTCCAGATCTGCATGTGTGGACAGTAACATGTTTGCTGCCCATGAAGCCGCCTTCACTTTCACACTGATGAAAGTAGCGGGGACCCTGGATTCGCCAAGAACACGTGGATTGTTCCTTCTCAATAAAACAGCTGTAACGTTTAAAGGGCCGGTAAAGCATCTCGAGAACAAAGGCTTCTTCTTAGCACGTCTGGAGAGGTCGGGGGGGGGGGGGGGGGGGGGGGGGTGGCCTTTGTATTTCACCATACCACTTAGGTGAGGTGACACTTTTTGTCGTATGTCAAACAATTGGTCAAAGCAACAGCATTTAGAGGTGTTAAAACAAACACCTGATGTGTCGGTGTTAAAAAGCTCACCTCCTTACACATATGAACAAGTCAGTGGTTTGTTCTTTTTTTATGAACATTTTTTTTGTCTTTAAACTAGGGTTTTAGGGTCTATTCACACATTAGTATAATATTTTTCACTCCCAATCCACAAAATTAATAATTTAAAAATAATGGGCAGTCTATGGGCAGACAAACTCGCAGCGGGATGGACATCCCACTATGAGTATGTCAGCAGCCCGCCCCGTTAACCCCCCCGCTGCCGGAGCATATACTTCACCTTCTCCACACTCCGGCTTGCTTCAGGGGTTCCCAACATGTCCTGCTCGACCAATCAGTGCGCTGCCCCGCCCAGCGCACTGATTGGCTGAGTGGCATGTGAAGACACCGGGAGCCCTGAAGCAAGCTGGAGCAGGGACCAGGTGAAGTATATGCTCTGGCCGCTGGGGGGATTAAAGGGGCGAGCTGCTGACATACTCACAGCGGGATGTCCATCCTGCTGCGAGTTTATCTGCCCTTACAGTATACAAGGCAGGGATCCACAGCGGGTCTCACTGCGAATCTGCAGTGAGAAAATCCACTGCGGATATGCCCTGTGTGTTTGTACCCTAAAGGGGTATTCCAGAGAAAAAAAACACTTTCCCCCTATCCACAGCATAGGGGAAAAGTAGGGGGTTGCCGATAGGTGGGTGTGGGTCCGATCTCTGAACCCCCCGCCGATCTCCTTATCGAGCCCTGCCGGCTCAGTTATGAATAGAGCTGCGGGCACGGCTCTCCAGAATACACCACTTCCTGTATGACATGCAGCAGCTGATAAGTACTACAAGACTAGAGATTTTTTAATAAAAGTAAATTACAAGTCTCTGGCACTTTCTGGCACCAGTTGATTTGAAAGAAAAAAATGGTGAACTATCCCTTTAAAAAATACTATAATTTCCATTTAATTATCAAACAATGTTTGGCTACAATAGCCAAATTCACTCACTTTGGCCAACTTTTATCTTTTCTTTATTTTTTTTAATTTGTAAAACGATACTCAAACTAACACATATACTGCTGTCTGACACACTAACATAGTTCTCCATTTCTTACGTATATGCTACCTGTGTTTGTACATTTTTTCCCCTCTAAATTCAACCATACATAGAAGAGAGAGTTGTAGTTTAAAAAAAGACGGTCTCCATCTACAACAGGGATCTACAACCAGCTGTTGCAAAACTACAATTCCCATCATGCCTGGACAGCCTTTGGCTACAAGAACAACTATCATCATCTGATCTACAAGAACAACTATCATCATCTGATCTACAAGAACAACTATCATCTCATACGATGACTGTAATACTTTCCAAGTTATAAACTCTCGCCATAAAATATAAAAGTTTCAATATCTTACTGGGTACAAAAACAAAACAAGATCCCAAGTAAAAATACATTATACAGAAAACCACATATCCCAGCATATAGATACTGGCAACTGGAAGGAGTAGACTCCAATTCTTCAGAAACTCCTGGAGACAATAACGGCACAGTTCACACAGACAGAACCCATTTTATGCTTTGTACTGCCAAGTAGAATTTGAAGGCTCATAAACATTACACAGAAACCCGACCTGGACGGAGTCTGAGAAGAAACAAACTGGAGTAACACACACAGTGCACTTACTGTTCTGGGAATGGGTGGAGACAAAGATCCATTGGACATGTATGGGTCATTATTCATATTTGGCATCATGATGTAACTTGGGTATCCAGGATACGGAGGGCCTTTGCTGTATAAACCGCCATCCGGATGTTTTCCAGCTATTCGCCACCACAAAAACAGAGAAGAAAAATTAAGTCATGAAAAAGCTTTTCAGGGAACGCACCGAGACAAAGGTTCTTTTCAGCTGCAGTAAAATATTGACATATATTCAGCATCATAAGCTGCACTCCGGTGACCTGTAAAGTCCTGAAATATCCTCCATATTGTTTCCTCTATAGATAAAGGCAACCTTAGGCTAAGTTCATGAAACATAAATGATCAATTAATCAAGGCCGTTGTTGCAATGTGCAACAACGGCCGTGATTAATTGATAATTTGCATTGTGCTGCAGACAATTGTATCCAGGCCGGAGTGTTACACATAGAGGGAGATTTATCAAACATGGTGTAAAGTGAAACTGGCTCAGTTGCCCCTAGCAACCAATCAGATTCCAACTTTCATTTTCCAAAGAGTCTGTGAGAAATGAAAAGTGGAATCTGATTGGTTGCTAGGGGCAACTGAGCCAGTTACACCATGTTTGATAAATCTCTCCTAAAGTTTTTAATTAAAGGGGTTGTCCAGGATTTGGAAAACATGGCCACCTTCTTCCAGAAACAGCGCTGCTCTTGTCTCCAGTTTGGTTGCAGGTTTTGCAACTTAGTTCCATTGAAGTGAATGGAGCTTAAAGTGACTGTACCACCAGGCCCAGGCTGAAGCACTGGAGGCAGCCGACCCACCCTTAGTGGGAGGAAACCCCCGCCCCTCTATGATAGGGTTCCATTGATTCTAATGGAGTCACGTCATGGAGGGGCTGGAGTTCCTTCCCACTAAGGGTGGGTCGGCTGCCTCCAGTGCTTCAGCCTGGGCCTGGTGGTACAGTCACTTTAATTACAAGCACCACCTGAACTAGAGTCATGCTGTTTTTGGAAGAAAGTGGCCATGGTTTTCTAATTGTAGACCCCTTTAGCTTTTTATGTATTTACATATATATATATTTTTTTAAACGGGGTACTGTGTTGTTGTTGTGATGAACAGTTTAAGATGCTTCAAAACAGAAGAAGAATATGGAAAATATTAGGCTTTCTCAGTATTTTATAAACCACATTCTTTCAGCTGGATGTGTAATTTAATGTTATTACAGCTGATCTACTGTCATTTCTCTAAAATATCATGTGGAGATTTCCATGGAACACAGTATTAAAACAGTATGCTTTTCTTATTAAAAAAATAAATAATAATTTTATATATATATATATATATATATATATATATATATATATATATATAGTGGTGCCTTGGATTACGCGCATAAAGCATAATTCGTTCCGGGACGTCGCTTGTAATCCAAATCCACTCTTAAACCAAAGCAAATTTTCCCATAAGAAATCGTAGAAATGCAGACAATTGGTTCCACACCCAAAAAATAATGATTTATTATTCTGAATAACATGTAAAACTGATGAAACAAACATTTAGAAACAGCAGAATCTGTGATATTATAAGTTACTGTACAGTAATGGAGAGGATGGGAAACACAAGGGCTGACAGAGACTGCAGGGAGCATGAAGGGATGAGCAGGGTAGATGTGGGCACATACATGCAGCACTCTCTGTCCGGGGAGAGAGGGGTTACAGCTATGGAGAGAGATTACCTCCACAGTCCTGTCCCCTGATGTAAGCCCCAGCCTGAAGTGGATCTGCTATGATTTGGAAGGTGAGGGAGACTTTCTGGGTCAGAGTACAGAGCTGTAGACCCCGCTATACAGACCATTAGAGCATTAGGTTACAGTTACACGTTCCAGGCACAGTCTATAACTAAGGACGATGTGCAATGGAACAGACTTCAGATTTCGGAATGATGCCGGGAGCTCTGAACCATTTTAAATCTTTGCAGTACTGTACTGACACAGTCGCGCAGTCCAGGTTAAAAAATAAAAACTGATGCAACACTGATAGAGATGAGCAAATGGGCTTGTCAGGCTGCTGGCATTGAAGTCTGTGCCGTTCCAAGCAGCTCTGCATCGGGTGTCGGGAAAAGTTGGATCCAGTCCTGGGAAACTGGGAGAAGTTTCCCAGGACTGGATCCAGCTTTTCCAGGCACACGGAGCAGTACGGAGGGGGGGTGTCATTGACAAATAATGGCTTTAGTGTTTCCATATAGCTGTCAAATCATCATCAGTCACAGTGCAAACTATACAGAAAAGACAGTAAGGGTCCTATTAGACGAAGCGATTTTTAGCGATAAAGGATTATCGAAAAACGATAGCAAACAAGATTGTTTATCATTAACCTAAAATTGTTAACCACATTATACAGAACAATGGTTGTTAGTTACGATCAATACAATGATTGTTACTACGATCATTTACTCCATCTGATCCCAGAAAAAGAAGGAATGATTTGGCATTATACTGAAAAATGTGTGAACAAATGCGGAATTAAAGCGAACGATTAACAATGATTTTAGGGTCAGATCTAAAGGTCCTATTATTCGGCTGTTGCGGCCGAGAATCGCTTTGTGTAATAGAAAACAATGATCAGCTGACATGCACGATGTATTTCAGCAGGCTGAAACACAAACGATCAGCATAGCAATGATCTGCTGCCATGGCTCTGTGTAATAGGAGCGGTGGAAGCAGACCGCCCCTATCTCCTATGGGCTGCCCCTCGGCAGGTTCCCACACCCCCCTCCTCATCTGCTCACTGTCAGCACACGTAATAGCGAGCGAGGAACAAGTAGCAAGAGAGCGTTGACCTGACAGGTTGGCGCTGGCTTGTTCCTCTGAATCGGCCTGTGTAGTAGGGGTTTAAAGTGTCACTGTCATTTAAGTTTTTTTTTTAGTACAGGCGATTTTAAGAAACTTTTATCATGAAAAAGCAGTGTGAAGCTCCCCCCCCTGTCTTCATGGTTTTCTATGGCAAGGGGAGGGGTGGAGGGAGATGAGGCACCAAAACAGGAAAACAAAGAGTTAATTTACAGCTACATCACCGGCGGCTATCTCCTCTGAAGTCAGCACTGACCTCTCTGACCTTTGAATACTGGCTTTTACACAGTTCCCACTATGTAATCCTTTGCTCTCTGCGGGCAACTAATCTTCCTCCTCCCCCCTCCCCTTTCCATAGAACAGACAGGGACCGACTGATGTAAAAGAGTTGAGATTTCCTGATTATGAGCAGTGAATGAGAGAGAGGGGGGGGGGACCTGGGGAAAGGCTTTTTGAATGCAGATAATGGCATCTTTGTCTAATAAACCCAATTACAAAGTTTCTTCAAATCGCCTGTACTATTGATTTCTGCAAAAAAAAAAAACACAAAAAAACCCAAAAGTGACTTTTTTTTTCTGGAAAAATAACGTTTTTTCGATCGCTGCCTGCAATTACACAGGACAATTATCGTTTAAATTCAAACGATATAACGATTTTTCGCGCGATGATCGTCTCTTGTAATAGGGCTCTAAGGTAATTTGAGGTCAGGGAAAACACTGCAATACAGTGACAGCTACTTTAAATAAATTCTATATATCACTAGAAAGTTTTCCAAAAAAAAAGTGCAGATTTTTTTTTTGACAAGCGAGATACTGTAAGACTCATTATTTTCGAATTTTGCTTCGCGTCAAGAATTTCCAGCAGCTATAGTTTTTGCTTATTTTTCTTTGGTGAGAGACGATACTTGAATGTGTACGCTCGCAGTATTTTTAATGCGTCAGCTGTTTGTAAAAAAAAACACAATCGTCTTTTCCATTCATAGAGTATTATTATGTCAGTTGTTCATTGTAGTCAAACTATTTATTTATAAAGACAGTGGCCTTTGTGTGAAGTGTTGTGAAATGTGACCAGTACACGGGACAGGCTGGCATCTCACTCATATACCATATTACCCTGGCTTCCCTTATGAATACTTGTCACATGAACAATCGCTTCTATTCATGCCAATTGACAGCAATTAAACTCAGACTGTGATACAAATGTAACATAAGGTTCTCCCCACATAGTTTAACCCACAGCAGGACTCCATTGTATAGTGAACTGGAATCAGGGCACCTAAGTGACAAGGAGGTTTGCTAGGTCGGCATTGTTTCTGCTGGTAGGCACGATTCTGCTGTCAGCTATTATTATTAGTATTTACTAAACAACAAGAACGTTCTAAATATTTCTTAGTTCTATTGGGTGCTTGATAGCCAGCCTATGGCTATGTTCACACAACGTTTTTTCAGCTCTGTTTAAAATGACGGCCGTTATTTGAAGTCTAAAATAACGGATGTCATTTAGCAACCTTGCCTCCCCTTAGTGCAATGACTGGTGTTTGTACATTATTCTAGTTTGGTTACTAATTGGCCTTTGGCTGCGGCTTAATTGAAAAGTCCATTGAATTTAATAGTAAAAACAAGAAAGAATTGTGACAAAAGAAAAACTGTGTGTGAACTACTAATAAAAAACGTCCACTGTTTGCAAACGACGTCCGAAAATAATGATCATGTTCATTATTTTGACGGCCGTTGTAAAAATTTCCGTTATTCACTACATTGTGCGCATTGGACGTCCGTCTTTCCATTGACTTCAATACAATACCATTGCAGCTGCAAAAACTGACGTTTTTTTAAATATCAAAATCGGGCGCCTTTTCTTAATTTTTGACGTCGTCTGAACATGGCCTATCAGCTCTTGAAAGAATAATTCCCCATTTTCTCCTATAATCCGGAGGCTACGTTCATACTACATTCAACAAAGAGAAAAGGCGTCCGCTTTTTCTTTTTAAAAAGACGTCCGTCTTTGACGCAAGTTAATCGACTTCAGTGCAATGCATTGAAGTCAATGGAATGACGGACGTCCAATGCACACAATGTACAAAGTGACGCAGATGTCAAAATAACAATTATGACAATTACTTTCGGACGTCTTTTGCAAACAGCGGACGTTATTTTTAGTTGTTTTTCCTATTAAATTCAAAGGAGTTTTCAATTAAGCCACACCCAAAGGCCAATTAGTAACCCCAAACTAGAATAATGTACCAACACCCGTCATTGCACTACGGAGAGGCAAGGCCGCTAAATGACGTCCGTTATTTTAGACTTAAAATAACGTCCGTCATTTTAAACTGAGCTGAAAAAACGTTGTGTGAACGTAGCCAAAGACTCAACCAAAGGGCAATCAGTCCACCTAACCTAGAATAATGCACCAACAGCTTTCATTGCACTGACGGACGGCCAAACAACGAAATGACGGACGTCATTGTGAACTCTGTTCAGTGCTGCAGCTATATAAGAAATAAAGGCATATAGAAATATAACTTATGTTGGCTAAAAAAAGACGACTGGTTGACATGTCGATTTTTTTTTTTTAATTGAGGTGAAATAGTATTTAACACCTTTTATTTGTTGTGTTGGTTAGCTTAATATAACTTTTACCACTAACACCAACTCATACTATATATGATATGCTAGACCATTTCTACTTTGCAGATACACTAAACGAAGCACTTAAGGGAGGAGGTGAGACTTTCCGACATTTAAAACTGTATTTTCAGACACATACCTCCCACAGGTGTAACAATTGCTAAAAATAAATAATAAATATAAAATAAAATAAAAATATTAAATATAAAAATAAATAAATATTAAATATAAAAAAATGATAAATATAAAATGGAAAAAATATTAAATATAAAAATAAATATAAAAATAAATAATAAATATTAAAATAAATAATAGATATAAAATTAAAATAAATAATATAAAAATAAATAAATAATACAAATATTAAAAATGAACAAATATAAAATAAAATAAAAAAAATAAATATAAAAATGAATAGAATAATATAAAATAAATAATAAATAAATAAATATTTGAAAAAAATCTATTTGGAATATAATGTGATTGGTAGTTGAAGTTAATGTAGAAGAGCAGCTGGAAGTCCTAGGTTGCCTCCCAGAGTTAGTCAAGTATCCTTTTCAGTAAAATATCACATTTACTCCAACAACTGTTTTTGGCCAAAACACCAGCTCAGACTTTATACTGTCTGGCCACTTGCCTTTGTATACAAACTTCTACAGACTGTCTGATTAGTAAAAAATGTGGTGAAAAATATCTAAGCGTGTTCAATCAGGATCCTCTAGTTTTACCTCCACGTATGTTTTTTTCTTTAGACTCAAAGGTATGTTTTCACTGGAAGAGGTTTAGTAATCGGTTCAGCCGATGTTATTCTGGGGCACAGCTGTCTAGCTTGTTGACTTGAAATCAGATGTAAGTCCGTATTATAAGTATCCTCAAAAACTTCTACTAGACATCCATAATGACATTATTTATTTACTCAAGTAGGTAGGACATGTCAGAAGAAAATATTGGCACAGAGGTACTCCGGCGAAAATCTTTTTCTTTCAAATCAACTGGTTTCAGGAAGATATAAAGATTTGTAATTTACTTCTATTTATAAATCTCAAGTTTTCCAGTACTTATCAGCTGCTGAATGTCCTGCAGGAAGTGGTGTATTCTTCCCGGTCTGACACAGTGCTCTCTGCTTCCACCTCTGTCCATGTCAGGAACTGTCCAGAATCCCCATAGAAAACCTCTTCTGTTCTGGACAGAGGTGGCAGCAGAGAGCACTGTGTCAGACTGCAGAGAATACACCACTTCCTGCAGGACATACAGTAGCTGATAAGTACTTGAAGACTTGAGATTTTTTACATAGAAGTAAATTACAAATCTGTATAACTTTCTGAAACCAGTTGATTTGAAATAAAAAGATTTTCTCAGGAGTACCCCTTTAATGCTGTCAGAAGTGTCAATACCCAGCAGCCTTAAAGGGAAATAAACAACAGGTAAGTTGTTAAGTATTGAGCCTGCTGTTACATTCCCATAGGGTGGGGGAGATTGAGGAAGAAGATAGCTTTCTTACCTTCATCCTCGATGCCGTTTTCCTGATATCCTGTGTAGTCCCGCCCCCAGTTCACCGAACCACCTAATTAACATATTAATAAAACACAGGATTTCAGGAAAACGGTGCTGTGGATGAAAGTAAGAAAATGACCTTCTTCTACAGTGTTCCCTGCACTATTGGTACATAACAGCAGGTTCGATTCTTCTAACCTGCTGTTAGTTTCCCTTTAAGGAGATAATCTTTCCTTAGGGTAGTATTACACAGGACGATGGTGGCCCGATCAACAATGTAAATGAGCGCCGATCTGCTAGATCGGCGCTCGTTTACTGGGCCTATTCCACGGCCCGATAATCATTTAGTGAGGGCTGCAGGGACATCATTACCGATGTCCTTGCAGCCCTTGTTTCATACTTTACCTAACCAAGCTGCAGGTCTTCTGCGCTCCTTCTCCCCGGGTCCCGCGTGCAGCAGCAGCTTCGGAGCGGCCTGTATGAACTGACAGACCGCTCAGCCAATCACTGGCCGTGGCGGTCCTGCCCAGTGATTGGCTGAGCACTCTGTCAGCTCATACAGGCCGCTCCGAAGCTGCTGCTGCACGCGGGACCCGGGGAGAAGGAGCGCAGAAGACCTGCAGCCTGGTTAGGTAAAGTATGGTGCTTGTGGAACGGTTGGTCACCCACCGCGCACCGCTATTCCACGTAGCAATGCGCGGGTGGCGACCGATGATTTTAGGTTTAAACCTAAATGACACGATCATCGACTGATTGTTCTTTCTATTCTACGGAGAGATAATTGGCCGAATCGGCCGATTTGGCCGATTATCGCTCCACGGAGCGGGCAGACAGCGGGGATCTGCTGCCGAGCGTTCGGGTTCATATGAACCCGAACCTCGGCAGGTTCGGACCATCCCTAGCTGGGATACCTTTAAAAGGTTATTTCACCATCTATGTGACATGGGACCGCCATTTAATGGCAAATAACGACCGTTGATTTAAAATAGCTGCGATTATTTGCCATAAAATGACAGCCATCCACTCAATTATAACAGTGTGTGAACATAAGGGGAGATTTATCAAACATGGTGTAAAGTGAAACTGGCTCAGTTGCCCCTAGCAACCAATCAGATTCCACCTTTCATTTTCCAACGAGTCTGTGAGGAATGAAAGGTGGAATCTGATTGGTTGCTAGGGGCAACTGAGCCAGTCTCACTTTACACCATCTTTGATAAATCCCCCCCATAGTCTGTGTTTTCAATCCACTCCTGGTTTTGGTTGAAAAATACTAACCAAAACACTGAGCAAAAATACTGTGTGTGAACATAGCCTTAGATTTGGTAGCTAATATGAGTTTAAACACTGGCTCTCTTTTTATCTGTTTAATACATATGAGACTTTGATTTGACTTATTTGACTCTTTTTAAAGTTCTCATTGCCAAGGCACTAGCCATCTCTGAAAAGAGTTTTTGTTGTATGACTACTTAAGAATCCTTTTTTTAATATAAAATAAATCAATCCTGTTTGCTTACTTCTAGTAACATAAAGATAAATTATCTGAACTCACCATCATCTGGGTGTTCTCTGGACTTTTCATGGTAAGAGTCCTGTCTTCTTCTTGAAATCTGAGAAATATAAACAAAGTAATTACGTCAAAGAAGCCCACATAATCCTATATTTGTACAGTATAATAATATGTCCTGTCATAGGTCAACACATGGGGGAGATCTATCAAGGGCTTTGCGCCTATTTTTAGGTGAATAATTGGATTTTCACCCATTTTTGGTTCTATTTATAAACCAGTATTCCGACAGTCGAATATTTTTTAAATGCAACTTTTTTTTTTTTCAATCCGCCTGTTTTGAGTATTCACCCAAAAATTTGCATAATCAGGGATTTTCGCCCAATTTGCGACTTTTTAAAATGTTGCCTAAACTGGTGCAGGCCTACGTCTGGTCAGGACCAGGGGAATATGTTTTTGACCTTTTTTGAGACTTTTTACTTGACAATGCAACTTTTCCATAAATCACACACAATATATTGGAACAAAATAAACACCAATCCACATTAGAACAATAGCAGACATTAGACTCCTTAGTAAATGTCCCCCATAGACATTTAGATTTATTTGTTATTGATCATATTTTTCAAACCTCAAGAGCATTGACCTTACATGATGAAGAAAACTGAAGAGCCTCTCCTTTTATATGTGCTATCCCCCTCATACATATAAAGTCCTAAGAAATATTTTTGATGTTCGGAATTACAGCCTTAGGACAAAGTCCCAGATTAGTAATTATAACTGCATCTTGAGTACAATGGGTTAATGGAGTATTCCCCTTTGAGCTTGTTATACCCTGAACAGAGGATAATAAGCTGATCGTTAGGGTCTTCAGACCAGCGGGACCCCCACAATCCACAGAACGGGGGACACAATTTCCCCACATGAAAGGTGCACTCGGCCACCTGTGCGGTCACCACTTTATTAATTGCCAGGCAATTGCATCCCTATTCTCAGGATCGGTGGGAGTCCAGGACTCCAGCAATCAGCTTGTTCTCTATTATCCTATGGATAGGGCGATAACAAGCTCATATGGGAATACCCCTATAAGGGAGGTCTAGGGAAAGGTCAGATTTCCTGTCTTTCATATTGACAGGGTACCCTAGCACTTCTTTTTTTAGCTGGTAGGTACATTGCAACTTCAACTTTTGTAGAACTTTTTTACAATTAAATATGGTATTCTCCCTCATCACAGAGCTGATGTGAGACACAGTGATGCTTTCTGCTATGGCAGTGTGTTTTCTCCCAACCAGTAACATTTTAGACACTTGGAATCACCATTGCATGTTGAGGTCCGTCAAAGAGAACCATTGGGGGAGGAAGCAATGCAAGCTATCACAGATCGACGGGGAACAACTTACGGTCCTATTACACAAAGTAATTATCGTCCGTACTTGGCCGATTACCGGCCGATAGTCATTTTGTGTTATAGGTCATGTTTTAAAACAACGATCAGCCAACAGATTGTTGATTTAAAACATGACCTAAAATGCCGATAACAATGGTCTACCGGCCATCGCTTCATCTAATAGGAGTGGTGGCAGCAGACCGCCGCTCTAACCTATGGGCCACCGGACAATCCACCTTACAACAACCCTTTTTTTACATAACCACACTCCTGTTTCAAGACCAGACTAGACCCACATTCAGTGCTGTCATTGCCTTCGCTACCTCAGACAATATAGCGCTTGCACTTTAAAATGGCACCCCTGCATACTGCCCGAATTGAGCAAAAAGAATCATGACAAAGCCGCTAATTCTGTCTACACAATACAGTCTAATCCGTAAGTGTCAAAGATTTGGCTTTGGATATCCAGACATGATGGGATTTCTAGTTTTCCAGGAGCAGGAGGGCAGTGAGTTTGACGCCCCTGGTATAGTCCATCAAAGGGCCCTATTATATTAAACGATTATCGGCCTTACTTGGCCGATTACCAACTGTTCACTCCGATAATCATTTAGTGTAATAGGACGAGCACAATGTTGGCTGATAGTGGACTTTCAACATGTTGGTGTGCAGCGCATCGCTCTGGGTAACAGGAGCGTCGGGAGCAGACCGCTGCTGACCTCAATGGGCCACCCGAATGATCTAAGGATCAGGGGGCTCCTACCGCTGCTCCTCGCTCGCTGTGTGTGCGCATGTAGTGGCAAAGGAAGCGAACGGGGAACAAGGGGAAGTGAGCGCTAAGCTGACAGGCCTGCACTCTCCAGATTATCAGGCGTTTTAATACGACCTTAAGGCCTTCTTATACAGGATGGGAAATATGCAATACAGATCATACATAGATAAAGGTTAACCTCGTATACTAGTCACAGACCTTAGAATTTTAGTGATTGGTCAGTCAACAATGTAATGTCAATTCATCTGGGCATGTTAATGCTGCTACCCAATATTATAAGCAAACCTTACTCTATGTACCCTTACGGTACATTAAAGGGGTTATCCAGCACTACAAAAACATGGCCACTTTCTTCCAGAGACAGCAACACTCTTGTCTCCAGTTTAGGTGCAGGTTTTGTAACTCAGTTCCATTGAAGTGAATGGAGCTTATTCGCAAATCACACCTGAACTGTAGACAAAAGTGGTGCTGTCTCTGGTAGAAAGTGGCCATGTTTTTGTAGCACTGGATAACCCCTTTAACCTTTACTACTTTCTGTGCTACATTTTACCTGTTCTTAAAGGAGAAATCCCATTAACTGTGAAAACGGCAAGCAGGCTTTGGCTGTCCAGGCATGTTGGGAGTTGTCGTTTTGCAACGGCTGGAGAGCCAAGGTTCCCTACCCCTTCAATAGACGAATAGGCTTTGACGACAAAAGACAGGGACTGCTGGAGTTCTGCTTTAATAATTATAACCCTACCATTGATATACGCCTACATGAAACATAGAATGTGTGGATATAATTAGAACAAACGGTGGGTAGACAAAACCATGAAAACAATGAAACTGTCCCATTAACGCTGCATTTCCTTCCTGTGTTGGAACAAGGTATCAGATCATGTGTTTACTAAACTAAGGGGACTAAGGGGACGGCCATCTGACAGCAATTCTCCCCGTATAAGCCCTATATAAGGCTCTAGTACATGGAGCGATGATCGTCCAAATCAGGCTGATTATTGATCTGTGTAATAGAGACAATGATCAGCTGATGACAACAATCATCGGCTAATCGTGTCTTTAGGTCCAGACCTAAAATCAATGGCCCCTGACGGTGCATCGCTACGTGTAATTGTGATACGCATCTGACAGCTAACGATTAAATACATTGCCTCTCCACGCTCCTGGTCTTCTTTAGCCCTCTGCTTTCTCCATGGCGCCACAGCTGCGGCTTCAGAGGGGTCCTGGACAGTGATTGGCTGAGGGGCCTGTAAGCTAAGACAGACCGCTCTGAAGCCACAGCCATGGTGCCAAGGAGGAAGCAGAGGGCAGGAGACGACCGGGAGCATGGAGAAGTAATGTATAACAGTTTAAGGCAAGGACTGCACGGACATCGCTAATGATGTCCATGAAGCCCTTACTAAACAATAATCGAGCCGTATAATAGGCAGATCTAGCAGATCTAGTTTATGAGCATCATCGGCCTGTCTAATAGGACCCTAAGAATGGCGGATGTGTGGCTGACAAATGATGGAAGCAGATAAATAATAGGACTGATCCAGCCCTGTGGTGACTGATCCAGCCCTGTGTCCTTCCCTGAAGAATGGTTGAGCCTTGTAATTGGCTCTTTAAAAGAGCGCCAATATACGACATTGATGCAAAGGGCCCCTAGACATGATGGTCCTTGACACACACACACACAAACCCAATTAATTTGCAGCAAATTAAAGGGGTGCTTCAGAGACAGCAAAATAGTTTTAATACACTGCTGTAACAAAGTTACATTACTTTGTAAAAAAAATTATTTATAATTACTTTGTAAAAAAAAAGGTTGTTTTTTTTAACATACATATTCACTTCTGTTCAGAGGCAGCGGTAAGGGGAGACATGGCCCCCTCTGCTGCAACCGTTTGTATTGGAAACTGCAGGGTTGTCTAAGCCCTGCATTTCCTGATCCCCTGCTCTGATCTGGCGCTGCCAAAGAGGTTCTGTTTCCCTGTGTACTGTGTATTCTTATAGACAGCACCTGGGGGAAGACTGCTTGGTGCGATCACTGTGTCCAGTAGTCTCTGCACAATTAGGGGTGACTGCTGTCACTGTGCTAGAAGCAGAGCGAGCCGTGGCAGCAGTCACTGTTCTCTCTGCAGAAGCTGCTGGACACAGCGACTAAGTAGCGCAGCCCCCCTCCCCCCACATATTATATATAAGAATATACACTACATTGGGGGAACAAGACTCCGCTCTGTATAGCGCTATTTGGCAGCACTAGGTGAATGCAGGCTTATAAAATCCTGCAGTTCCTGATGACACAAACATTAGTGGCAGCAGAGGGGGCCGTATCACCTATTACCACAGTCACCAGTAGCGGATTATAATAGGTCTGTTTCAGGCGGTAGCCTGGGGCCCTGAGCTCCTCGGGGGCCCATGGCCACCCAAAAAGGCTTATACTTTCAGTGGTGTATTGTTTCCTGGCTACAGTTCTGCCATGATTTGCAATAAAATCACAGCAATTTTGCACAAATCAGGGCATCATGACATTATCTATCCTGTACTATGAACAGTACACTAGTGCTGCCATAGTTAGAGTGGGGTTGGGGGGGGGGGGGGCAGGCTTGGTGAACAGTCCAGGGCCTATGGTAAAGTTAATCCGCTCCTGACAGCCACTCAGCGGAAGTGATTATGTACATAAAAAACTATACTTTTTTACATTTACAAGTAATATATTTTCAATAAAGCAGTATATTATAAACAAAATTTTTCATCTCCGGAGTATTCCTTTAACGTCTCCTATTTGAGGCCTGATTTACAGAATATGATTTACTGTAATAAATAATAACCACAGCTGGAGGATATGTGTTCTAGGTGCTGGGTACCAGGAAGGCACTTTGCCCAGCTATGACTCCAAATCACCTGAAAACAATTTAACAGGTCAGATAATTACCAATTCACAACAATATAAGAAATTTAAGGTAGGTTCTACCATAATGTGTTCTGACCCTATTCTTGGTAGTTTATGTAAGGGCACATTTACAAGTTCCGACGTTTACAAGTTCTATTACATGGGCCAATGATCAGCCGAACAAGGCAGCGGAAAAACAAGCAAATGCTCCTTTGTCGGCTAATCAGGTTGTTTTAACCAGTCAAAAAACTCATCGGGCGGCCATGTAGATCATGTAGTCTCATCTGACACAAGAACCATGTGAAAGGTCAATCTACGAGGTCGGCAATTGTTTACAGTGTGACCTGGGCCAGGTAATAAGGCCCAATCTGCATGGTGAATAAACTGTAAGATTTCCTACCCTATAAAAGCCAGCTAAAAGAAAAGTGATAAGATAATTGAACAATAAGTAGAGAGATAAGCCTACAAATCATTGTGAGTGAATGAATTGAAAGCTTTCAAACTATACTGCTATATCACCCCAACAATACAATGTCCAAACACAGATAACATTAATGTTCTAGAACCGGGGTAGGGAACCTTGGCTCTCCAGCTGTTGTAAAACTACAACTCCCATTATGCCTTGACAGCCAAAGCCTTAGTTTTGGCTGTCCATGCATGATGGGAGTTGTAGTTTTGCAACAGCTAGAGAGCCAAGGTTCCCTATCCCTGTTCTAGAAAGTTGAGATTGGAGGCATCTTGCAGACGCCGATTATAACCGAGTGCACTGACTGGAAATGCTTTGAAGCTGCGGCCCTGTAACCTCTGCTGCCGACCTGTATGAGAAAGAAGCCTGAGAGGTCCTCAAGTAATTCAACATGAATGATAACATTTCAGATTAGACGGCCATGTCTGAAGCCAACAAGAAATAGATCCTAAGGGTGTTATTACACGGCCCGATGGGGGCCCGATAATAACTGTAAACGACCGCTGATCTGCTAGATCGGTGCTCGTTTACTGGGCCTATTACACGGCCCGATTATCGTTTAACAAGGGCTGCATGGACATCGTTACCAATGTGCTTGCAGCCCTTGCTTAACTTTATACATTACCTATCCATGGTCCAGGGCTCCTCTTGTGGTCTTCTTCTCCCTGGGTCCCGCGCGCTCCAGCTTCAGAGCGGCCTGTCTGAGCTGACAGGCCGCTCAGCCAATCACCGGCCGCGGTGGTCCCGGCCAGTGATTGGCTGAGCGGCCTGTCTGAGCTGAAGCTGAAGCGCCGGGGAGAAGAGGACCGCAAGAGGAGCCCTGCAGCCTGGATAGGTAATGTAAATCGTCAGCCGCCGGCCACGCACCGCTATTACACGTAGCAATGCGCGGTCGAAATGCTAAATGCTTTGGCTGTCCAGGCATGATGGGAGTTGTAGTTTTGCAACAGCTGGAGAGCCAAGGTTCCCTACCCCTGGTTTATAGTGACAAACCTGATGCTATCCAATGGGAATGAGTAATCGTTCTGCTCATAACTTGTACTTGTTTATGTAATAAACACAAAAATATAAGT
The DNA here is from genome assembly GCF_027789765.1 of Dendropsophus ebraccatus. Lineage (NCBI taxonomy): Eukaryota > Metazoa > Chordata > Amphibia > Anura > Hylidae > Dendropsophus > Dendropsophus ebraccatus. Next base: position 133,937,072 of record NC_091460.1, on the reverse strand, counting down.
GACATTCAACATTCATTGTCATTTGAAGCAAAAATACTAAACTTACTGTAAAAATGTGAACAATTTAAGGATAAATGTCAATGAATAATATTTTAGATGGTGCTTATTACCTATATCACTCAGGGTCTAGATAAAAACAACTCTATAATAGAGAAAGAGTATTTTCTCTTCTTTTTCCCCTTTTGTTTACAATCATTGTATTGTTTATTTCTTGTAAAATTAACAAAATTTGTGAAAGAGAAAACAACTCTATGTTGATAATTACAGATCAGATCCCATCAAAGCTTTCAATGCAATTGACTTGGAATGTAAGGACCACGAGCATCCCCTAAAGCCCCAGTCTTCTATGGCTGCATTACATAGTGCAGTAATGAACGTACAGTATCTACGTATATTATTCTACAACAGACGTGGTATTTTAGTAGAGAAGAGATCCTAAGTGTCAGATTTAGAGTAAAGCTGAACAATGGATTATTTGTAATGGAGATCTGTGATATTTTGCGCTACGTATATAGGTTCCATCATCATGCTGGACCCATGGGCTGGCATTGTCATCACGCGCCTGCATGTCTGTCACAAGACTTGTGTTCTATCAGTTACGTAATGTTCCTAGCCCAGTGATGAAGAAAATAAAATGACGATGAATCAAACCAATATTCTCTGCAACAAATGTAAAGCCATTGGTTTTCTACTGATTCCCTATTACGTCTGTGACTGTAGATTAAAATAAATTAACATAATAACCAATAATCTATTAAGAACAATGCCTGCAGTTGTTTAGGTCAATTTTCTTCTAGTTCAGGGGTAGGGAACCATGGCTCTCCAGCTGTTGCAAAACTACAACTTCCATCATGCCTGGACAGCCAAAGCTTTAGCTTTGGCTGTTCAGGCACGATGGGAGTTGTAGTTTTGTAACAGCTGGAGAGCCAAGGTTCCCTACCCCTGCTATAAGACTACATTCTAACAACGTTAAAACGTTGAACGTTAAAGCTTTGGCTGTCCAGGCATGATGGGAGTTGTAGTTTTGTAACAGCTGGAGAGCCAAGGTTCCCTACCCCTGCTATAAGACTACATTCTAACAACGTTAAAACGTTGAACGTTAAAGCTTTGGCTGTCCAGGCATGATGGGAGTTGTAGTTTTGTAACAGCTGGAGAGCCAAGGTTCCCTACCCCTTGTTCTAGTTAACTGCATTATTATTCTGTAAAGCAGATAAAGCAAAAAGTGACAAAATCTCTTAGTGCATATTTGCAAAATAACCCAATATACCCTTCACTTAATGGAGCTTCACCTGCAGCTTGCTTTGCTTGTGTTGGTCACAGCTGGCTATGAGCAACTTGTGTGATGACAGCCAAGTCGTGAGTACAAGAGCCTTCTGTCAGCAGAGACATTTACCTCTATGACCACACTATATATATATATATATATATATATATATATATATATATATATATATATATATATATATTGGCACCAAAGAGGTTAAAGTGTACTTGCAAGCCATAAAAACAACTAGCTGTCATATAGGCGGAAATTAAATTAAAAAAAAAAAATGTCAATGTGGTAGAATTACTATTTCATGTAATAAAGTATTTACAGGATGCTGCGGAAAGATGAGATGATGTGGAAATGATAAATAGCATGTGATCTGTGGTCATTGCAAGTAAACCCTTCAAGGTAGTCTACATGAAATGGGGTAGGGAACCTTGGCTCTCCAGCTGTTGCAAAACTACAACTCCCATCATGTCTGGACAGCCAAAGCTTTAGCTGTCCAGGCATGATGGGAGTTGTAGTTTTGCAACAGCTGGCGAACCAAGGTTCTCTAACCCTGATTTAGATCCTCCAATTCAGGCACTATTTTGGATGTACATAGGCTTCTTATTGTTGCTGGAATAGATGATGTCTAGTATGTGCGCCAAAACAATATACAGTTGCAGAAAGGATTATTTGCCACTTGCATGCGATGTGCCGCATACTATCTGTATCTATTGTTGCTTACGTAAAAACGATTTGTATCCAAAACAAAATACATTGATACAAGTTGCTTTTACATTCGTATGTACTGGCACTTTTTATGTAACCGGCTTTAATCCTTTAAAATATAACATTTTGTATAGTGATTCCTTGTTGGAGAAGATAAACTCAATGAAAGACCAATTAAAATAGACATATGTTCAGCTCATTGAAACTACCCAGGAGGCCGCAGGACTCCTCTGTCTGGACACCATAGCCCTATGGTGCCTGGCTGGTGTTGTCTTTATGTGTTATCAAGGTTCCACTAAGAGGGAGGGGTTATTCCGTCAGGCATAAAAAGTGAAAGCTATTTATTCAATCACCACTTGTTCTCATTAGCTTTTTATACCTATATATGTATACACTCACACAGTCTGATTCAATGGGGGAATGGGGGGAGTGGGTCAAACTAAACAGAATTCAAAGGGTTGGGGCAGGACTATAGCATCACAGGGGTTAATCTTAGATTAGATAGGCTAGGAAAAGTTTACATACAGGCAAAAAGAAAGCAGACACAGAACTTAAAGAGATAAGGGAGACTCCAGTCATCTGTGTGTTGCCATTTTAGTTGCTGGGAAACAATTTGTTGAAATGACAAGTGTCCTGAATGCAGCAATTACATACAACCCTGTTCTACAATATTATGGCACCCTATAGGGTCAGTTCCCTACTCATTGTCAATTGCAAAAATAGCACCATGGCTGCACACAAGACTTTGCCTGGACATGTTGCTGTTTGACTATATGGATTTTAAGTCCAATACCACATAAAAAATACCGAAAAAAAATAAAATACATGATTATGTGGCCCACAGATCCAGGAGCTCTCAGGATTGAAGGGGGTTATGCAGAGCTACAAAAACATGGCCACTTTCTTCCAGAGACAGCCCCACTCTTGTCTCCAGCTTGGGCGGGTTTTTGCTGCTCAGTTCCATTAAGGTGAATGGAGCCTAATTGCAAACCGCACCTGAACTGGAGACCAGAGCGATGCTGTCTCTGAAAGAAAGTGGCCATGTTTTTGTAGCACTGGATAACCCCTTTAAGACAACCATGTTGCTTTACATGAATATAATTGCCATATTTGTTGGAAGAACATTGATGCTAGTGTGTTTAATAGAAAACCAAGAATACAATAAGTATACATGGCTGGGAAAAGGAAATCACTGGCCTAACAGATAGGTAATAGATATGTAAATATGGCCATCTTAGACAGCAGAGGTTCCGCCATTTACATGTAGGCTCCCATTTGGCACGCATTCTATTATAAAACAATAGTTCTTGCTAAAGTAACATAAAAGCTATCGATGACAAAACAATTGTAGGTTGTAGAATATGAATGAAGAATTCCAAGTTCATAATATTAAATAGACAACTGAATATACAATACTTGGAATAGCCCTTCCCCCAAATGATATTAACCCCATCCTGGGTGTGCTGTCTGCTGCCCATCACATTGGAGACAGTTACCTGTGGTCAGCTACTACTCGTTTGCACAGCTGTGGCAAACTGTTGCTTCCTGTTCTCTTCTTACCTATTAAACATACATACATTGCACTGGCTGCACACTGCCATCTATATATATATATATATATATATATATATATATATATATATATATGAATAGAGAGTAACTAATAACAGCCATGTAACAAACCATGTAACAACACTTAACAGGGTGAGCTGCCAAGCTGGATTATAGACAATGGTTTGCATTATACTGACACCACTGTGCATTGTTTATCTTAATAGCAAACATCCAATACTGTTTCCTATATGGGTAAAATATAGATGTTCAATTGATTGCAATTGGCTATTAAATTAAACAACCACTCACATGGTTGATGGAGGTGTCCTATGCCAAGGCCAAACAGGCATCTATTCCAGAGATCTAGTCTACAGAAAATGGAGTGGTGATCCATATATATTCAGATGAATTAAGAGTTTTTAAAGATTTACTGCAAGTCCCCCCTTATTGTAAGCACAGTTGTGTGTCTCTAGTGCAGGGGTAGGGAACCTGTTTCAAAACTACAACTCCCATCATGCCTGGACAGCCAAAGCTAAAGCTTTTCTATTGAAGCCAAACGTCATGAGATCAGGGGCAGGGAACCTTGGCTCTCCAGCTGTTGCAAAACTACAACTCCCATCACGCCTGGACAGCCAAAGCTAAAGCTTTTCCATTAAAGCCACAAGTCACTAGATCAGGGGTAGAGAACCTTGGCTCTTGAGCTGTTGCAAAACTACAACTCCCACCATGCATGGACAGCCAAAGCTAACGCTTTGGCTGTCCAAGCATGATGGGAGTTGTAGTTTTGCAACAGCTGGAGAGCCAAGATTCCCTACCCCTGATCTAGTGAATACACATCCAGATTAAGAAATGTGCTTGCTCTTCATGTGCCTGGGTGGTATACCACAGATCTGACCCTAGAAAGTTAAAATGTAGGTGTAGAAGGGAACATGCATGGCCCAATGGTCTGCCCTCTGCTCTGTGCCCATGTATCCATAAACCCTCTATCTGCCCAGGTGTGGGTAACACAATGATTTACCTTTATCCTCCTTACTAGAATATTTATAGTACAATTGTCCTCCACTTCATTACAGTGGTAGTGTGTAGACTGGTTCTAAGTATCTACAAACTACTGTTTATAAATAAGTAAACTAACAAATACATAAATAAATGAATGTATCCATTCACTCTGCATAAATACAGGCACCCATAGAAGAAGCATGAGAGTGACATAGGATATGAAGACCATACAGTGGTAGTGTATAGACTAATTCTAAGTATCTACAAACCACTGTATAGCTAATGTTTATAAATGAGTAAACAAATAAATAAATAAATACATAAACAAATAAATAAATGTATCCATTCACTCTGCATAAATACAGGCACCCATAGAAGAAGCATGAGAGTGACATAGAATATGAAGACCATACAGTGGTAGTGTATAGACTAATTCTAAGTATCTACAAACCACTGTATAGCTAATGTTTGTAAATGAGTAAACAAATAAATAAATAAATAAACAAACAAATAAATAAATGTATCCATTCACTCTGCATAAATACAGGCACCCATAGAAGAAGCATGAGAGTGACATAGAATATGAAGACCAAACACACATCATACCAACCTTTACTATTACTATTAGTTGTCCACCCTAGTGGAAGTAAACACGACCCCCTCCCCATGAGCCCCCCAGGTGCCCCCCACTTGTAGTTACCTCATGGCTGTTACTGTTAGGGGTGATCTCAGTCTCATTCACCAGAGAAGACTTGATGTCTGCCAGGTCCCCTTCCTCCTCCGGATGGCTGATCTCAGCATAGATCTTCTCCTTTTGGGGATCCCCTTCATCCTTGAATGGGATCATCTCATCGGTGGCGCACAGCTCGGGGTCCCCACCACCCCCATTGCCCCCCCCTGCTCCAGAGAGCTGAGGCATGGCTGAAACAGGAGAAGACAACCACTTCTGTGCCCCGGAGGATCAGAAATCACACAAGAAAATGCCCAATCTCCCCCAACCTGATGAGACCCAGAAAGCTCCTGTATCCAAGAGGAGGAAGAGGAGGCGAAGAGGAAGAGTACTCCCCAGAAGTTCTCCCCGACTCTCCAGGCTTCACCTGGGCTCTGCCACCCTGAGAACCTGGAGGCTTCTGCGCTCACGATCCAAACTTTCTTCTCCTTTGTCGTCGGCGTCACATGGAAGAGCAGACAAAAGTTTTGTTGTGACTGTGAGTAAGATCGCGGTGAGTGTGAGATCGCGGTGAGTGTGAGTAAGAGATCGGTGACTCAGGGGAGGAGGATGTCTGAGAAGTTACTTCCAGCCTCTTAGGATAGATCTCCAGTGCCTGCTGTCACCCCCCAACAAAATCCCCAGGTTACTCCATCACGTTGTCCAGCTCCTCTCCAGCTTCACGTCCTGCTCTATAGCTCTGGGTGGGATTGTGTTCTCCCTGTGTGTTTGTGTAATGTAACTTTAACATCCCCCCTCCTCCTGTGCCCCCCCTCCTCCCCCCCCCCCCCCTCACCCGCTCCCTCTCTGTCTGCTGCTGTAGGGGAGGAGGAGGAGGCGGTGGAAAGAGATGAAAGGGAAGCCGCCGCTGTGATTGACAGCTCGCTGATAGAGGAGGGAAACAGACACACACCAGCTCAGCAAATGAAGGGGCAGGAGGGGACAAGATCACACGAGGGAGGGGGAGATGGGAACAACACAGGCCAGAATGAAATACTCCTAATAACTGCAATTAAGGCAAACACAGGAGAAAGATCTAATAAGTGGGGCAGGTGGACATGCCCCCCCCCCCCAATCCAGGCAGGACCCCCTCTTCTAAATATCAGGACTCAACACACACATTATATATATATATATATATATATATATATATATATATATATATATATATATATATATATATATATATATTCTCAGTGGAATAGATGTATAAAGAACTCCATATTTATTATATATTATATATATTATATATATTATATTTACATGTATATATACTTTCACTGTGTAATATATGTATATAGAACTTCATATTAATTATATATATATATACACTTGTATATATACTTTCTCTGTGTAATATATGTATATAGAACTCCATATTTTATTTATATATATATATATATGTATATATATATATATATATATATATATATATATATATATATTCTCTGTGTAATATATGTATATAGAACTCCACATTATATATAAAGATATATGGAGTTTTATACACATATATTACACAGAGAAAGTATATATATATATATATATATATATATATATATATATATATATATATAAAATGGAGTTCTATATAGATGTATTAGACAGAGAAAGTATCCTTCATTATGTATGTATATGTGATGGGGCAGGCAGCAGGGGGGCTCCCTAATACTCGGATGCTGGGTGAGTATAAGCTGAGATCAAACAGAACTAACACCCTATAGATCCCATTTGAATGATGAAGGATATAGAAGAGGATCTCAGCAGTTTTTATTAGGCAGAGAGGACGCGGAGAAGCATGCTGCTAAATCTCTCAGCTCCTAGAAGGAGAAGGCCAGCTCACATCTGGAGGTGAGTACGTCTCTTTCAGCCCCATGCTGCCACCAAGTGCCCCTTCAACCCTGGACTTACTGGCACTTATTGCCCCTCTCAGCTGCACCATGCAAAAAAAGTGCACTTCATGCTAACTGCAGATCTTATACATGAAAAAATCTATAGAACATGGTTGTTTAGTTGCAACAATCTGGGGAGTCATCGATCAGATCGTCTGCAGATCCAGTGATCACCTAGTGATCTTCTCTGGTGTTATCATGCAGTATAGAAAGTGACAAGATAGGGGCAGCCAGTTGTTTGGAAGTTGGTGACACATTAGCACAGAATCACACATTTTGCCTGTGTAAATCCTATTTCCCCCCTCATGCTAATTGCTTGGATTTACATACTAATTTTTAGAGCACCTTTTCCCTGCCCAGTCTCCTCTGCAGGGGGGGGGGGGGGGGGGGGGGGAGAGGGCAAGAAAGACTCAAGGATGAGAACTGGGAGAAAGCTGACTGTATGCTAAAGCTTCACTATCTGCAAGATACAGCCAGAAGACCAAGTATATATGTGTGTTTGGATAGATAGATAGATAGATAGATAGATAGATAGATAGATAGGAGATAGCTAGATAGATAGATAGATAGATAGATAGATAGATAGATAGATAGATAGATAGGAGATAGATAGATAGATAGATAGATAGATAGATAGATAGATAGATAGATAGGAGATAGATAGATAGACAGACAGACAGACAGACAGATAGATAGATAGATAGATAGATAGATAGGAGATAGATAGATAGATAGATAGATGATAGATAGATAGATAGATAGATAGATAGATAGATAGATGATAGATAGATAGATAGATAGATAGATAGATGATAGATAGATAGATAGATAGATAGATAGATAGATAGATAGATGATAGATAGATAGATAGATAGATAATAGATAGATAGGAGATAGATAGATAGATAATAGATAGATAGAAGATATATATTACACATGCCAAATAGAGACAATAGAACAGATAACAGAGATAGAAAATATTAGATATTATATAGCAAAAGCCTTTTTAATTTGTATTTTACCCAATGTATATTGTAGATAATGATAGTATCCCCATCACCTAAGGACTCTTCTTCCTGTTACAGTCTGCTCTCTGATCTAGGATATGTCTGTTCAAATTTTAGTTGTAGTATTTATTTGATTTTACTGCATTGTTTTGCTTAGTCCTGGGGGGAAAAAAACATTTCCAATGAAGGCTGTGGATCTCAGAACTTGAAGAATTGAGTTAGCTGTTAAGGCTTTTCTACTGTACACTGTTGATGTGTGTGTGTGTATATATATATATATATATATATATATATATATATATATATATATATATATACCATAAACAAATCAAATCAAGTTAAAAAATGCCAGCTGTTTTGCACCCATTTTCACAGTAAGTTCAGTGTGACTCACAATGAGGTATCATTCATGACTCATGGAGAGTTTAACAAATAGACATGTCCCCTTCACTTGTCTCCTCTCCACCCTGATTCTTGTAGATTGTAAGCTCACATGGGCAGGACTGTCTTCTATTGTATCTTGTTACTGTTACATTTGTAATGCTTTTTATACAATGACTGTTCTTTTGTATCACAATGTAAGCTCTGGTGGGCATGAGGCTGTGTACCAATCTGGTATATATATATATATATATATATATATATATATATATATATATATATATATATATGTTATTTGTACCTTGGAATTAATGGTGCTGTATAATAATAATAATAATAATAATAATAATATTTGAACAGCATCACAGAAAATATTCTCGCTATGTAAACTAATAATAGTAGAATTGTAAAGTGCTGCGGAATCTGTTGGCGCTATATAAATTCAAAAAATATTATAGAATTTTTTTTATAGTCATATGTTTTCCCAATTATTTTTTTTGGTTGGATTGGGTAAAAAAATCATTATCACTATGTCCAGCTTGAAATGTGCTTTGTGGACTAATGAATTTCAGATTTGTTTTCTTTCTTTAAGTAGAAAGGAAGTTGTAAGACTGCAGGCTGTTTATTCTAGACTGAGCAGAGGGCTGGAAGCTTCATTAGAAGAGATGCTATGTGCTGCAGCCTCCCCTATCTCCTGACTCTTTCATGTGGGTAGCACAGTTATCCCACTCCCATTTTTTCCCTCATCTTTAGTTTTTTTTTTTCCTTCTATAACATACAAAAAGGGTAAAATGATTTATGTCTTGTATATGAGCTCAGGAAACCTCACCAGCACGCCAGCTTTAACTGTAGACAACACAAACCTGCAGGAATATTTGGGGGAGGAGGAGATTACAGTGATAAGGGGGAGTAGGAAAGGATGCTGATTATTATGAGAGCAGGAAAGGAAAAAGCTGGAGGGAAACAGACATCAAAATACTTTTTTTTTTTTCTAAACCCGCTTCCTTTTAAATCACATCTGCGTTTGAGCCAGATCTGTAAGAAAATGAATGTGTGGCTAATAAATGAGAGACATCACAATAGACACACAATAGTACAAGCTATCCCAAAACTCGTGTTGTTTTTGTACGCGTAAATAAATCTAAATTATTATTATTTTTTATTATTGTTATTATTATTATTTTGTGTTGTGTTGTAATAGTCAATGAAACAGTAAGTCCTGTGCATCTAAATAAAACAATTTATTATAGACAATAGTTGACTACTCTACTTATTAGGAAACAAATAATAATAATAATAATAATAATAATAATAATAATAATAATAATAATAATAAAAACAGTGGCTATATCAAATAATTCCTTTTCATCATGCATGTAATGTGGGCAATGGATTCATAGTGGTTGAATCCTTATGTAGGCCTAGAAAAACATGAAGAAAATCAGTGGAGTGTAGTATAGATTTTATTATAATTTGTAATTATTATGAGAATATGACCATAGAGATGCAATCATTTATAATAAAAAAAATAGTTGTGGATTTTGTGAATTTATTTTGCTGTAAAATGACACATTGTGTTAGTAAACAACATCTTAATCTGTCACCTGTGTTTTAATTTGGCGGAATCTGGCAGGAAAAGTTAACGTTATGAAAACTATTTTAAAAAAATTATTTTAGAATAATTGTAAACGCTCAACAAATTTTGCATGAAAAAGCATCAAATGTAGCTGTAATAAGATTTATATACAGCTGCAGGGTGTAAGGTGTAACTCAGAAACAATTCAGTCCTTCTCCAATACTAACATTTTTCTCACTGGCTTTAAAGTAGAACAACTAAAAAGAAAAAAAAATATTTACATGCAGATGAAGTTCTTTAGAAAAACAATTATAAAAAAAAATTATGTTTTTAAAAATTACCCCCCTGGCCTTAATATTTAAGAAAAATTGTTATCAGGTTAATATACCAGCCATTGATCAAACTTACTTTTTACAATAAAATGTATAAGAAGAAGGAATATGTAAGTATATAAGATGTATTTATAATAATACAAATTATTTGAGTAAATGGAACTTTTCATGTTTCCTTCCTAAATATCCAGGGTATAGTCTCATGCAGTAGCCACTGGGCAGGGTAGACATGGCTGCAATATGTCTGAGCATGTACTGTTTGGCACAGTGTTTCTAATTGACAGCCATAACGTTTTCTAGTAAAACTGTTGCAAAATTGTGCAGCTATTAAAGGGGTACTCTGGAGAATTTTTATATATAGACCTGTAAATGACTTTCATTTAAAAATCTGAAGTCTTCCAGTACTTATCAATGGCTGTAAGGGCCCTACGGAGCCGAGGCAGATTCGGCTGATTATCGCTCCGTGTAATAGAGACAAGGATCAGCCAATGACAATGATCATCGGTGATCGCGTCAAATGGTCTGACACCAAAATCATGTGTAATAGTGATGCACGGCCAGCGACTAATGATTGGATAAACTGTTATTCATTACTTGTCCATGATCCTGGTATCCTCCTGCCCTCTGCTTCTTCCCCGCTGCCAATCAGCCAATCGCTGGCCGTGGAGGTCCCTTGTTCTACAGCTAAAGGATCTGGGCCCATTGAAGTCATTGGGTCGACCACGAAGTCTACTGTGTACAAATGTATATTAAAGCGAAATGTCAGGCCATCTATCCAGCAGCTAAAGCCTGGCCAAAATTCTCACACCAGCAAATGACTGAAGAGGAAAAGAACAGAATGATTGAAGAAGAAAAGAATCATGGTGTTGTAAATGCCAAGTCGAAGTCCAGGCCTCAATCAAATGAAATGCTGTGATGGAACCATAAGAGAGATGTACATAAACCAATGCCGACAAACCACAATGAACCCAAGCAACGTTGTAAAGAAAAGTGGGACAACATTTCTCCAGAACAATGTGCCACCAATATAGAACTGACCCGGTCTATTCCCGGGCACTGGCCCGACCTTAAGCACTGGGGGCAGCCCACCTGCCCCAGTGTGACCATCTCCCCTCTGTGACACAGCTCCATTGATCAGGGGCGGATTAACTTTACTAAAGGCCCTGGGCTCCAAGCTTGGGCCCCCCCAACCCACTGTAACTATGGCGGCACTAAATTAAGTCTTGAAGGACCTTATCATGTGATAATGATGTCACCACAGGTCCCTTACAGGCTGCACTATGAAGGAAAATCTGTATAGTGCAGCCTGTGAAGGACCTGTGGTGACATCATTGTCACATGATAAGGTCCCTCAATATATTCTCTAATGTTACTGCATTGTCTCCTGGCTGCAGTTTTGCCCTGATTTGTGCAAAATTGGGGTAAGAACAGTGATTTTTATGCAAATCATGGCTCTACTGTAGTCTGGAGATAATACACCACTGAAAGTATAAGTCTGTTTGGAGGGCCATGGGCCCCTCAGGAGCTCAGGCCCCCGGGCTACCACCTGAAACGGACCTGTTATACTGCCATTGATTCTAATGCAGCCATATCACAGAGGGGAGGGGCAGACAGGGCCGGTGCCTGGGAATAGACTGGTATCCTGCGCCTGGAACCGGGATGTGGTTCGTAAAAATGACCGTGGCACCAGCATCCCCGCTCCGGTGCCAGTCTATTCATATAAAACGTACAGAAATTGTGTGGTTCACCCTTTGTTTAATAGAACCGAGGTCAACAGTAAAAATCCCTATACCTCTAGGGAAAATTGTAGTTCAAAGTTAAAAAACTAGGATACCAATTCTCAAGGTTCTAAGGATATTAGCAGTCCAAGAATATTAAAATAATGTTGATGTAAAGTATTATTTTACTTCTTTCATATTCTTGGACTGCTAATATCCTTACAACCTTGAGGATTGGTATCTTAGATTTTTAACTATTCATGTAAAAACCTTAAAGCTATGTATCTGATTGTACATTCACTTTAAGACCTTCTGTAGCACCAGATGTTTTTTGCATTATGTCATAATATGTAAAACCATAGAATAATGGTTAGGGTTAAGCGGACCTGTCAAAATGTTCAGGTACTGCCAGGGCCATTCCTAATAATGAGGAGGGCGAGAAGGAGGGACGGAGGGGCGGTGCAAGCCTAGGGTACAGATACTCTAGGCCATGCCAATTTGACAAAGTGCTGCAAGTTTAACAGTTGTTTTTTAGGACAATAACTGCATCACCTGCCGAACGGACCCCAAGACAGATCTTGGATTAAAAGCAGCTATCCGAAGGTACAAGTGGTTTGGGGGGGACAGATTGTGGGTACAGAGTCGCTTTAAGTCTCCAGGAAGGGGGATGATTCAACATATATTTTACCTAACTAGATAACCCCTTTACAAATGTCCTACTATTCTGCAGTTGTAGAGTCTCTGCAACTCCTATACGTAACCGGTTGTTCTGCTGCTAGATACAAAAGTATGTTGTTTCTTCCATCTCTTTAGTGTTAGAGATAGCAGCAGGAAGAAAAGGACAGCAAATTAGAGAGTGGAAAGGAGGGAAAACATCCAAGAGGGAAACATATGCTGCCATGTACAGAAAAATAAAAAAATAAACAATGGCGCTACATGTGTGCATAAACTGTGCAAATGCACGATCACCTGGACGGGTTGTACATGGTTAGGTACAACTGTAATGTGCTCAGGTAGGTATAGATCAAAGGGCTGCTGCCGAACACCTCCTGATTGCCTTTTAGGGGTCACCAGCATGAAATACCAATATGTTGCAAGAAGAAGAGTTGTGAATCTTGGCACCAATCCCATGTAAACCGACACAGTGTCTCTGAAAGTAGTTATAACTTTTTTTTTAAAACTCAAGGTAACCGCTCAAGGCCCTATTATACCAAGCAATTATCGTCTGTAATTGGCTAATTATCAGCTGTTATGGCCGATAATCGCTTGGTGTAATAGTTCCTATTAAAAGGCAACAATCAGCTGACATGCACGATGTTGGCTGTTCCTTGTCTATCAACGTGTTTAAAGATTTGTGAACGATAACTGCGGTCTGCCTGGCCATCGCTCTGTGTAATAGGAGCGCTAGCAGCAGACCACCACTATCTCCTACAGGCAACCCGGACGATCTAGATCATTCAGGGAGCCCCTCCCGCACCTTCCCGTGGCCCCCCCACCTCTGACTCGCTCGCTGTTGGTGCGTGTAATAGCGCGGGCAGCAAGCAAGAAACGAGGAGCAAGCGAGCGCTGATCTGACAGGTCAGCCCGTGTAATAGGGGCTTCAGTGTAGGTTCACACAGCGTTTTTGCAGTCCTTTTAACGGATCAGTTTTTAAATGGCCACTTTAATATATACAAAAATGTAGTCAACCACGTTTTTGTGTATGCTTAAAAAAAAGAAAAGAAAGAAAAGTATCCATTTTGATCCCTTTTTTTAATTTTTTTTTTAGAATGGAAGCCAATGGAAAAAAATCTAAATGGATTACACACGTATACGTTAAACAGACTGCAAAAATGCAGTGTGAACCCAGCCTTACATAAAAATTAATGTTAGAGGTGTCCATAGTCTGAATAAGATGTCTAACCATTCCATCAATATGATACAAGATTTAGCATCTTTGGTTTTCAGACTTCTGTTTTCCTGTTTTTGATGGGGTCCTGGAAGTCAGATTGGTCCTCATATTGCAAGCAAAACCAGGACTGGATTGAAAACACAGAAAGGATCTGTTCACACACTGTTGAAATTTAGTGGATGGCCGTCATTTAATGACAAATAATGTCCGTTATTTCATAACAACGTCCGAGGTTTTCAAATAACGCCATTTATTTGCCAATAAATGACGGCCATCCGCTATATTTCAACAGTGTGTGAACAGAGCCTTTCTGTGTTTTCAATCCACTCCTGGTTTTGGTTGCAATATGAGGACCAAAATGCTGAGCAAACTGTGTGTGAACATAGCCTCAGTCAGACTGATAAATCTGGGCCATTATGTTTATAGCAGGTGATACATTCACAGTGGTAAATTGTTAACCGAGTGTATAATGAATCTTGTAAACTATTGTAGTAGACAGTGATACATTATAAAAACTAGACTCAAGAAGGTAATAAAGTTGTGTTCATACACCTGCTGCAGTGTGCGTCTCTTTACTATCTATAAAGTAACCATTGCGGGTATGTAGCTTACCTGAATTGTAAGAATTTTTTTAATATAAAAAGGTACAAAGGTGTCTACAGCCTTTGTCTATGTTCACACAACGTCTTTAAGGGTACAAACCCACTTGACGTATTTGCTGCGTGAATCAGTCTTAAAAATAAGCAAGCAAAACGCAGGTTGGCTTTATACAATTGTTCTGCGTTAAAATACGCAATTGCGTATTTTTGAAGCGTGAAGCTTGTTGTTAGCAAAGCATCAGTTGTTAACAACCTGTGTGAAAAACGCATGTAGCTTCACGCTTCAAAAATACGCAATTGCGTATTTTAACGCAGAACAATTGTATAAAGCCAACCTGCGTTTTGCCTGCTTATTTTTAAGACTGATTCACGCAGCAAATACGTCAAGTGGGTTTGTACCCTTAAACTCCGTTTAAAATGAAGTCCGTTATTTTGAGTCTAAAATAACGGACGTCATTTAGCAGCCTGGCCTCACCTTAGTGCAATGGCTGGTGTTTGTACATCATTCTAGTTTGGGGTTACTGATTCTGCTGTCAGCTATTATTATTATTAGTAGTATTTTCTAAACAACAAGAACGCTCTAAATATTTAACGGACGTCATTTAGCTGTCTGGCCTTCCCTTAGTGCAATGACGGCTGTTTGTACATTATTCTAGTTTGGTTGCTAATTGCCCTTTGGATGCAGCTTAATTGAAAAGTCCATTGAATTTAGTAAAAATGGAGAAAGAACGTTGAAAAAAGAAAAACTGTGTGTGAACAACTATTAAAAAACGTCCACTGTTTGCAAAAGACGTCCTAAAATAATGATCATTTTTTTGACGTCCGCGGCAAAAACTTCTGTTATTCAATGCATTGTGTGCATTGGACGTCCATCTTCCCATTGACTTCAATGCATTGCCATTGCAGTCAGACGCCTTTTCTCTATGTTTGATGTTGTGTGAACATAGCCTAAAACAATGGTTTTATGTAAGGCAGCACGCCTATTTAATACCTGTAGAACACACTGCTTAGAATTATTATAAAAGGACATTTACATCCAGGTGTACATTGGCTCCCAGTCAATAAAAAGGAATAAAATACATATAAGTAGTGTAAAGCAGAGGTGGGCAACCTTTTTCCTGTCAAGGGCCTAGTGTTGTAGTTAACCCTCATAATGCCCCAGTATTTTATTCAACCCCCATTATGCTCTCAGTATTATAGTTAACCCCCATGATGCTCCTACTATTGTAGTTAACCACCATGATGCCCCTTTTATTGTAGTTAAAGCCCCATAATGCTCCTAGTATTGCAGTTAACCATGATGCCCCTAGTATCGTAGTTAACCCCCATGATGCCCCGAGTATTGAAGTTATCCCTCCAATATTGCCCATAGCATTGTAGTCAACCCTCATGATGTTGCTAGTATTGTAGTTAAACCCCCATGATTCCCCCTAGTATTGTAGTTAAAACCCATAGTGCCCTTAAAATTATAGTTAACTCTCCATGATGCCCCTAGTATGTAGTTAACCCCCATGATGCTTCTTGTATCCCCATGATGCTCCTAGTATTGTAGTTAACCACCATGATGCTTCTAGTATTGTAGTTAACCACCATGATGCTTCTAGTATTGTAGTTAACCACCATGATGCTTCTAGTATTGTAGTTAACTCCCCATGATGCTCCTAGTATTGTAGTTAACTCCCCATGATGCTCCTAGTATTGTAGTCAACCCTCATGATGCCCCTCATATTGTAGTTAACCCCCATAGTGCCCTTAAAATTGTAGTTAACTCCCCATGATGCTGCTAGTATTGTAGTTAACCCCCATGATGCTGCTAGTATTGTAGTTAACCCCCATGATGCTCCTAGTACTGAAGGAATAGTGGTGTAAAGAAGCACGACAAAACATGGGTAAGTAATATTATTTGTGACACTTGTGATAATAACATTTTTATTGTGACATAACCCAGTGTGGGTATTACACTGTAAGGCTGGGTTCACACTACGTATATTCCAGTCAGTATTGTGGTCCTCATATTGCAACCAAAACCAGAAGTGGATTGAAAACACAGAAAGGCTCTGTTCACACAATGTTGAAATTGAGTGGATGGCCGCCATTTAATGGCAAATATTTGCTGTTAATTAAAGGGGTACTCCAGGCAAGGGGTACTCCAGGCCTTTACTGTAATTAAAGGGGTACTCCAGGCAAGGGTCTTTTTTGATTTATGCCCGGGGATGGGTTGTTTAAAAATAATGACGCACACTTACCTTCATAGCTCCTGTGCCGCCAATATCGTAACGCTCCCTCCCGTTGTTCGTCCACTTCCAGGACCTTTTGTCAAGACATTGTAGGCCCGTCCAGCCAATCCGCGGCTGCACCAGTGTCCCGCCTCAGTCACGGATTGGCTGAGTACAACTTTAAATAATTTATTAAAGGTGATCATGTGTAGTCTATGTGAGATTGATAGTTTTCTCTTAAGAAACCTACATTATGCACTTAATCAATTTCTCCAATAAAACGTATAGGCAAAGAAAATCCTCACAATTGACTACGCTAAGCAATCAATTTGGAACATTGAGCTACTTTTAGTGATCAAAGGAAATAGTCACCAATTTTTTGACCACTTCACATGACGTATATGGCCAGCTGTGGAAGGAAGTCAAGAAATGGTCAATAGGTCTTATCCAACTCCTGCATTTATAAACCTGGTCCATAAATCTCTAAGGATATTATCTTTCCTCTCCAAGAACACTTGTTAAGGGTACCGGATCACCAGCGGATTTTACAAATTTGCAGTAAAATCCGCTGCAGATCCCTTGTCTGTTATTTTGAATGCGAAGACATAATCGCAGCGGGATGGACATCCCGTTCGACTATATAAATGCTGTCCCGTTAAACTCCCGCCAGCTGTAGCATACCTTACCTACTCCATGCTCCCACTTGCTTTAGGGGCTCCCGGCGTCTGGACGTTCCGTTCAGCTAATCAGTGGCTGTGGCGGAGCAGGATGTCAACTCTGCTGCGATGTCTTCTCATTTAAAATAACTGATCATCAAGGAATCATCAGCGGATTTCGTTGCGAATTTGCAGCGTAAAATCCACTGCAGATCCGTTACGTGTGAAGCTACCCTTAAAGGAAAAGTCCGTCCAGACAAATTTTTTTTAGCAAGTGCTGGGGAGGTGGAGGATAAAAGAAATAAACTGCTCCAGTGCTGTTGGTCGCATATAGAGATGATCGAACATCGGGAAACCTTAGGTTCTATCAAACTCGAACCTTGTCGAACCTTCCGCATTTGATTCCCGATGCCTTCCTGGTACGTGGGGAGGGAGGAGACAGCCCGAGTACTGCCTGGAATTCTGGATACAGCCTATTAACTAGGCTGTATCCCGGAATTCCAGGCAGTGCCCGGGCTGTCTCCTCCTTCCCCACAGACCAGGAAGGCATCGGGAATCAAATGCGGAAGGTTCAATAAAGTTCGAGTTCGATAGAACCTAAGATTTCCCGATGTTCGATCATCCCTAGATGCATACCGCAGCTCCAGTCCCTTGCCTCTTCCTGGCCTGAGCAGGGACCCTGGTTGTGACACTCAGCCAGTCAGTGGCCGTAGTAGGGTCTCACGTTGGCTGAGCGGATCGCTAACATCATGACCCAGTTCCCACTCAGACCAGGAAGTGGCCGAGGACCCGGGGAAGGGAGCGGTGGTATGCGGCCACCAGCGCTGGAGCGGGGAGGTAACAGCACGTTATTTCTTTTATCCTCCCCCTCCCCAGCACTTGGTAAAAAAATGGGTCTGGCTGAACTTCTCCTTTAAAGGAGAAGTCCTGCGGAAATTTTTATTAAAGTATTGTATTGCCACCCCCCCAAAGTTATACAAATCACAAATATACACTTATTACGGGAAATGCTTATGAAGTGCTTTTTTCCCTGTACTTACTACTGCATCAAGGCTTCACTTCCTGGATAACATGGTGATGTCACTTCCTGGATAACATGGTGATGTCACTTCCTGGATAACATGGTGATGTCACTTCTTGGATAACATGGTGATGTCACTTCCTGGATAACATGGTGATGTCACTTCCTGGATAACATGGTGATGTCACTTCTTGGATAACATGGTGATGTCACTTCCTGGATAACATGGTGATGTCACTTCTTGGATAACATGGTGATGTCACTTCGTGGATAACATGGTGATGTCAGGACCCGACTCCCAGAGCTGTGCGGGCTGTGGCTGCTGGAGAGGATGATGGCAGGGGGACACTGAGGGGCACAGGGCACTGGAGGGACACTAAAGGCCCTATTCCACAGAACGATTATCGGCCATATTTGGCCGATAATCGCCCCGTTGAATAGGAGGCAACGATCAGCCGACATCGTTCATGTCGGCTGATTGTTGAAGTCATTTGTCTTTCAACATGTTGAAAGACAAACGACTTATACAGTAATGATCTGCTGCCGTCGCTCCAAGGAATAAGCACTGCGGAATCTGTTGGCGCTATAAAAATAAAATAATTATTATTATTGTATCCTATGGGCTGCCCGGACGATCAGCAATCACCCGGGCAGCCCCCCGCAGCTCCCCCCGGCCCTCCCCGGACTCACCTCGTTCCTCGGGGAACGAGGAGCAAACCAGCTTGTTTGTTCCTCACTGTTGGCCTGTGTAATAGGGCCTTTAGCATCCCCCTGCCATCATCCTCTCCAGCAGCCACAGCCGCACAGCTCTGGGAGTCGGGTCGTGACATCACCATTTTATCCAGGAAGTGACATCACCATGTTATCCAGGAAGTGACATCACCATGTTATCCAGGAAATGAATGAGGCCTTGATACAGTAGTAACTGCAGGGGAAAAAGCACTTTATAAGCATTTCCTGTAATAAGTGTATATTGGTAATCTGTATAACTTTTGGAGGGCAACAAAATACTTTAATAAAATTTTTTGCCGGACTTCTCCTTTACTATCACCTTGTTTCATACATTTTAACACCTTACATCTTGTCAAGAGGCCTGCTACCTCATTTGAGATTCCGCGTGAAGAAGTGTATTGAACAATATTCTTTAGGCTCCCTTTCCCTCCGTTTAAAAAGTCATTAAAACTGTAACATAATGCAAGTTGTAGCATCATCTAATATCAGCTAGTCCTTCCCAGCCAGCTGGATTCACTTAAAGGCTGCATATCTGCAACCTGGTATGAATATACTAAGTCTCCTAGGAATAGAGATCCTGCCCTTTATTCTGTGATGTTACCAGGAAGATCCTATATGGTTATCTATTCAGCAGTAATGCAAATGAATACAGTGGTGTCTTGGATTACGAGCATAATTCGTTCCGGGACCGTGCTTGTAATCCAAATCCACTCTTATACCAAAGCAAATTTTCCCATAAGAAATCATTGATATGCAGACAATTGGTTCCACACCCCAAAAATAATGATTTTATATTCTAAATAATATGTAAAACTAATGAAACAAACATTTAAAAACAGCAGAATCTGTGATATTATAAGTTACTGTACAGTATAACAATCAGCATGTGGTGTATAATGTATAGTAAGGGAATAAACCTGGAAAACAGCCGCAGTTTGTAGATACAGGATGGAACTGCAGATCCCCATAATGCAGTAGCGTAGTACAACAGGCTAGAATAGAGAAGCTGGGCTGCTGTCAGAGGTCTGTGTGGTCACATGACAACAATGGGGGAGGAGTGTGGGTTCAGCATGGACCAATCAGGACCGACAGAGACTGCAGGGAGCATGAAGGAATGAGCAGGACATATGTGAGCACAGTATAGCAGCACTCTCTGTCCGGGGAGAGAGAAGTTACAGCTATGGAGATATTACCTCCACAGTCCTGTCCCCTGATGTAAGCCCCAGCCTGAGGTGGATCTGCTATGATTTGGAAGGTGAGGGAGACTTCCTGGGTCAGAGAACAATTCTCTTTTCCAAGCCTGGCTCTTCCCTATCTCCTTTTTCTCTGCATTATTTTGGGAACATAGCTATAGAATTTACATTTATTCATCTATCCGCATTAACTTTCCTATGTGCATCAAAGCATTGTTCTGTTGTAACAAGAACATTTGTTCCCCAAACTGTGTCCTAAAAATTTGGAAGCACAACATTCTCTACGTGCCATAGACACCATTCTAAGGCCAGGCCGACTCCGCTGTCCACCAAAAGAATTGACATGTCAGTTCTTTCGGCAGATGGCGGATTTAGCCTGGCTATAAAATGGTGTCTATGGCACGGGCAGAGATGAGCGCCACCGCGAGCGGGGACGAGCGACTGAACCCGACGGATTCCAGAGTGTGAACCCACCCTTATAATGGAGATCTATACAGCCTGACTCTTTTCTCAGAGCAGGAAGTTATTGGCTGAGCAGGCTGTCACTCCCAAGTTCATCTCAGAAATGGAGGCTCTGCAGTCAGCAGGGGACACCGGCGACCTAGCAGCAATATTTTAAACGTTACCTAAAGGCGGACAACCGCTTTAAATAGATATGACCATAGTGTGGATCATTGAATGTTTATAATTACTTATATATACTTCAGCATCCTGCCCAAATGGAATGCCGATGTATATGTGCACTTACAGTCATAGGTCCCATTGATTTCATCCTAGTTACTATGTTCGGGTCAATTTCTGAGTGTATACATGTGTGGGCTCAGACCCTAAGGTTACTATTACACGGAAACATAGTCGGCCGAATCTATCGCTTCGTGTAATAAATACAACGATCAGCCGATGACAATGATCATCGGCTGATCGTTGATATAGGTTAGAACGTATATTTGTCGTGTAATATCGGTGCGCATCCGGCGACTGATGATATACTGTACTTTACCTATCCGTGCTCCAGCGCTGCTCCTGCGGTCCGCTTCTCCCCGGGTCCCTCGCGCTCTAGCTTCAGAGCGGCCTGTCAGCTGACAGGCCACTCAGCCAATCACAGGCCACGGAGGTCTGAAGTTAGAGCGCGCGGGACCCGGGGAAAAGCGGACCGCAGGAGCAGCGCTGGAGCGCGGATAGGTAATGTATATAGTTTAAGCAAGGGCTGCAAGGACATCGGTAACGATGTCCATGCAGCCCTTGTTAAGCGATTATCGGGCTGTGTAATAGGGCCAGTAAACGAGCACCGATCTAGCAGATCGCTGCTCGTTTACAGGTATTATTGGGCCCCCATCGGCCCGTGTAATACCACCCTATGGGTCTACGCCCAAACACATGTGGCCTTGGAAAATGACCTGAACCTGGTCACTAGATTATTACATAAGTCCATCAAAGTCATTGGGGCTATTGCCTATAGGTGCATGTATACTTTGGCATGCCATTTTGACAGAATGCTGATGTATATGTGCAATGTGTCGGCAAATTGTGGTATGTATGCACCCTAAAATATATTGGGGGGTAATACCATTTCCTCATATCGCTTTACAGGGGTTCCAAGGAGGAAGATCAGTTATGAAAGGGGTGTTCCGATAATTTTACAATGATGGCCTGTCCATTACCAACGTCCATTACCATTACCATGATAGCTGTCTGGCATAGCCGCAGTGCTGGCACATACATAGTGAATGGGTTATTGACATCAAAGTATATGGCGGGTCCTTAGAGCTGCTCTGCTTTCGGGGACCCCAGCCTAACACCACTGTGGGTCATTAGGCTTTTAGCTAGAGTGAAACCCGGAGAACTGCGAGCCTCAGAGGAGAAAAACAAAGCTAAGAGGGAAAGAAAGTGCCTGCGGCCATTGCAAAACAGATACGCTTTGTGTACATTAGTGCTACAGACATGCCGGGTTTGAGTCACCACCAGGTTACAATCTCTGAAGCTTTTATTACCTGACAGTGACTCAACACAAGGGGACCCTAGAACTTCAAAGAGAACTGCGGAACGTGCTGCCTGGTGAGTCAATGCTCTCAAGTGACACAGTGTCTAAGCATGTCGGTAAACAATAGGAGGGGAATTTATCAATCCCCTCACCAGAAAACCAGTGTCACAAATGCAAACATTTTTGTGCAACACTGAGGGCCCTATTACACAGGACCATTATTGTGCGAAAAATCCTTATATCGTTTGAATTTAAACGATAAGCGTCCTGGGTAATTGCAGGCGATGACCAAAAAATCGTTGTGTCGTTGATGGTTGATTTAGGGTCCTATTACATGGAGCGATTTTTAACGATTAACGACTAATGATGGACGATCGCAAACGAAATTGTTTATCATTAACCTGAAATCGTTCACCATATTACACAGAACGATGGTCGTTAGTTACGATCGTTACTATGATCGTTTATTCCTTCTGATTCCAGCAAAACAATGGACAGTGTGCAATTACACTGAACCATTAGTGAAAAAATGCGGAACTTGAGCGAACGAATGTGGAATTACAGCGAAGGATAATTACAACGATAAATTTAGGTTCAGATCTAAATCAAGGATCAACGACATACGAACGATTGTCCGATCGTTACCTGCAATTACACAGAATGATTATCGTTTAAATTCAATTGATATGTTTTTTTTTTTTTTGCACGATAATCGTCCGGTGGAAAAGGGCCCTTAGATCTGAACCTAAAATTATTGTTAATAGTTCGCTAATCGTTCGCTGTAATTCCACATTCGTTCGCTCAAGTTCCGCATTTGTTCACTAATCGTTCATTGTAATTGCACATTGTTCATTGTTATGCTGCGTTTACACGTAACGCTTATTGGCCCGATCGTACGATTAGCGATGGCGGATTTACGATTTTTTTTTATAAAGATCAGCGTTTAGACGGTACGATATATCGTACGAAAATTCGCACTGCGATCGTTTTGCGATCGTTTAAGCCTATCTCACACATTGGTTAAATCGGCGAATGACTGTTCACACGGAACGATTTGCGAATTTTTTGCGTACGATGAACGACGATTTGCTGACCTGATGAAAGATCACGATGTAAGATTTATCGTGCGTCGTTCGATCGTTCGCTGCGTTTACACGTACGATTATCGTTCCAATTCGACCGTTATCGCGCAAATTCGCACGATAATCGTTACATGTAAACGCAGCATCAGGCTATGTTCAAACGACGTCCAAAAAAGGAAAAAGGCGTTTGCTTTTTGTGTTAAAAAAAAAACCACAATGGAAAAACATTGTATGGTAACATTGTTAGGCTATGTTCACACAACGTTCTTTTCAAGTAAAGAACGGACGCTGATTGCAACTGCCTCAGTGTCCGTTCTTTACTGCAGGGGCGGCATTGCATTGAAGTCAATACAATGCCACCCGCTGTGTTCTCACATCGTTATTCTAACGCCCGATCTTTAGAACAGGCGTTAGAATAATGTGCCTGTCGATTACTTCCGGACGCTGTTCACTGAAACATCAGCTGCTCACACAACGCAATGTGCAGCGCGGCCGCACATTGCATTGAAGTGAATGGCCAAGTGAATGGCCACAGCCGCCGGTGCCCACAAATCAATTGTGAAAAAAGAACGAGCCTGCAGCCGATACGGAGGTATCGGCTGCAGGAACGGGCTGAGTGCAGCCTGATGGCCGGCCGGCCAGCCTGATGAACCTAGCCTAACATTGTATTGAATGACGGACGTCTTTTGAGGTGGACACATTCAATACAATGTGCGAAGACTTCAATGCATTTTAGTCAAGCCACTTAAAAGGATGCAACGGATGCTTTTTTACTATTTTGGACGTTGTGTGAACGTAGCCTTTTGCTGGGATCAGATGGAGTAAATGACTGTAGTAACAATCGTAGGAAAGTTCGTAAATAACGACTATCGTTCTGTGTAATATGGTGAATGACTTCAGGTTAACCATAAACAATCTAGCTTACGATCGTTTATCGTTAGTCGTTAATCGTTAAAAATTTCTTTATCTCATAGGACCCTAAGGGTGGTATTACATGGGGCGATTTTTTGGCGATTAAGTATCTCAAACTATCTTAAATCGTTCATCCTATTACACAGGACGATGATCGTTACAGTCGTTCTTGCGCTGTCCTTTCCTGGCTGACCAGGGAATGACCGAACGATGTGTTATTACACCGAACGATTTGTGAACAATCAACGATTTTTCGTTGGTTGTTTAATCATTGCCTGCTATTACATGAAACGATTAGTGCTGAAATCTGACCGATCTAACGATTTTTCCAACGATAATTGTAACACGCCCCTAAGTGTCCTCTCATTCCCCCATATATTTTATTCCTCAATAAGATCGTATTTATCTGGGCTCCAGGACCTTCCAGACCTCACTATCCTCAATCATGTCCCCTTTAAGACATGGTTAACATTTAAAATTATGCGGAAAGTCAAACAGCACCAACAATCCCAGTAGTTTGTAGGAACTGGCAATCCTAAGAAGTTCAACCGCTTTGCTTGGTAGTTTAAAATTTTATTGTGTACCCAGAACAACAACAGTACTGGGTGCACATTAAGATTTGATTCACCACATTGATGCTGTTGGACTTCTTGGATTATGGTAAAAAAAATCTTTTTCTTTCAAATCAATTGGTTTCAGAAAGTTATATCGATTTGTAATTTACTTCTATTTCAAAATACCAAGTTTTCTTATACTCATCAGCTGCTGTATGTCCTGCAGGAAGTGGTGTATTCTTTTCAGTCTGACACGGTCCTCTTTGCTGCCACCTCTGTCCATGTCAGGAACTGTCCAGAGAAGGAGAGATTTACTGTGGGGATTTGATGCAGCTCTGGACAGTTCCTGACATGGACAGAGGTGGCAGCATGTCACCCTTCCCCTGAGCCAGCCCGCCCCTGGGAAATAGCACATAACCTGGAGACAGACAAGACCGGCCCACAGAGGGGACTGGTCCATCTGGAATTTGCCTGAAATGCCAGATGTCCAGTCCGGCCCTACTGATCAATCACTTTTAGTTGGAGGTCCATCCC
Source organism: Dendropsophus ebraccatus (assembly GCF_027789765.1). NCBI lineage: Eukaryota > Metazoa > Chordata > Amphibia > Anura > Hylidae > Dendropsophus > Dendropsophus ebraccatus. The sequence goes on along the minus strand of NC_091460.1, from coordinate 133,911,552 downwards.
CTTTTCCTATTTTACAAATAAAAATATAAAAAAATAAATAAACATATTTGGTATTGTAGTGTGTGGAATTGTCCATTTATACCCTGTACTGTATGAATGTCAATGAATTGGTTCGTTTATATCGCTTATGGCAAATGTTGGTCCCTGCAACCAGTCTCCCTGTCGTTATAACTTTCAAAACCTAAATCAACAGTAGATGTGATATAAAGGAAGTTTGCAATTTACATAATTTTTTTTTTTATTTTAGTTATCATGGAAAAAAACGCACTTCCTGCTTTCTGACACTTTTTTTTTTTTTAGTCTAAACAGAGGAAGTCCCGTGCTTCACAGGCCATCTGAGCGCTCACAGAGAAGGGAGTCATGTGATTGATGGACACATTGAGCAGTGACTCTCTGTACTGGCCAGAATTCATGTGTTTAGTCTATTTTTTTCAACCAGCACAAGTCAGAAAATCTGCCTTCAGGAGACTGGACCTGGATTTCTGGTAAGTATAGCTTTGTTTCAAAGAGAATTGATGAATGAGCTGTCCCTTTTATGCAGGGCAATATTTGCACATGTGGCGGATAGGGAAACAAAGAGAATGAAGTTCCCAGGTCTGGGTCCCCTTTCTTCGAGGGCCCTATGTTAGCTATGTTATCTGCCCCATGGAATGTTTGGTATTTAAAGGAATATATCACCTAGATTTTTTTTTATTCTACTAGCGATGAGCGAATTTACAGTACTATCACCTCCTTTTGCTAGCACTGTAAATTCACCCATCTCCTGAGCTATTTTAAGTTCTGGGAGTCTGGGCATGCTCCGTGACGTCATTCTAAAGGGAGGGGCGTTATCCATATACAGGTGTCACCTGTCACTGTAATCCTGCCTGTGTTGATAAGAAGGGCACAGCTCAGAAATAATCTGTACACAACAGGAAGTCTCAGCTTAGTTTTAGCTTAGTGGCCAGAATGGAAACTACAAGATTTTAGAATAATTTTAAAATATAGATAGTAAAATGGATTTTTTTTTTTAAAAAAGCACAAAAATTCCTAAAAAAAATTTGATCTGAACAATAGGTCGTTTTCTAATAACACGTTCCCTTTAACATTGCAGTCTTCTCTGTACTCACTGTATAAAGCCAGCATAAGGTATCATAGCAGATAACTATGGATACAGACGTCCCATCTGGTTTAGGGTAGTAATGCAATCATTATGATTTTGCCTTAGAAAAGTTATTCAAGATGTTTAATACCGTATATGTGGATGATATTATGAAACTGAAAGCACGGGCAGTGCCTCGATTTATTACATTTTATCATGCTAGATTTCAGTAGAATTGATCTCCTGCTGTTCTAGCGCCGCTCTACCAACCTGCTCCGGAGCGGCACAAGGTATCTCTCAATAAACAGACAAAATGTGCGCTACTATAATATTAGTGATGGTGTTACTAGACCTGATGTGCCGCTGTGTGAATACAATCTTACAGGGCTCATATTCATGGACCATAGATCTGGAGTCATTCATTCTTTTTTCATTGACAAAATATTGTCAATACATTTACATTCACGTTTATTCACATTTCTGGATTTCATATGCCCGTTTTAGTTTGTGCAAATCGTTTTCTTTCCGTAACATGTTTTAACAGATCGGTATGAATACTATTCTTAGCATATAAATTCAATGGGTTAAATTTAAAGGGGAAATAACAGCAGGTTTGAGGAATCTAACCTGCTATGTCCATATTGCACAAGAGATGCAGAGGATGGAAGTATGTCTCTTACTTTGATTCCTAGTGCCGTTCTGGTGCAGTTAGTATTTTGCTCCACGGTCCAGTGAGACCGTTTGGTAGCACTGCCCATCCCCACAGCACCGATCTGGCTTCATTGATATAATTATGATAAGGGGCGGGCCGGCCGGGGCGGATCGGCACTATGGGGGCGGGAAGTGATCCTAACGGTCTTACCGGACCAACGAGCAAACTACTAACTGCACCGGAACGGCGACTAAGAGAAAGGTAAGAGACATACCGCACCATCCTCCTCTGCATCTCCTGAGCAATAGGGACATAGAAATATAGAAGATTGTTGGCGGAAAAAGACCACTAGTAGTCGGACCTTTTAGTATTTCCCTTCTTATTCTCTTAGGGTGGGTTCACACTACGGAATAGTCGCGGATAAACTCGGAATTCCGTTGGCTGTCTGCGCGCACGGCCGCGCGCCTTTCCGCCGGCTCTATAGACACCATTCTATGGGCTGGCGTATTCCGCTAACCACGGCCATAGAATGGTGACTATGGAGCCGGCGGAAAGGCGCGCGGCCGTGCGCGCGGACATACTGCGGAATTCCGTTGAGTTTATCCGCGAGAATTCCTCAGTATGAACGCACCCTTGGGCTAGATATATGTTGATCCCAGGCCGGTTTACATTCAGTTATTGTAGAGTTACCTACCACATCTGCTGGAAGTTTGTTCCCAGCATCTACTACTCTTTCAGTAAAGTAATATTTTATCATGTTGAGTTCAGTTTTTATCTAAAAACACTTCCCTTCTGAACCTTATTTAGTCCGGTAACATACTTAAAGGTTTCCATCATATCCCCCCCCCCTTTCCCTTCTTTCCTCCAGACTTAAATCAGCAGGTTAGATTTTTCTACACACGAGGGGACAAAGCGCTTCTGTTACATGTAGCATTCTGGACAATATTTGGTCAGAATTTTTAGTCAAAATATATATAATGAAAATATTTGCACCTTTTATTGTGTTTTGGACCCACTCCAGGTTTTGGCTAAAAATACTGATCAAATTACTGTGCGTGAACCTAGTATAAAACAGTTGTGTAAAGCACTAGCACTGGATGCATAAAGCCAAAGTATACAGTGGCAGATAGTGATAGTGATCTGGAGCCCCAGGCAATAAAGGTCATAGGTCCCTTACCACCCATTGTAGCTGTGATAGATTTAAGGCAGGTTCACATGTCACAATTTATCTATTGAATTTTATTTAACTTTTTCAATACAGGGGGGTAAATATAAGATACAAACAAGTAAAAAAAATGCCATTACAGAGTGAATTACCTCAGCTTACCTTAAAGGGGCACTCCAGCAAAGTGAAAGTGGTATTTTTTCCAGTCTGAAGAGCAGGAGAGGTTTTCTACAGGGATTTGCTGCTGCTGTGGACAGTTCCTGACATGGACAGAGGTGGCAGCAGAGAGCACTGTGTCACACTGGAGAGAATACACCCACTTCCTGCAGAACATAGAGCAGCTGATAAGTATGGGAAGGATGGAGTTTTTTTTTTATAGAAGTAAATTACAAAGCTTTGGCACCAGTTGATTTGAAAGAAGACAAGTGATAACAATGTTATAACCATTATAACAATGTCCATATTCCCTATTTGAGCATATATAATGTCGGATCAGTGTCAGTGGAGTACCTCTGTTAAAAACAGACCAGGTGTCTGCTATGAGACCTCTGTGCCCCTTGCCACTGCAGCTTTAAACTGGATCTGCCTCTTTGGCAGTCATGGACTACAGGGGGCCATGTTACTGTGTGGGGTACAGAGAGGGGAATATGACTGAGCAGGGTAACAGAGGGGGCCATATCAACGGATGTGTGCACAAAAGCGGTCATGTTATTGTGTGAGGGCACAAAGGGGGTCATGCTACTGTATGGGGGCACAAAATGGGACATTATATTAAAGCGACTCTGTACCCACAATCTGACCCTCCCAAACAACTTGTACTGTCAGATAGCTGCTTTTAATCCAAGATCTGTCCTGCGGTCCGCTCGGCAGGTGATGCAGTTATTGTCCTAAAAAACAACTTTTCAACTTGCAGCCCTGTGTCAAACGGGAGTATCTGTGCCCTATCTTAGCACATCCTCTCTGTCCTTCCTCCCCACCCTCCTCATCATTAGGAATGCTCCAGGCAGATTGCCTCTTATTCTTCACCTGTGTCAGCACGGCACATGGGCTGGATCAATAAGGACCTGTGCAATGTGTAGCATGTAGAAAATGTTCCAGTGGCATTCCTAATGATGAAGAGGGTGGGGAGAAGGGACGGAGGGGTGGTGCAAAGTTAGGGCAAAGATACTCCCGTTTGGCACGGGCTGCAAGTTTCAAAGTTGTTTTTTAGGACAATAACTGCATCACCTGCCAAATGGACCGCAGGACAGGTGCAAAGTTACAAGTGGTTTGGGGGGTCAGATTATGGGTACAGAGTCGCTTTAAGTGTGAAGGCACTGCTGGAAGAAGTCTTTATGGCACCCTGGGCCATTTGATTCCAAGAAGACATCACCTTTGAGTCACTGGATGTAACTGCACTGTAATCACTGTAAGCTGCCTGTGTAGAGCCTCTATATTGTTAGTGTTTTTGCTGAGTAGTAGTTTTTATATAGTGGTTTTAGTTAAAGTATGATGAAATTATTCAGTCATTATGTGTTGGTAATATGATGTGACAGTTTTATGTGGTCCTTTGTTTGGGGATATTGTCCTTAGTATACCAGTTTTTGTACAGTAACAATATTATGGTAATATATTCTTCCTTCTGTGTCTGAATGTTTTTGAGTAAGGGTCCTATTACACTGAGCGATTTTTAACGATTAACAACTAATGATAAACGATCGCAAACGAGATTGTTTATCGTTAACCTGAAATCGTTCACCATATTACCATATAATCGTTAGTTCCAATCGTTACTATGATCGTTATTGCGATCGTTACTATGATCCCAGCAAAACAACGAACAATGTGCAATTACACTGAACGATTAGTGAACAAATGCGGAACTTGAGCGAACGAATGTGGAATTACAGCGAACGATTAACGATAATTTTAGGTTCAGATCTAAATCAACGATCAACGTCATACAAACGATTTTTCGATCGTTGCCTTCAATTACACAGAACGATTATAGTTTAAATTAGAACGATTTAACGATTTTCCGCACAATAATCGTCCCGTGTAATAGGGCCCTACGTTTTTGTCTATTTTGAAGACACCCCCCTCATTTACAAAATCCTGTTTTTTTTTCTTCCTTTTTTTTCTTCGAGATATACGACATACGGATGAGTGTGACACAGAAGTGTACAGCACAAGCACTAGATATTTTTGACAGCAATGTATGTGTGTGATAGTGGTGTACATTTCAGGAGCTATTTGTGTGTGACACACTAGTGGACAGCAAAAGCACTTGCATGTAATCTAGAGGTGTAAAAGGTACATGGCACTGGTGTGTGACACTTTGGCACTGGTGTGACACAATGCTAAACAGCAAAAGTGTGTGACACAGAGGTGTGTCAGGTGTGTGTAAAGCACTGGGTATGTGATACAGTGGTATACACAATATGGGATGATTATCCTGTGAAAAATCGTTAAATCGTTCGAATTTAAATGATAATCGTTCTATGTAATTGCAGGCAACGATCAAAAAATCGTTCGTATGTCGTTAATCGTTGATTTAGATCTGATCCTAAAATTATCGGTAATCGTTCGCTGTAATTCCACATTCGTTCGCTCAAGTTCCGCATTTTTTCACTAATCGTTCAGTGTAATTGCACATTGTTCATTGTTTCTCTGGGATCAGAAAGAATAAACGATCGTAACTAGCGATTATCGTTCTGTGTAATTCGGTGAACAATTTTAGGTTAACCGTTTATCGTTAGTCGTTACAAATCGCTCCAAGTAATAGGACCCTAAGGCTATGTTAACACAACAAAAGAGAACGGCCGGCGTCTGAAAAGATACCGGCCGGATGATCTTTATGGCCGCAGAGTTTGTGCCCTACAGCACACAATGGAGCGTGCGGCCGAAGCCACTTGCTCCACAGTGTGCACTGACAGGGTTTTCTGCGGCCGCTATTCACTGAATAGCGGCCGCAGAAAACTGACATGTCAGTTTTATGCGGCGCCGCTAGGGATCCCGGCCGGAGCGTATGCTATATGTATCCTACAACAGCCGTGGTTTTACAACAATATACGTTGTGTGAACATAGCCTAAATGTGTGACACAAGCCCTAGATGAAGGTGACCCAATGGTGTACAGCAGAGTGGTGTGTGACTCAGTGGTGTACAGCCTCGCGTGAGAAGCTGCAGGACTGTGGTGTGTAGGGGGACTGGCTGCACACACACACACTAGGGCGGGCTCTGGCTGCTCAGGCTGGATCCTTTCATCTCCAGGCGGCAGTCCCTTTCATCTCCTCGGCCTTCTCCCTCCCCCCTCCTCCCCTCTCTCCTCTAGGCCCCCTTTGTGTGACTAAATTTGGAAGAAGAAAAAAAAAATCCTGGAGCTTGTGCAAGGATTTTTTTTTCATTTTTTTTTTTTCATTTTCCACGTGTGCTCAAAGCTCCCAGCTGAGCAGGCAAAAGGGGTTTCTTCCGGGTAAGGAAGACTGAGGCGAAGATCAAAGAGCCCAGAGTTGGATCTGCTCAACTGTGGATTGAAGAAGAGAAAAAAAACACACAGACACTGACAACACACAAGACTGGACAGCTTCCAACAATACACAGCAAAGAGAGGAAGGGAGGGAGGAGAAGCTGCAGAACTGTGCTGGGGAAGCCAGGGACCATCCCAGAGGTGACTGCCGCCTCATTCCCACAGTACACCAACACTCTCCTAGGGTCGGTGACCCCCTCATGTTTATGGTGATTTTCTCCATCTTTTGTCTGCAGATGGATATTATCCTGTTTAACCTAGTTTTCCCCAAAGATAAACAGAGAATGAGGTTTCTGGAAGCGACTTACCTTACTTTCACCATAGACATCACTGTTTCGAAGGATAGGCATTTTATTGAAAAAAAATATTTTCCAAAACCAATATTTGGTACTCCAATTCTCCAAATAAATCAATAAGTTCAAGGGGTACTCTGGCGAAAATCTTTTTCTTTCAAATCAACTGGTTTCAGAAAGTTATATAGATGTGTTATTTACTTCTTTTTAAAAAAATTCAAATCTTCCAGTACTTATCAGCTGCAGTGTGTGTTGCAGGAAGTGGCGTATTATCTCCAGTCTGACACAGTGCTCTCTGCTGCCACCTTTGTCAGGAACTGTCCAGAGGAGGAGCAAATCCCCATAGAAAACCTCTCCTGTGTGGACAGTTCCTGACATGGACAGAGGTGGCAGCAGAGAGCACTTTGTCATACTGGAGATAATACGCCAATTCCTGCAAGACATACAGTAGCTAATAAGTACTGGAAGACTGAAGATTTCTAAAAAGAAGTAAATTACAAATCTATATGACTTTCTGAAAGTTTAAAAACTAGCTTTGGTAAGTGGTCTATTTAGTAAATGTTCAGTTCATGATATCAATTGATCAGCCATAACATTAAAGCACCTGCCTAATATTTTGTAGGGTTCCCTAGGGCTACCTAGGGTGATGATGGGGTAAGTCAGTTGTTAACTATATAGAAACAACTTGGCTGAGTGCACTAGGGTGTTAGGCAGTAACACTAGGGTAAGTCAGTTGTTATCCCCAATCAAAAGAGGTACTCTGGAGACTAATACAATGCTTTAAAAAGTTATATTACTTTATAATATAACTTTTTTAAAATAAATGTATGGTTTTTACTGGAACATTGGCAAATAGAGCACTTGTTGCCTCTCGTGTCACCCCCTGTAAGTTCTCGTGAACAGTATAGTTTTTTTTTTAATTCATTTATTGTTTAATGTAATATAAATGTAACCTGTATTGTACATTTATATTTAAAAAAGAGCTGCGGAATCTGATGGCGCTATACAAATAAATATTATTATTATCATTATTATTATTATTATTATTATTATTATTATTATTTACATATGCACTTCTGTGGACTAGAAGCAGTAAGGGGCGACACAGCACTCTCTGTTTCCACCCACATTTGTGTCGGGAACTGCAGGGTTGTCTAAGCCTTGCAGTTCCTGATCCCCTGCACTCCTCAAGCACTGCTGCACAGCATTATACAGAGTAGGGTCCTGGTCCCCCTATGTATATTCTTATATATGGTACCTGGGGGGCGGCTGCCCGACCTGGTCACTGTGTGCAGGAGCCTCTGCACAGTGAGTGGTAATTGCTATCCATCAGCTGAGTCAGCAGTCATAGCAATAACCGCTGGCCGTGCAGAGGCTGCCGCGCACAATGCTTGTTCTTTGTATGGAATGTCCCCTAATCGTGACCTGTTGGGGGTACTTGAGGACTGGAGTTGAGAAATACTGCTCTATGGGACCGCCAAACTCTTCTTGAGCGCTGAACTCTGATCTGTTCGCTGGTACCATAGGGAATGAATGGAGCACTGGCCGAGGTCGACACGCCGGTGCGCTTTGAGCACTCCATTCATTGTGGGGAAATTGCCTATTCCTATTCTCGGAATCATGGGGGTCATGGCGTTAAGACCACCAGCAATCATTTCTTATCCTTTAAAAGGGTTATCCAGTGAAAATCTTCTTTTTTTTTAATCAACCAGTTTCAGAAAGTTGTATAGATTTGAGATTTACTTCTATTTCCCATCTTTTCTGTCAGACTGGAAAGAATACACCACTTCCTGCAGGACATACAGCAGCTGATAAGTATTGGAAGACCTGAGATTTTTAAAGAGAAGTAAATTATAAATCTATATAACTTTCTGAAATCAACTGAGGGAAAAAGATTTTCACTACAACCACTGGCAGCTGAATGATTGTGTGGCGGACAGTTATCTATCCCTTCTACCGCACACACAACCTTCGGCATGGCCTGACCCTTCTCTCCACCTCCACTGGTGAGCTCAGCTGACTTGTAGTGTACAGTGTTAGAGGGTGCCTTTATTCTTGCCAGTTTCAGATGCATTCAGTTTATCTCACCTTCAGGATCCGATGGTTCATGTGCGACCTAACATATCCCATGCATATAATAATAGAAGGGATTGCTGTTCAGAGAACCAGGCAGGGCGGCACAGGAGGGGTGGATTCTCCTAGATGATCACCACATGCACAGCGCCGGCTATTGTAACTGCTTATACAGCATTAGCTATGTTCACACTACGTATATTTGAGGCTGTATGTTTGAGGCTGTATAGCAACCAAAATAAGGAGTGGATTGAAAACACAGAAAGGATCTGTTCACACACTGTTGAAATTGAGTGGATGGCCGTCATTTAATGGCAAATATGTGCTGTTATTTTAAAACAACGGCTGTTGTATTGAAATAATGGAAGTTATTTACCGTTATACGGCGGCCATCCACTCAATTACAACATTGTGTGGACAGAGCCTTTCTGTGTTTTCAATCCACTCCTGGTTTTGGTTGCTATGAGGACCTGACATGAGGACCAAATACAGCCTCAAATGTACATAGTGTGAACCCAGCCTAATATATAAAATGACTGAGGCTGCAACAATTTGCTAAAAAAAAAAAGTGTCCAACCCCTTTAAGGGAAAAAAACAGATTGACTTTATTGGGAACCAGTTCCAGCCCCTGTAACCTTGTTAAAGGGGTTATCCAGTGCTACAAAAACATGGCCACTTTCTTTCAGAGACAGCTTCACTCTTGTCTCCAGTTCAGGTGCGGTTTGCAATTAAGCTCCAATCACGTCAATGGAACTGAGCAGCAAAACCTGCGCCCAAGCTGGAGACAAGAGTGGTGCTGTCTCTGGAAGAAAGTGGCCATGGTTTTTGTAGCACTGGATAACCCCTTTAAACACTGTGGGGGAGATTTATCAAACATGGTGTAAAAGGAAACTGGCTGAGTTGCCCCTAGCAACCAATCAGATTCCACCTTTCATTTTCCAAAGAGTCTGTGAGGAATGAAAGGTGGAATCTGGTTGGTTGCTAGGGGCAACTGAGCCAGTTTCACTTTACACCATGTTTGATAAATCCCCAAATGGAAGTGTTAACCTTTTGCTTGCCAAGTAAAGAAAACTTAAATAGAGTTACCATTTTCAGGTTACCTTTGGCTTTGGCTAGTTATTTGCATGTAAGGCTAGGTTCACACTGCGTTTTCAGCATCCGTTTAATGGATCCGTTTTTTTGCAATTTTTTGATCCGTTTTTCCATTGACTTCCATTATAAAAAAAAGGATCAAAACGGATGCACAATAAAGTACTGTTGACACTACTTTTTTGACCGTTAAAAGAAAACGGATCCGTTAAACGGATGCTGAAAACCCAGTGTGAACCCAGCCTTACCATCATAACCACCCCAATCTACATCAGCCAGGAGACTTACAAGCACAGTGAGTTCCCCAGGGGACTACTACCACCAGCATCCTTATGCAACTACCTCATCAGCGTTTTGGAGTGTGAGAGTATTGGTGGATACCCTTAGCCGCTGTGAACTAAACTGGGACCAGACTGCGACTCTCAGAGGACTACTGCCCTCAACGTCCGGTCATCCCACTACGCCAACATACCACACTAGTTTGCTGCATATATAGAGTAATGATCAGAGAGGCAGACGTCTTCACCTTTACCAGCATGAGACATGAGACGCAGTCTATAAATAATACACATAGACATAACCAATCTACTAGTGCGTGAACTAACTTGCACACAGTCGTTGCATTTATCAGTCTTTCTAATCTGAATTTCTCCATTCCACCTCCTACACTAAAATCCCATTCTCCTAATGTATGCCACCCGATACATAAATATTCTGGTTTATGGTCGCTTCACACGTAATGTATCCGCAGCGGATATCTTGCTGCAAATTCGCTGGAGATACTTGCCCATACTCGCAACGGGATTGTCCGGCTTGCTTGGGGGGCTCCTGGCATCTCCTGGTGGTAAGCCAGGAGGAGCAAGCGGGCGCCAACCCGTCAGATGCGTCCAGCTTGATGCAGGCGCTATTAAACGTGCCAACAGTGAGCGGGTAAGAGCAAGGGCACAGGGCACAGGGAAGTACGGGAGGGGCTCCCTGGACGTTCTTTAGCTTGTTGGGGAGACCATAGGAGATAGCGGCGGTCTGCTGCCACTACTCCTATTACGCAGGGCGATGGCCAGCAGAACGTCATTATCGTTAAAAAATATTTTAAATGTGTTAAAAGTTTGCAGCGTGGAATCCGCTGCAAATCCGGTACTTGCGTTTGTACGCTAAAGGAACAAACCTGCCATACCAGCTCACGATGCACCAACTTCGTAGGGAGCTAGGGTTTGGCTTTTGTATATGACGGGGCGCCAACCCGAAGGAGCAGGGCTGCAGAGTACATAATGGGACAGGGACTAGAAGTGTTTAGAGATGATTGAACAGCGCTGATGTGCAGGTTCGTACGAACTCTAACCATCGGTATTTGACTCCCGCAGTCTTCCCATTCCGTGGCAAAGGTGGAGACAGCCTGAGTACTGCCTGGAAAACAGGAATACAGCCTATCGGGCTGTCTCCACTTTCCCCATGGAACGGGAAGACTACAGGAGTGAAATGACTCCTTGACTTCCATAAAAAAAAACGGATCCTTTTTTTTAACGTACACAAAAACGTAGCTGACCTTACTTTTGTGTCCGTTAAAAAAAAAAAAGGATTCCGTTTTGATCCTTTTTTTTTTTTTTCAATGGAAGTCAATAAAAAAAAAGATCAAAACGGATGCACACAAATGCATCCGTTTTTTAAATCCGTTTTACACCCTTTTTTTTTTTTGCAAAAAACGGATGAAAAAAACGGGTTGCAAAAACGTAGTGTGAACCCAGCCTTAGGCTCCAACTCTGAGACACAGGACAAGGTGAAACCCTGGCGCTGTCCCCCGCGCCGCTGTCCCTGCCTTTTGGAGTTGACAGCTCCTTAACAGGCCGAAGACTGGTCGCTATGCTGGATAAGTGAAACACAAAGACAGAGACAAGACAATACAAACACAATAATGGGAGAGTCCACTAGCCGGGTCGGTAACAGTCGTCGCAGTACAAAATCAGGAAGCAAGGGGAAGAGGGGAAAATCTGGAAATCACAAGCAGAATACAGACGCGAGCTTAGTCACACTCTAAGGGTACTATTACACGATCACCAGCTGATCGTTGATATAGGTTAGAACCTATATTAGCACCGCTACGTGTAATAGCTGACAGGCCGCTGTGTAGTTAGAACACGCGGGACCCGGGGAGAAGCGGACCGCAGGAGCAGCCCTAGAGCACGGATAGGTAATGTATATAGTTTAAGCAAGGGCTGCAAGGACATTGGTAACGATGTCCTTGCAGCGCTTGTTAAACGATTATCCGCCCGTGTAATAGGCCCAGTAAACGAGCGCCGATCTATCAGATCCAGCCCCCAGCACACTATAGAGCCGACTGGCGGTGCTGGCCGCCAGTCAGCAAATAACAATAGGATGCAGCTGTGCTGTCCCACTGGGGGGGGGGTCGGAAAAGTCCCGGCCACGATAAGGAGTAACAAGGGATGCCGCCAGCTGGGCCAATTGCCAGGGACTAGTCACATGCTGCCAATGCCAGTGCGTGACACCAGTGCCACGCTGGCCGGTCCGTGACACCAATGTTTCTATCTGGTCATTATTTGCTGATGTTAATTCCAACTACAGCTACCTACAATACTGTACTCATTTTCTTTGAGCTTCTTTGGGCTTTGGGGTAGCATTGTTTATATGGAACAGGTGGGTGTAGCTTCAACATGATTGTACATCGCCGTGTAGGCACTTCAGGAAATAATTGTAAATTAATGGAGGTTCTATTACAATATAAACAACTACAATTATGAGTCAGAAGAAAATCTGTAGTGTGGCTTTCATATGTGATTTTGGTGGATAAACATGCAGATGGAAAATGTGAAATAACTCATTATAACATAAAATTATACAACTTATTAAGGAGTAATGCTATCAAAGGGAAGAGAAAGATCAGAGACTAATAAGTGGATGATTACTGTGAGAGCAAAAGTGGTGTGATAATTACTCCATTAGGAGGGCATGTACTTAAGGGCAGATGTTAGAGTAATAGTACATATCAATCAGTCACAAGAGTGGTAGTGTGTAATAAAAAATAAAGACAAGCGTAATAACAATTCCGCCACAGCCAGTTACACAAGTCCTAATATTTAAAGAGACTCTGTCAGTAGGTTTATGGTGTCCTATCTCAGGTGACAGAGAAGCTGAACAGAATGATGTATCACTTACATTGTTCTGTGCAGCTGATCCAGAGATCTCCTCCTGAATAACATGGACAATAAGTAGTCCTCTCCATTATGTGCATAAGCCCAGTAGTCCTGGATATTCATGAGAAGCAGAAAACTCCACCAACCAGCTGCTGATTGACAGTTATCTATCCATGCTGTGTATAGTCTGTTAACTGTCAATCAGTAGTTTGAGGGCGGGGGGAAGGGTGTGGCAAGAATTCTATTCTCCTGCATATTAGGAGAATGGCTGAAGAGAATGATATAAGTAATACACCGATCTGTTCAGCATTTCTGTCACTAGTTTATGCTGCCCTCATTGAGGGCAGCATAAACCTACTGACAGATTGTGTAAAGTGTAAAAAAGGAAAAAGTTTTTAAAGTAAAAAAACCCTCCTGCAATAAAAGTTTCAATTTAAAAATAAAAAAATCAAACCAAGATGAAAAAAATTTACATATCTAGTATAGTAGTGTGCAAAATAGTCCAATCTATTAAAATATGACAAAAAAATCACTCATATATCAGAGAAAATAATAATAAAAAGCTATGAATAATTTAAATTTAAACTAATATGATACCAATCAAAACTACATATTGTGGCACACAAAAAAACAGCCATGTAGGTGCAAATATAAAAGCCTTATGACTCTTAGAAGGCGAAACCCTGCTTCATTAAGACCAGGACATTCTTGCATCAATGGCCGTTGGTCATGAATGAAGGGGCATATTATCACTCCATGTAATAGGGCCCTAAATTGTCAAAATCTATGGCAGCTAGGAAATATTCAGGTAGCCTAACTTATTAAAATGTCTGCGCCTCTTGATAAAGTAGTAGTAGAGCACAGCCCTTCTGATTAACTTATGGCTACTATCAACTCGAGTCATCTGAAAAAGGTCCATCTCTTTCTGAAAAAGTTAAGTTTTCAAAATGGAACCAAATGCAGCTTTTCCTATAGATTTTGTCCATATAATAAACGGCTTCTAACACACGGATCCTTAGGGTTTATAGACACCCTGTACTATCAGTATTTTCGGACCCTGTCTTGTACGGGCAAAGCATTGATTGCTTCATTGTAGCAGAATGTGACAAAGAGGTCTGTTTTTTTTTTTTTGCTTGCGAAAATGTCACCACTCTCTCATTAAAGTAAATGAGCTGTAAAGTGCTTTATTTACCCAAGCATTTGTGTTTTTCTTTTCTTTTGAGGTCGGATCACTCAAAGGGACATCCACTAGCAACACATGCTACAGAATGAACCAGCGGCTTGTTACAATCTAGCCCCACCTTAAGAACTTAATCTTCTTTTTTAACATGTCTGTACCTGATAATGTTCCATATTATATAAAAATATTCCCTCAAGCCTACTTTAAGAGTCTCCCTAGGTAACAAAGCAGCGCTCTTGCATTTCCTTCCTGTCTGCAAAGACACCGGCTTTACACAAAGAGGTGCAAGCTGTATTGTCATGATAACTATATCGCCATGCTACAGGTAGCAAATGAAAGAAGAGACAGCCCTCGATATGATTTCACCCTCATGAAGTCATGGAAGTCATTTGAAGCAAGCTCTGTATTAAAAACAAGATCAAATGACAAGAGGAGATCCACAGAAGCATTACGTATTCTGCTATATACTGCTATGATCGCTACATGGCTCTTTAACACTGCAAATTTCCCATGGTGGTATTTCCTGCAGGTGCAAAAGTGGAAGTCACACCGCAGCTTACGTTTTTTCAATGACAACGGCAGAGACATTTAAAAAATATTCAGACTTCTTTTTTTTTCTGATGATATTAGTTCAAGAGGTTGTGCAGGAAAAATTCACTTTTTTACAGGGTAGGGGAAAAGTAGAAGGTCGTGGGGGGGTCTGATCTCGGTACCCCCCGGCAGTGGCGTAGCTACCATAGAGGCAGGGTAGGCAGTTGCTATGGGGCCCATGCAGGAGGGGGGCCCGGAGGAGAAGATAAGAGTGTGTGTACTTCTGCTTATCCCCTTATGTGCTGCAGTGTGTAAGTGACCCAATGTTTACTTAGATGCTGCAACACAAAAAAAGGGTTAACAAGCAGAAGACAAAGATCTCTGCTTCACTGCACTGATAACCTCTGACCTCTGTTCTCCAGCTGGCAATCAAGTAGGAAAGGAAAATGTGCAGAGCTCCATGCAGAGGTCAAGGGTTAACAGTGCACCAGCAGTAAAACACTTCTTTCATCTGATAACTTCTGCAGATATGGGTTTGGGGGGAGTATGTTGCAAGTAGAGATGATCGAACCTCGGAAAATCCTAGGTTTGATCGAACTCAAACATTCCCGAACCTTCCGCATTAGATTCCCGATGCCTTCCCGGTCCGTGCGAAAGGACGAGACAGCCCGGAGACCGCCTGGAATTCCGGGATTCAGCCTATTACCTAGGCTGAATCCCGGAATTCCAGGCGGTCCCTGGGCACGTTTGATCCAACTCGAACATTCCTGAACCTTCCGCATTAGATTGCTGATGCCTTCACGGTCCATGCGGAAGGTTCGGGAATGTTCGAGTTAGATCAAACCTAGGATTTTCCGAGGTTCGATCATCTCTAGTTGCAAGCCCACACATAATAACCTATAGCAATCCAATATCGCCAAAAGATTGATAATGTCAGGCAGCTATTGATCATTGCCCATTGGTCTGCGGAAATTATCAGAAAAGATGGTTAGAGGGAGGAAGATAGGAAATATGATTCATTTATTTAAATATATAAATGGCCCCTTCAAGAAATATGGGGAAAAGATGTTCCAGGTAAAACCCCATTAAAAGACAAGGGGGCACTGCCTCCGCCTGGAGAAAAAAAGGTTCAGTCTCCAGAGGTGACAAGACGTCTTTACCTAGAGAAAAGTGATCTGTGGGACAGTCACCCCAGGATCTGGTCACAGCAAAAAGAGTAGAGGGCTTCACAATGGGCTTAGACAAGTTCTTAGAACAAAATAAGATGAATTCCTCTGTATAGAATCTACCCATCACCCATTCCCCTTTCCTTCATCCATCTATCCCCTCCTTGGTTGACCTAGATCAGGGGTGTTAAACTCAAATACACAGTGGGCCAAAATTAAAAAATTGGACGAAGTCGTGGGCCAACCATAATATTTATTGAAGTGCGAATGCAGTGTTCCTGGCACTGTCAGTGGTTTGCGTCTCCCAGCACTGTGCACTATGATAAATGACATGATAAATTGCTATTATATGATTAAACCCCAACCCATGTAATAGCCAACTCCCCAATATTGCCCCATGTAGTAGCCAACCCAACCAAAATTGCCCGATATAGTAGCCAGCCCTCCCAATAGTGCCCAAATAGTAGTCAGCCCCCCCAAGTGTCCTATATAGTAGCCAGCCCTCCCCAATAGTCTCATATAGTAGCCAGCCCTCCCCAATAGTCTCTTATATAGTAGCCAGCCCTCCCCAATAGTCTCATATAGTTTCCATCCCTCCCCAATAGTCTCATATAGTAGCCAGCCCTCCCCATAGTCTCTTAAATAGTAGCCAGCCCTCCCCCATAGTCTCTTAAATAGTAGAGAGCCCTCCCCCATAGTCTCTTAAATAGTAGCCAGCCCTCCCCCATAGTCTTACATAGTAGCCAGCCCACCCTGTAGTCTCATATAGTAGCCAGCCCTCCCCAGTAATCTCATATAGCAGCCAGCCCACCCCAGTAATCTCATATAGTAGCCAGCCCTCCCCCATAGTCTCTGATATAGTAGCCATGGTGGGCCAGATGTAATTCAAACTCTGAATTGCCTGGCAGGCCAAAAATAATGGCCCCCCGGGCCAGATTTGGCCCGCGGGCCAGAGTTTGACATGACTGACCTAGATGGACAATGTAACTAGAAAATGGAGGGCCAGAAGAGGTAAGACACATGATATTGCAACACCAAGAAGAAAAGTTGTGGAATTATGGTAAACGTAATACTGGATATATCAGGGTGTTTTAATTATTTTCTTACCATATTTTCATAATTTGAAAACCATTAACATGTCTACTGATACTGTGATTTTCATAATTCCATGAACTTTTCTTCTTGATGCTGCAATTTTAATGTTAAGTGTAGACAGACAGACAGATAGATAGATAGATAGATAGATAGATAGATAGGGGATAGATAGATAGATAGATAGATAGATAGATAGATAGATAGGAGATAGATAGAAAGGAGATAGATAGATAGATAGATAGATAGATAGATAGGAGATAGATAGATAGATAGATAGGAGATAGATAGATAGATAGATAGATAGATAGATAGATAGATAGATAGGAGATAGATAGAAAGGAGATAGATAGATAGATAGATAGATAGAAAGGAGATAGATAGAAAGGAGATAGATAGATAGATAGATAGATAGATAGATAGATAGATAGATAGGAGATAGATAGATAGATAGATAGATAGATAGATAGATAGGAGATAGATAGAAAGGAGATAGATAGAAAGGAGATAGATAGATAGATAGATAGATAGATAGATAGATAGATAGATAGATAGATAGATAGGAGATAGATAGATAGATGGGAGATAGATAGATAGATAGGAGATAGATAAAATTAGAAACTTTACTTCTACTTTTTAAGTGCTATGTAGATCAGCAGAAATATTTGGGAAGGGGGGTTTGTTCACACTCTAACCTCTTAAAAACTTTGTGCATTTCTACCCTGTTAACAAAACACAGTAATCACTGAACTCAAGGAGATCAGTGAAAAAATTCCAATAAATTACTCAATCAAGAGTCTCCACTGATGCCCCCCAAAATTTAAACATGCAAAACAAGAGTCCGTGGAGCCTTGCTTGCGAGTCTCAAAACACGGGAATAGCCAGATATCTCTATCCTGTTGCCACGGGATGCCTCCATGATGGGGAGAGCACCACACCACCCTGATGGGTAGCCCCTTAAGTCCCACCCGGTTGTGAGTATTGGAATATAAATAGGGAAACAACAAGGTGGCCCCTTCTGTGTCAAAGTCTAACTCAAGGTGTGAGCATTACGACATGACAAGGGCTTGGAGGCGCCCCGTGGCAACAGGCTAGGGACATCTGGCTATCCCGTGTTTTGAGACTCGCAACTGAGACTCCACGGACTCTTGTTTTGCATATTTAAATTTTTGGGGGCATCTTGATTGAGTACTTCATTGGATTAAATTCACTGATCTCCTTGAGTTCAGTGATTACGGTGTTTTGTTGGTTGATTCGTCATTGCCCCAACTAGCCAGAATCCTGCTCCACACTGACAAGGGGCAAATACCCCAAAACAGCTGTCTAAGGATGGAGGCCTGCCTTGGCAAGCCCTTGTCATGTCGCAATACTCGCACCTTCAGTTAGACTTTGACACAGAAGAGGCCACCCTATTGTTTCACCATTTATGTTCCAATACTTGCAACCAGGTGGGACTCAGGGGGCTACCTATCAGGGTGGTGTGGTGCTCTCCCCATCATGGAGGCATCCCGTGGCAACAGGCTAGAGATATCTGGCTATTCCTGTGTTTTGAGACTCGCACCTGAGGCTCAACAGACTCTTGTTTTGCATATTTGTACCCTTTTAGAATAAACAAGGGCTAACTAGTCTTTGAAGCGATTCACATGTTCTGGTACTATGTTGTTTGTTGTATTTGGTCCCTGCAACAAACCCTTCAACCACAGAATCAAAACAGGAGAATGGTGACATTTCTAGCTAGAAAGCATAGATGCTTGTGTTTTCCTTATCAGATGTTACTATAAGGCAATGTTTACACATATGTGATAGGACATTTTTAATTACATTTGTAAACACGCTGCCTTATCATGTTGCCTATGTGCAAAATTATATATACAGTAATACCATTTGAAATTAAAAAGCCCCATCAGAGCCGGCTCCAGGTTTATGCAGGCAATGTTGGACTGGGGTATCTGGGGCCCACCAGAGGAAATGATCCTGAGGGTCCACCAATGAAGAACCAGTGAGAAACGACGTCAGTCAGTGTTAGTGCAGGTTCTAAAGCTGGGGCCCCGGAGGATCCTATGGTCCTCTGGTGGCCATCCAAAACTGTATGCAGGCCCTTGGGAGAAAAAGCTTTAGTGGACCCCTATTTAGAGCAGCTCATGAAGCAGTAAAAAAAAAAATTCTAATTCTCTACAGAATTTGCCAGATAAACATTTTAGGCTCCTTGCTCCAGCACATATAGTATTAGGCTTCCTCTGAGCCCTCATATAGTAGTTAGGTCCTCACGTGCCCCTATATAATAGTTAGGCCCCTCTCTGTCCCCTATATAGTAGTTAGGTCCGCCATGTGCCCCCATATAATATTTAGTGCTCTGTGCTCTTATTTATTAGTTACGGCCCTCTGTGCCCCATATAATAATTAGGTCCCTCTGTGATTCCATATACAGTTAGATTGCTCTGTGCCCCCATATTGTAGTTAGACCACAACTGTGCCCCACTATAGAAATTTGGTCCTCCCTCTGTGTATCCATATAGTAGTTAGGTCCCCCAGATATAGTAGTGGTTAGGTCCAATCTGTGCCCACATCTGTGCATTCATTTAGTAGTTATGCCCCTCTGTGCATGAAGGTCTTTATTAGGTAGTATCCCCTTTGTAGCTATCCCCCTGTAGTTAGTTGCCCAGCAGATAGTATCCCCATGTATGCATCCCTCTCTGTTTCCGTGGAAGCAGTCACATGACTCCCTCAGCCAATCTCCGGTGAGGGTGTGTGCCAATGGCCAATGGTATGTGTGCCAATAGCCAATGGTATGCCGATGTTGGTTCTCTCTGATGCAGGGCCAGTTCTTGTATTCGTTCTCTCTGCTAAAAATAGCAATGTAAATGAACTAGTTTCATAATAAAAAAACTACTATAAAAAAAAAATCTAAAAATAAAGTAGGGTTAAAGCTAGGGTGAGTTTTTGGTTCATATCTTGAATACATATACACCTCTTATGTTGCTTGTTTACAGTTTAGGTTTAACTTGTCTTTGAAGTGAAATCACGTGTTCTGGTGCCTGCATGTTTAATGCTCCCCCTGTCATGTGGGTCCCCTGTTTAATCTTCTCTTTCGGATCCACCCACTGACTTTACAAGCAGCGTCTGAGCAATTTGACTTAGGGCCCTATTACACGGAGCATTATTTGCTGAATCAGAATGAATCGTGCCGATATCGCTCCATGTAACAAAGACGTGGATCAGCCGACAATGATCGTTCATTCATCACAGCTCCGCTTTCATTTTGCCAGTGTTTGTTAAAGGAAAAATCCGGTCATTTTTAAAACCTGGCAGCCGGCAGGGGTAGCGGGTAATTTGATCCGGAGTAGGAACTTATCTCTCCTTGTGCCCGCGGTGAGCAGTGGGACCGGCCTAAGGACCCCCACCATGATCTGGGATCTCCGGTGCTGACACATCATGACCCAACTGGTGGACTTGTTATGTTATTAATCTTCCATGCACACACAAATACAGTCTGATCATCCATGGTGTGTATGGAAATCAATGCTTAATATATTTCCAGACACACCCAGAATGGGCCGTATGGAAATAAATGTCAGAGCTCTGACGGCCGCAGGAACTTGGAGACACCGGCCAGTGTTCGGTCAGTATAACAACTAAGGCTATGTTCTCACTATGGGATTATAGTGGGGAAAGGCATCCATCTCGAAATATTAACGTCTGCTAATATTGATTATTATTTGCGTCCGTTAATATTACAAGACAGACATGGTGTAAAGTGAAACTGGTTCAGTAGCAACCAATCAGATTCCACCTTTAATTTTCCAAAGAGTCTGTGAGGAATGAAAGGTGGAATCTGATTGGTTGCTAGGGGCAACTGGGCCAGTCTCACTTTACACCATGTTTGATAAATCTCCCCCTTAGTTCCTATAATAAAAACATAGCCTTAAAAATATATATATATATATACTTTTTAAATAAAGTCTTGTCATTCTATATGTTTAGAAGTTTTTCTAAAGACTCAGCTCTTTGGATACCAAAAGTAATATGGAGGACTATGAATAACCCTGTTGATTGTCGCTGCTATGAAAAGGTCACAATCCCACAAAACTTTCGATTATACAAAAGCATGTAGAATTCACAACTCAACATAGTAAAAAATCATTGTCCTGCTCCTTACACTCCATGAAAGTTTATATTGTGGTGGCTGAAGTTTGCGGGAAGTCAGAAGTCTTTGGAAGAACAAGAAAGGTCACCTGAATGTTTCCGAGCAGTCCATTAGTCTGTTTGATCAGTCTTTTACACACACGCAGCTGGTCACAGCACGCTGTAAGAACGGAAGTGGGATGGTTTGCTGCTGGATGTGGCATGAATTTCCTCATTGTGAGAAAACCTTTTTTACATTTATCCCATAGGAAATGCTGAAGAGAAATTGCTGAGCCTCAATTAATGGATGCTAGAGCCTATGACTTACATAATATCATATGCGACATGTATTTCATGGCAAATCTCCATCTTGTAGTGAAGTATAATAAGAGTTTTTTTTTGTTTGGCGTAAGACTGCTGCCTATACTTTACAGCTTATGCTGCAAAATATTATTATTTATTTTTAAAGCCCCCTGATTCCAGAGAGCTATACAAGCAATAATGGTCCGGTCACACTACGAAATGTCAATTCTTTAAGCGGAGAGGCACGGAGAGCAGAGGCCCGCAAGGCCTCACATGGAAACAAATAGCACGGAATATCAGCACCGATTCCGTAGTGTGAACGGACCCTAAAGGTTAACAAACAGAACATTACAAAATCAAGAAACAAATAAGGTAATAAGGTAAATTGCACACTGGTACATAAGGGTAGAGGACCCTGCCAACGAGGGCTTACATTCTACGGTAAGGTAAGGGAGACAGGTAGTCAAAGTGTTATTGTAGAATTGTTTAACCCCTTAACGACAAATTGCGTATATTTACGCCCTGTTGTCGGTAAGGGTGTTCAAAACGGGGCCACACGGCGACCCCGTTCTGAACCGTCGCGATCCCGGGTGCCGCATGTAGCTATCACCGTGCCCTCTAATCAGGTAATAAGATGCAGCTGTCAAAGTTGACAGCTGCATCCGATTACCGTTTGCAGCCGCTCCTTGGTGTCTAGTGGCGGAGATTGCCCCCCGGGACGTTAT
This sequence comes from Dendropsophus ebraccatus, assembly GCF_027789765.1. Lineage (NCBI taxonomy): Eukaryota > Metazoa > Chordata > Amphibia > Anura > Hylidae > Dendropsophus > Dendropsophus ebraccatus. The sequence goes on along the minus strand of NC_091460.1, from coordinate 133,889,427 downwards.
CCCGGAGGAGCGATCTCCGTGTCTGGTGTTGGCCAGGGTCTCCGCCAAAATGGCGCTGATCCCGGCTCAGCACTTATTTGTTTTCGGCTGCAGCAGCCGAAAGCAAACGAGTGCCGATCTCATTGATCTATGCTGCATATCTATACAACAAAGATCGTAATGAGAGATCAGTGTACTTATACTAGAAGTCCCCCAGGGGGAACAACCCTAACCCCAGGGGGAATAACCCTAATCCCAGGGGGAATAACCCTAATCCCAGAGGGAATAACCCTAACCCCAGGGTGAATAACCCTAACCCCAGAGGGGCTTCTAGTATATGTGTAAAAGTAAAAAAAAAGTGATGTTTTCAATCAAAAGCCCCCTCCCCTAATAAAAGTCTGAATCACCCCCCTTTTCCCATGTAATAAATAATTTCAACAAATAAATAAATAAATAAATAAACATGTTTGCTATCGCCGCGTGCGTAATCGCCCGAACTATTAATTAATCACATTCCTGATCTCACACGGTAAACGGCGTAAGCGCAAAAATATCCCAAAGTGCAAAATTGCGCATTTTTGGTCACATCAAATCCAGAAAAATTGTAATAAAAAGCGATCAAAAAGTCGCATATGAGCAATCAAGGTACCGATAGAAAGAACACATCATGGCGCAAAAAATGACAAACACACAGCCCCATAGACCAAAGGATAAAAGCGCTATAAGCCTGAGAATGGAGCGATTTTAAGGAACATATATTTGTTAACAATGGTATGAATTTTTTACAGGCCATCACATCATATAAAAGTTATACATGTTATATATCGTTTTAATTGTAACGACTTGAGGAACATATATAACAAGTCAGTTTTACCTCAGGGCAAATGGCGTAAAAACAAATACCCCCCAAATAAACAAAATGTGTTGTTTTTTTTCAATTTCACATACGTTTATTTTTTTTTCCTGGTTTTGCAGTGTACCTTATGAAAAAATTCAGCCTGTCATTGTGAAGTACAATTAGTGGCGCAAACAATAAGGGCTCATGTGGGTTTCTAGGTGGAAAAATGCAAGTGCTATGGCCTTTTAAGCACAAAGAGGAAAAAACGAAAACGCAAAAATCGAAATTGGCTCTGTCCTTAAGGGGTTAAAGACATGGGTTTTCTGGTTGCTTTTGAAGGTCTTGATGGTGGATGAGAACCGCATGTGTCAGGGTAGAGAGTTAGAGAGTATGGGGGAGGCTCGGGCAAAATGTTGGAGGCGGTTGGGTGAGGTACGAAGAAGACGAGGCACAAATGCAGGTCATTGGAGGATTGGAGGTTGCGTGAGGAACAGTAGCGGGATATATGGAGAGAGAGGTTGTGCACGGCCTTGTGTGTCATGGCAAACAATTTAAAGTGAATTTGTTGGGCCATGGGGAGCAAATGAAGGGACTGGCAGAGGGTAGAGGTAGAGTGGAGGGGAGAGGTGGATTAGTCGGGAGGATAGACTGGAGGGAAGCAAGGGTGTTAAATGGAAGGCCAGAGAGGAGGATGTTTCGGTAGTCCAAGTGGGTGATAATGAGAGCATGGAGCAGCAGTTTTGTTTAGTCAGAGTTGAGACGGCAGGAAGTGGTCAGGGTCTAATTGTGCGGTATAAATGACAGGGTAGAATCAATGGTGACCCCAAGGCAGCATATATGGGCGATGGGGGACACTGACTGTGATTGACAGATTTCATAGGTGGGTAGAGTGAGATGGAGAAAAGATGATTAGCTCTGTTCATATCCATGTTGAGTTTTAGAAAGCTGGAGTAGAAAAAGGAAGATATAGTTGATAGACACTTCGGGATCCTGGACAACGGAGAGGTGAAATCCAAACCAGAGATGTAGATTTGAGTATCATCAGCATAGAAGTGGTACTTGAAACTGTGGGATTCTATGATGTGTCCTAGGCCAAAAGTATAAATGGAGAAGAGAATAGGCCCTAGAATGGAGCTTTGGGGGACATCAGCAGTGAGGGGGCAAGGTGGGGAGGTGGTGTAGGAGTGGGAGACAGTGAAAGTATGGTTGGAAAGGTAAAAGGAGATTCAGGAGAGGGCTGAGCTAGAGACACCAAGGGATGAAAGTGTTCATAGAAGGAGGAAGTGGTCAACTGTGTCAAAGGCAGAGAATAAGTCAAGGAGAAGAAGCAGAGTGTTGGCGTGAGGCTTTGGCAGTTAGCAGGTCATTGGCCACTTTCATAAGGGCAATTTCCGTAAAGTGGTGGGAGCAGAAGCCAGATTGCAGGGTGTCGCAGATCGAGTTGGATGAGACGTGGGAAGACATGTTATTCTAGGAGTTTTACGGTAAAGGGGAGAAATTAGGCCAGTAGCAGGACAAGGAGACTGGGTCAAGCGATGGCTTTTTAAGGATGAGTGTGATAGTGGCATGTTTATATGGAGAGGCCAGCATGTTTTATATGGAAAGAGGCCAGCAGTCATAGATTGAAGAGAAAAAAAAAAAAATAGCCACCCTACATGCCTTTCACGTCTCCCTTCATCTCTGATGGTAGATGCTTTCATGGTGCTGTAATTCTCTCCTGGTAGATGTTTTCATCACTGTAGGGATAGCACACTTTATAGTCATGTGACTCCTGCAGTCAATGTAAACACGAGCTACAGAGAGTTATGAGTCCCAAGGCATATGTTTTACTTGCCCTCACTCCCCTCAAAAAATAAAAAATATTTTCTTTTGAGCACAGCGATAAAATAACTGGTAACACACATGCATAGATACATCCCCCCATCAATGTTCTCTCCCTGGATATTACAGCCCTGCCCCAAATAATGTGTATATGTAACAACATGTATCTGCATAATACAGCCCTGCACTTATTAATAACACTATACAAGTGTCAAAAAATCCCTCCACATAATTACCACATGTACTCAATCAAAGGCAAATATAACCAATATCACATATAGTGACCATATACCAAAACTCTGCTTAGCACTCTATACTGTGTTTGGGTGTCATATGTTCTGGTTATGTACTGCTGTTTTACTTGTCACACTGCTGCACACTGCTTAACAGCAGGATATTGTGTCTTTACCACACCCAGTCACATATAAGGAAGCAAGATGCTTTGGTCACATGATGCCTCTCCATCAGTAGGAGTAGTCCTTAGTCCAGCTCCTTGTTAGCCTAAAAAGTGGTGGGCCTAAACTAGTCTAAACTGGTCTGAGCCTGGCCTCTGGCCAGTGCTCATCTATTAGCTCAGCTCCAGCTAGTCAGCTATTTAGCTGTAAATTCTCTAAGTTGTGTTTGCTGAGGGACTGTTAATAGGGGGAAAGTTTCAAGACTAGATCGATCCTCTAAGCGCTACTTGATTGCCTGCAAAAGTAAAGCAATAAAGGAGCTTTTGCTTCAATTCTGGAAAGATGGATTTCTCAAGTCAAGAAATTAAAGGAGAGCGATCAGAGTAATTAGCTTTAACTGCACTATAATCACTTATATGGGTTGAGGTTTTTTTTTCATGGGGGGTCATGTCATGTCTTTGGCCCCAGATCTTTTTAGATCCTAGAAACATCTATGGTATTAATGAATAGTCTTTAAAGTTGTCAACCTGTATAATTACTAAAATAAATCCTTATCTTTAAAAAAGCCATTAAAAAAATTGAGAAATACTATATATTGGAATTTTGTAAGGGTGTAAAAACACTAAAGTAACAAATCATCGTCTTAGACTAGATGTGACATGAATAAAGCGATCAGTAGCTAGGAACTATTTCCTTAAATTTGCAGCAAGTCTAGGCAATCTCATGTTTAATTTATAGAGGATGTAATGGCAATTTATACATTATAGTAAATGGCATAATAATATGTTATGTTCACATTAGCCTTTAAGGTTCCCTTTTATTAATTCCAAGTTAAATCCTCTTTTTGTGGCACAGCCCTGAAGTTAAGCTATCAGCCGGGTGACAGACTATGTGCAGTGATATAAACTATCACCAAGTAAAACAAATAGGAGGAATTTTAGAATTTATTTTGTATATTAAATGAACTACAGAGAAGAGAGGGGGCAACAGTATTGGAGGGTTAACTACGGAGGAGAGAGGGGGCAACAGTATGAGAGGGTTAACTACAGAGGAGAGAGGGGGCAACAGTATGGGAGGGTTAACTATGGAGGAGAAAGGGGGGCAACAGTATGGGAGGGTTAACTACAGAGGAGAGAAGGGGCAACAGTATGGGAGGGTTAACTACGGAGGAGAGAGGGGGCAACAGTATGGGAGGGTTAATGACGGAGGAGAGAGGGGGCAACAGTATGGGAGGGGTAACGACAGAGAAGAGAGGGGGCAACAGTATGGGACAGTTAACGACGAAGGAGAGAGGGGGCCACAGTGTGGGAGGGTTAACTACAGAGGAGAGAGGGGGCAACAGTATGGGAGGGTTAACTACAGAGGAGAGAGGGGGCCACAGTATGGGAGGGTTAACTACAGAGGAGAGAGGGGGCCACAGTATGGGAGGGTTAACTACAGAGGAGAGAGGGGGCAACAGTATGGGATGGTCAACTACAGAAGATTGGTAGCATAGAGTATGGGGGGGGGCTAATGGCAGAGGGGGGGCACAGTATGGGAGGGTTAACTACAGAGGAGAGAGGGGGCAACAGTATGGGAGGATTAACTACAGAGGAGAGAGGGGGCAACAGTATGGGAGGGTTAACTACAGAAGAGTGGTAGCATAGAGTATGGGCGATAATGGCAGGGGGGCACAGTATGGGGGCTAGCTACAGAGTGGGAGCACAGTGTAGGGGCATAGAAGGGAGTATAATTATAGTATAGTGGCAAATAATAGGGAACTATCTACATTGTGGGGCAGTGGGTCGCAATTAGGAACCCTCCGGGGGTGCCATGGTATTCCTGTGGACATGACGACATCTGGATGATAGTGTTCCCTTTATTTTGTGCACAACTTCTTGAAATGCCCTGCTGACTTTATTGTTTAGCCCGCTCAGCCTTCATTGCAACACAGATGCAGTGAAGGGTGAAAGGGCTGAACATCAAAGTGAAGAGAATAGAGGAGTGAGTGCTGTCAGCATCCCATTCTCTTAAGCAGCAGACACTTCAGGCCCACAACCTATGAGATTCCATTATTAGGGGAATTATTATCATATTGGGGGTGAGGGGTGCACAGCAGGGGGCATTATTACTATATGGCGGTGGGGTTGTGCAACAGGGGGCATTATTACGATATGAGGGCATTACCATTTTTCCCCGAAAATAAGATTAATTAATATAAGTGCCTTACTGTATATTAATTTTTGTTGCACATGAGTAAAAAAAAGGGCTGCACTCACCAAAAAGTTGATACGCTTTGATACGCGAAATGGCCGTCGCTTGCTATCTGTTCTGCGTTTTTTTAGTCTGCTGTTGGCAATAATAAAGGAGTGCACAGATTAGGAGTTACACTTTGTGTGTTAGGCACTTTTATGTAACATATCATAAATCCAGGTATTAAGCAAAGCAGGGGAATTATCAGCAGGTTAGACGAATCTAACCTGCTAATATGTCCCTACTGCACAGGAAGCACTAAGGAAGAAGGTATGTCTCCTACCTTCTTCCATCCTCAGCACCGTTCTGGTGCAGTCAGCACTGGGACACCCTTTAGTAGCATTGCATGACCCCATAGCGCCAATCCGCCCCTGACCAGCCCACCCCATTCTAATGATAATGAACGCAGTGGGCCAACTGGGTTGGCGATATGGGAATGGGCAGTGCTACTAATGGGTGTCCCAGTGGTCCTAACGTTCTCACCAGACCGTGGAGCAAAAGAAAAATTGCACCAATACGGTCGCTAAGAAGGAAGGTAAGAGACATACCTTCCTCCTCGGCATCTCCTGTGGAATGGGGACATATCAGCAGGTTAGATTCGCCTAAGCTGCTGATACTTCCCCTTTTACAGGCCTGTCAGTAAACGTGGATGATGAATGACCTTCATGCTCTGAAAGCTTATAAATATATTTTATCTGTTTTGCTAGTAAAGGTATCACTTTCTGAACACTTTTGTCTTTTTTGACACATCATACATATCTTTCTGGCTAAGGCCGGGTTCACACTACGTAAAAAAAAACACAGACATATTTCATAACAGCGGTCGTATTTGCGCAAACAACAGCCGTTATTTGTAAATTAACAGCCTTTGTTATGAAATACGGCCGTGTTTTTTACGTGGTGTGAACATAGCCTAAAATGGTACCACATTTAATTCTGCGCTATACCTTATCTTCAGGTAGACCTAGTAGCAGCAATAAGTATTGCAAGAGAATATAATACATGTCTAAAATACTGGTAATCACTAAAATGAAATGATAACACACATAATGTTTCGAAAAACAGACTAACTATAAATATATAATAAAATCCGACATTTTCTTGAAGGCCTATAGCAGTCAATGGACGGTTGGCAGCTTTCATGTCACAAAAGGAAATTTAGGGGCCAAAAAAAAAAGGATGAATGATTTCATTTTAAATAACACCCAAAGGTGTTTTATGTAATTTTTTATCCGGCTTTGAATCCTCCTTTCCCAGCAATGTGAATCATCTGAGCGGCCCCACTTCTGACATTCAATTTAAAAAATAATTTTGCATTAAAGGCGTCCTATCTTTAGCAAGTGCAATTAAGATGAAGGAGCTGCAGGCCACGGCTGAGTCATATGAAAGCTGCAGAGCTCTCTGGAAAATCACTTTCTGATTAACTTAACTTTCACTACATGAAGCTGCCGCTACTTTATATATGTCATCTTTCCACTGTCAACCACAAATGGTGTTTTTTTTTTAAATAATGTTAAAACTTATGTTCCTCGCAGGAGTTAGGGCAGGGGCAGTTCAGAGGCACAAGGTGTATGTTTTTCCCCTTCTTCCTCTAAAAAAAATACTTATAAAACAACTTTTAGAACATGACAGAGGGCATACAGTACTTTATCAGTACACTACATGGATTAGGGCTGGCATCAGCACAGGGCTTACCCGGGCAAGTGCCAGGGGGCACAGCACCTCTAAGGGCCTTATTCCACCGGACGATTATCGTTCAGATTATCGTTAAATCGTTCAAATCTAAACAATAATCGTTCGGTTGAATAGCAGTTAACGATTAATGACCGAACGAGAAATCGTTGATCACTTTATAAGACCTAGACCTATTTTTATCGTTGCTCGTTCGCAAAACGTTCGCAAATTGTTCACATTGAATAAGACGTTGTTTGGTTGTTCGCAGTAGATACGAATGCAATAGCGAATAAATAGCGAAGAAAAAACTATCGCAAATACGATCATAAGTATTGATTACCGTTCCATGGAAACGAGTGAACGTTTTCAGGTCTTTTGCAATAGCGGTCATTTGAGATTGTTAATCTTTAGCGATTATGCGAACGATAATCGTCCGGTGGAATATGGCCCTAAGGGCCTAGAGAGGGGCCCGGTGTTCTCATGTTCAGCCTAATCACTGTAAGGCAGAGTGAGGGGCCTGAACATCAGAAGCCACAGGAGATGGAGCAGGACCTGCAGAGAGAGAGAAAGGGGTGAAGGACCTGATCACATGACCCGAAGGTCCTTAACCTCACAATGTGGAGAGCAACCCGACAGAGAGAAAGAGGGAGAAGACTGAGCTGTAAGCGTTGTGTGTTAGGGTCGGAGTGTGTCAGTGTCAGTCAGTGTCTGTCAGTCAGTGTAAGCCAAAGTCTGTGTCAGTCAGCGCCTGGAAAAGCTGGATTCAGTCTTGGGCTGGATTCAGTCTTGCCTGGAAAAGCATCCAGCTTTTCTAGGCACCTGAGTTTAAAGGCAGCTGGCTGACAAGCCGACGGCCGAGCATAGTGAAGCACTTCACTTCGCTAATACTGTAGATTCACTCATCTCTAGTTAAACTACAGCTGTATTTTCAAATGTGTTTCATTGAAGTCAATGGGAAATTGGCCGTCATCGTATAGAATAACGGCCGTAATTTATTATGACCATCCAAATAGTGAACATGCTTCACACATTGTTTTATATTCACTCAAAATTAGGAACGCATTATCATATCTTAGACTATGTTCACATGGCATGAGACACTCGCCGGGCCACGGAACGGCCGGTGTCAGAGAAGATCATCTGGATGATCTTCACTGCCGCTGAATTTGGATGTGGGCGCATCAGTGTGCGCTGGCATCCGAATTCCCCGCTGCTCACAACGGCTTCGGCCGCACGCTCCATTGTGTGCACTGACAGGTTTTTTGCAGCCGCTATTCAATGAATAACGGCTGCAGAAAACTAACATGTCAGTTCTATGTGTATACACTCCGGCCGGGATTCCAATGACGGCAGCACTACTTAAGCTACATAGTAATCATGGCCGTTGTTGCCTAGATTCCTATGTAACTTACGTAGTGTGAACATAGCCTTATACTGCTTGTGTACCTAGCCCTAATATTACAATTTTTTTTTTTTACAATATATATATATATTTTTTTTTACAATTTACATAGTTATATAAACACTCATGTTTAGTATCTCCTACAGGCCTTTGTATTTTTGCTTTAAATCCAGACCTTGCACTGTTTTCTATCAATAAACATGAGCTCTGGACTGTAGATTCTCTCGCATGAGGTGGCGACTGTGCTGGTCAATGAGACACTACTGTTTTGTGTCACTATTAGTTGAATCTACCTCTAGGCTAGTGATTTTTCTTTTTGAAGTTTGCAACCTATCATTTTACTAGGAACTAGTGCTTCATTAGTACAGGTCATCCTATGTCTAAGAGATGTCACTAGTTCACTGGCTACACCGAGGCCGTGTCATTAAGAATATTCTACTCATTGTTCTAGTCATTGTTTATTGTTTGCCTCTTAATCATTAATTTCTGGATAGAATTGTAGCCTTCATTGTCTCTACTAATAAAAAAAACTTCATAATTATGTATTTTCGCAGTCACACGTTTGCATGGTGTTGACTTCATCTGTATGCTGCCAATCTGATTTTAAATATTTTGCAGAGGAGGAAGGGGTGGGAACCGGGAGCCAGCGCCAAGGAACTTTCTCTTCCTGGAGGCGGTCTCCATTGTGCATCAGCAATGACTAGGAGAGCCCCCCCTAAAATCACATGAGTTTTTTTTATTATGTTTTCATGGTGTTTGTCTATTGGGGTGTCAGTTTTCATGCATCTGCAGGGGGACTCCTTGTAGTTGGTGACTACATTTGAGGAAAATGCATTGTGGGTATTCTTTCCCCTAGTATTGGAATGGTTTTAAGGTTTGTGTTTACATTGTGGGTGTTATCTCTGGGGAATTAGTGGTTTTGTATTATGTTGACCTCTGCAGGTGGTCCTAAGGTACCCCAGAGCCGGGTTTACAGCTAAAGGGGAATCTGTCATTAGGTGTAGGCCGCCTTAAATGAGGGCAGAATAAACTAGCGATGGAAATGCTGAACAGATTGGGTGTATTACTTACATTATTCTGTTCAGCCGTTCTCCTAATATGCAGGAGAATAAGATTCTTGCCACACACCTCCCCTCGCCCTCCACCTGCTGATTGACAGGTGACTGCCTATACACAGCATGGATAGATAACTGCCAATCAGCAGCTGGTGGGCAGAGTTATCTGCTTCTCATGAATATTCAGGACACTGGACACTGGACATGAATATCCTCAGTACTATTCCAACTCCGGTACCAAATATATTGAGTCAAGAACATGTGCTGACACATTGTGCAGCAAAGCTCACTTTTCCAAATGGTGGTGCTCAGCATATAGATAGAAAAGTCAATCCAAAAGTATTAGCGTAGAAATGAATTGCGGCACTCACCAGCTAATATTTGCAAATTCAAGCTTTAATCGATAACAGTCATGAAAGATGTGACAGAGAATGGCAACGGACCAATTCATGCTAGTGCATGTACTTCCTCTCGGCCTAGGCTCTGTCACATTGTTCATGACTGTTATGGATTAAAGCTTGGATTTGCAAATATTAGCCGGTGAGCCTGCTGAAGTTCTTATTTGTACAAAGAAAGTCTAAGGGTACTATTTAGGGATGGTCCGAACCTGCCGAACCCGGACTCTCGGCAATGATTTCCGCTGTCTTAAACCTCTGTGCAGAGAGTGGATTCAGCGGGAGGACCGCCTGGAAAACCGGGATACAGCCACAGCCATAGGTTCGGACCATCCCTAGTACTTTTACACGGCCGATGGGGGCCCAATAATAACTGTAAACGAGCGCCAAACTGGGCCTATTACACAGCCCGATAATTGTTTAATAAGGGCTGCATGGACATCGTTACCGATGTCCTTGCAGCCCTTGCTTAAACTGTATACATTACCTATCCATGCTGCAGGGCTCCTCTTGCGCTTTGCTTCTCCCCGGGTCCTGCACACTTCAGCTTCAGAATGGCCCATCTCAGCTGACAGGCCGCTCAGCGACTGTCAGTCACTGGCCACGGCGGTCCCGGCCTGTGATTGGCTGAGCGGCCTGTCAGCTCAGACAGGCCGCTCTGAAGCTGGAGCGTGTGGGACCTGGGGAGAAGCAGAGCGCAAGAGGAGCCCTGCAGCCTGGATAGGTAATGTATTCTGTTTGCATATCGTCAGCCGCCGGCCGGGCAACGCTGTTTCACGTAGCAATGAGCAGTCGCCCGACAATTATAGGTTTAAACCTATATCAACGATCAGCCGATGACAACGATCATTGGCTGATCGTTGTGTTTATTACACGGAGCGATAATCCGCTGGATAGGGCCGATTCGGCCGATTATCGTTCTGTGTAATAGAACCCTAAGGGAGCTTTTACACGGGCAGATAACTGCCTATTTATGAGCATTGTGCAAAGATATATAAATCGTGTTTCAGCACATCTCCCGTTTACATGGATAAATGTGTCGCCAACCCGAAAATCTTTTGGGTGCATAAATAATACGATCAACAAATGAAGGAAGGAAGGAAGATGGAAAAGGGGTTGCAGTTTTTTCTTTATCTCGGTGAGGTCATGTGTCATGTAAATCAGCTGAGAATATGCATGTTTTTTTTTTGTTTGTTTTTTTGCTGTGAATGTGGAGATTTTTTTTTTCCCTTAAGAAAAAGTTCCCTAGAATATTGCTGATATTTTTAGAGGTTGAATATTAATGATAGTCTTCCTACCACTGTGGTTTGTATGAGTCAGCATGCAGTATGTCAATGTTGTTATCTGTGATAGAAAATGCAAATATGCTCTTTGATGTCTTATTCTGAGTGACTTAGAAGGATAAACATCTGGAAGTCTTCATAGATACATGGGAAGTTAACCACAAATTAATAGTCTGTTATAGCAGACAAGATCCCTCTGTCTTTGTTTTCCATTGTCTGTGTATAAACATATAATTTCCGTGACCCTCGGAGGCTCCCCAGTTGCAGGAGAGTTTAGCAAGAACCCATATTTATAAGTGTACATTATTTCAATTTTTAAAAAAAAATTTTTATTTAGGTTTGAACCTTTCAAGAATACTGGTTTAGGTTATGTTCACACTACGTAAGTTCCGCAGAAATCACGGCAGATGTTAAAACGGCCATGATTTCTGCGGTACTTACGTAGTGCTGCAGGCTGAGGGAATCCTGGCGGGAGTGTATACACATGGTGATCCCTAGCGGCGCCGCGAGAAATGTTAGTTTTCTGCAGTTGCTATTCACTGAATAGCAGCCACAGAAAACCCTGTCAGTTCACACAATAGAGCGAGCGGCTCCTGCGGCTCCTGCGGCTCATGCGGGCACACACTGATGCACCTGCATTAGAACTCAGCGGCGCTAAAGATCATCCGGCCAATACTGCAGTACCGGCCGAGATGATCTTTTCTGAGACTGGCCGGTTCACAGAATGGCCATACTTTTACGTAGTGAGAACATAGCCTTAAAGTGACACTGTCACCACAGTTTTCAATTTTTCAGCATTTATAAGGTTTAATTTACTAATATTGCTGTCTCCATAGCTTATTTCAGACAAATAATCAAGTTGCTTGTTCAATAGAAAAACTAATTTTTTCCACCTTGTTTATAGCGCCACCTGGATGGGGCTAGTCCACAAAGCGCCACATCGCTCCGCCCACTCCACCGCTGTTGACTCCGCCCCCTTTTCTACGTCATATCTTCAGGCCACTCTGCTCCAGCGGCCTCCGTCTATTTTTGGCCCTCCCAGCCTGTGCAGAGACGTCGGGACGTCGGGACGTGCGCGTTCACATCACCCAGAGCGTCCTGCGCGTGCGTCCCATTCATTTACCGCGCAGGCGCACTGGGTGATGTGATCTCCCCCTGCACCAACCAGCCAGGCTGTGCTTGCGTTCGCACAGCCCGCGGCTGTCAGGTGCAGGCATGGTGCAGGTGCAGGCATCTGTGCCCTGTCGTCCCCCGGACCTCTCGCTGCTGGCTGTGTCGGTGTCAGCACAGCCAGCAGCAATCTGATGCAGTAGTGCGCAGGCGCAGTGCGGCCGTCCTGCTTGCACTAAGCCTGCGCCTGCGGTGGCGGCTGTCACTGTGTGCCAGGGAAGAAAGCTGCGGGCAGCCTCAATTGTACTTGCTGGTCGGACTGCGCATGCTGACAGGCAGAGCGTAGTGACTAGATACGAGCGGGGAAGTAGTGATGGGGGGCGGCTCCCCGCTCGTATCTAGTCACTGCGCTCTGCCTGTCAGCGCGCTCAGAGGGGATGATTGACAGGCAGAGAGCAGTGACTAGATACGAGCGGGGAGCCGCCCACCATGACTACTTCCCTGCTCGTATCTAGTCACGAGCCGGGGAATAAAAGTCATTTTCTCCGTTATAAAGCTCCTGCTGCGGCCGCGGACGGTATGTGCCGGGGCCGCTCCAGGTGCTTTATACAATGCTCAAGGGAACCATATCAGCCCAAACGGGCTGATTGGTTCCCTTTAAAGGAAACCTGCAACCTACTAAAAATGTAGTTAATTCTGCAGACATCTTGCAATGGATAAGCGTAGTACAGTACATTAATATTTGGTTTTGTGAGGAAAGCTTTAGTATAGTGTATCATATACTGATCTCATTCCGTGCTCTTTCTCCATTGAGCATTTCCAATCAGTGCAACCAATCACTAAATAGGTCAGTGAACCGGACTACTAAGATCAGAATAAGCATTGATGATGAATCTAACTTGTTGATAGCCGCCGACTGCACAGGAGGCACCAAGAAAGAAGGTATGTCTCTAAGGGCCCTATTCCACGGGACGATTATCGTTTGGATAATCGTTAACGATTAACGATCTCAAACGACCGCTATTGCGAAAGACCTGAAAACGTTCACTCATTTCCATGGAACGATAATCGTTACTTATGATCGTAATTGCGATCGTTTCTCTTCGCTATTTATTCGCTATTGCGTTCGTATCTATTGAGAACGACCGAACGATGTCTTATTCAATGCGAACGATTTGCGAACGAGCAACGATAAAAATAGGTCCAGGTCTTATTAAACGATCAACGATTTCTCGTTCGGTCGTTAATCGTTAACTGCATTTCAACCGAACGATTATCGTTCAGATTCGAACGATTTAACGATAATCTGAACGATAATCGTCCCGTGGAATAGGGCCCTTACTTTCATCCTTGGTGCTGTTCCCATGCACTTAGTCGCTTACTCCACGGTCCGGTAAGACCGTTAGTAGAACTGCCTGCCGCCATAACGTCCCTAGACGGCCCGTCCCTTCTAATGATTATCAATGGAGCAGACCGGCCAGGGGGCTAGCTGGATTGTCACTTACCAGACTAAGGAGTAAATGACTAACTGCATGGGAACAGGGCCGTTTTACCCATTGGGCATGGTAGGCGGCTGCCCGGGGGCCCTTACGTCTTAGGGGGCCCCTGCCCTCTGGGACATACCTGTATTTTTCGCTTTATAAGACGCACTTATAAAACTAAGTGTGTCCTATAAAGTGAAGACAGCTCCCAAGCAGTGCTGAGCACCGCAAGGAAGCCATCCCGCCGGCCCCCTGTATTGCCGCTCACTATGCATATGCATAGTGAGCGGCCCTGAGCGACCCCCTCCGCCCGCCCCTTCTATCGCCGCTCAGCTGAGCCGATCAGAAGCCCAGGAAAGTGCAATGAGCAGCACTTTCCTGGGCTTCTGATCGGCTCAGCTAAGCGGAGATAGAAGGGGCCGGCTGGGCGGGCGGTCCCGGAACTCACCCGTCCGGCGGCCCTAGCAGCTCCTCTCCCGTCAGCGCGTCACTCCCGTTATCCTCCGTGCACAGGCAGTGGGGTACAGAGACGCTGCCTGTGTCCCGGAGTGTCGTGCAGCCTCTATCATTCATGATACAGGCTGCAGGACACTTCCGGCACAGGCAGTCTCTCTGTACCCCACTGCCTGTGCCCGGAGGATGTCGGGAGTGACACGCTGACGGGAGAGGAGCTGCTGTGGCGGCCGGACAGGTGAGTAACTGGTTTGTTGTTTTGAGGGGCACTGGCTACTATGGGAGGCACTGGCTACTATGGGGGGCACTGGCTACTATGAGGGGCACTGGCTACTATGGGGTCACTGGCTACTATGGGGGGCACTGGCTACTATAGGGGCACTGGCTACTATAAGGGGGCACTGGCTACTATGGGGGGCACTATATGGGGTGATTGGCTACTATGGGGGGCACTATATGTGGGCATTGGCTACTATGTGTGGCACTATATGCAAAGATGTGAGGGATTTGATGGCAGCGGTTGGGGGGGGGGCCCAATTCGCACCGCTGCCCAGGGGCCCATAATGCTGTTAAGACGGCCCTGCATGGGAATGGTGCCGAGGATGAAGGTAAGATATATTCCTTCTTCCTCTGTGTCTCTTGTGCAATTGGGACATATCAGCAGGTTGGAGTAGTCTAACCTGCAGATCGTTTACCTTTAATGCTGATCAATGATAAAGTGATGCTGAATATTTCTCACCGAAATTATATACAATGTAATTAGGAATTCTTCAGGCCCCTTTTGTGTTTTTCATATTTTGCTATGCTGTGTGCTTGAGCTAAAAAAAAAATAAAAAAAATCACATCCCCCCCCCATAATTCTGCACTCAATAGCCCATAATGACAAAGCGAAAGAAGAATGTAATAATCTATGTAAAATCTAATTTATTGAAAATGAAAAACTAAATTATTGCATTGACATAAGTATTCAGACACTTTACTCAGTCCTTAGCTGAAGCCCTCTGTCAGGCTGGATGGGAAGCATCGTGGACAGCTATTTTTAGGACTCTCTAGAGATGTTCAGTTTGGTTCCGCTCAGGGCTCTGGTAGGGCCACTCAAGGACATTCACAGAGTTCTCCCTAAGTCGCTGCTGTGTTGTCTTAGTTTTGTGCTTAGGATCATTGTCTTGTTCGGCCCAGTCTGGGGTCTGGATCAGGCTTTTTATGAAGAATATTAAAGTCATTAAAGATAACCCTGATGGCAGATGCAAATTATAGTTGATTGTATGGGCTTACTGACTCGTGGCGTAGCTACCATGGAGGCAGACTACGCAACTGATACCAGACTCGTGTAGCAGGGGGGCTCAGGGTCCCTTATAGTCTGCCTCTATGGTACTAGCCTGCTTATACCCTAGTTCCGGGACAGCTCCAAACAGCAGCTGGCACAAGTGTACTCAACCAGCATACTCATACTCACCTGGCCCAGCACAGTTCCCTGGATTCGTTCACCTGGCTCCCCGCCACATTAGTGTCATCAATCATGTGCCAGGAAGCTGGGAGAACTAAATAACGCTCTAGGACTATGCCGATCTGGGTGAGTATATGTGTGTGTGTGGAAAGGGTCCAGGATTAATGGGGCCCCGTTTTTTGCTATGGGGCCCCATGAATCCCAGTTACGCCTCTGCTCCTCTCTCATCATTTTCAGGTGGCTTGGCTGGATTTTATTTCTAAGCTAAAGCCGCACCCCCTTTGGTGGTGTCCTCACCTCTGACCCCAACCCCCGCCCAGCCTGTATTACCATCTCCCTGTCAGAATCATATACAGTACATATACATTTTTATTGGGCCATTATCCCTTTCCACCATTGGAGATTTTTGGCAAATCTGCACATTCAAAAACCCATGCACCCTTCATTCTATCATAAAACATACTTTAAAACTGGAAAAAAATATTTATGGGCTGAAATTGGGGGAAAAAACTGCAGTTCTGCATCTTTGAAGGGATTTTGTGGCGGAACATGTGGAGGACATGGGGGCCATGGACCAGGCTGCCTGCGGTGCCGGTTTCGGAGGTCTACAAGGGGATTAGGTGAGTCCTGGGTGGCGGTGGTTGGTGGCAAGGGGTGGCCTTACTTTCGGGGGTGCCTTACTTTCAGGGGGATGCCTTACTTTAGGTTAGAGGGTAAAGTAGGTGGGGTGTCTTGTTTTAGCAGGGTGTTTTATTTTTGGAGAAACAAAGTATGTATCAGAAAGAGGGAGGAGGAAAAAGTGGTGCAGTGTGCCAAAGTGCGGCAGGAACACCAAGCCACTACTCCTCTTCGATACGTCTATGATATTACAGTTTTATGTAGAAAATAGTATCTAGAGAAGGATGGGTGGAGGTCTTCTGGCCGTGTGGAGTAGTCCAACTTAGGGTGGGTTGTAATGGGTGTCAGTATCTGCATGAGGTCTGTATGTTCAGTTTAAAAACCCTCATCCAAAGTCTGAGAGCAATCATGTAAATTTCTAATACAGATTCCTCTTGAATTCCGCATTTGATTTTACAGCCTCTAAAATACTCAGTGTGAACATGCCCTTAAATATTACAGACCAGACAGAAAGGTTGGATTGAGATGAAGTTCCGGGTTTCCTTTGATAGGTACAATAATTACAAAGCTTACTTTTGAAGTTCAAGAGGACACCCTTAGGATACAATATTTTGAAAGTATAAATTACATTACTTTCTGCTCTAGTGATTTATTTTTAAGACCAAGATGGCTGTGAAACATGATGTGATTTAAAATTTTATCCCACCATGGAAGTGCTTAAGGGGAACAATGATTTTCCAGTATAAGTATGCAATATGTATTACTTAAGTGCCCTATCTAACGCTGAATCTCAAAGAAATATGAATAATAAAAACAAGCCCCCAGGAGATAATCTTACACAATAGGAGGTTCCTTTTGTTCTTTTAAGAGTGGACAAGAACCACACTGGGTATTAAGCTTCTGCCTTGAGTTGATTGTACCATTTTTTTCATTACCCTGCTTAGTAAGTAAGCTGCTTTCTTCCCTAGGTTTACCAATTAAGAAATGTGACGCTCCACCTTAAATTAACATTATAAAATTACCACCTTAAGTTAACAAAATAAAATTATTTTATTATTATAAATAAAAAGGTGAAGTCTTTTTGTTTTAAAAAAGTTTATCTTTACTTTTGACTGTGTAGGAAAAACTATGGGGGACATCTATCAAGAGTTTTGCCCCTATTTTTAGGCGAGTAATTGGATTTTCACCAATTTTTGCTGTAAGATCTATTTATGAACCAATATTCGACAAGTGAATGTTTTTAGATGCAACTTAAAAAAATATTATTTTTTGCCTGTTTGGGTATTCACCCAAAAATTTGCATAATGTTTGATTTGCACAAAAGTTATCAGTTGCAACTTTTTAAAAAGTCACACAAACAGGTGCAAGCCCACGTCTGCTGAGTATGAGGTTAATATGCTTGTGTAATTTTTTGTGAATATTCTGGGGATATTCTATTCACAAACTAAGGGTGGTATTACACGGGCCGAGCAGGGCCCGATAATACCTGTAAACGAGCAGCGATCTGCTAGATCGTTGCTCGTTTACTGGGCCTATTACACGGCCCGATAATCGTTTGACAAGAGCTGCAAGGACATCGTTACCGATGCCCTTGCAGCCCTTGCTAAACTGGCATACATTACCCATCCACGTTCCAGGGCTGCTCCTGCCGTCCGCTTCTCCTGGGGTCCCGTGCACGCTCTAGCTTCACAGCGGCCTGTCAGCTGGTAGGCCGCTCAGCCAATCACAGGTCGGGACCGCTGCGGCCTGTGATTGGCTGAGCGGCCTATCAGCTGACAGGCCTCTGTGAAGCTAGAGTGCGCGCGGGACCCCGGGAGAAGCGGACGACAGGAGCAGCCCTGGAACGTGGATGGGTAATGTATATCGTTAGTCGCCGGCCACGCACCGCTATTACACGCAGCGGTGCACGGTCGGCGCCCGACGAAAATAGGGTCTAACCTATATCAACGATCAGCCGATGATCGTTGTCATCGGCTGATCGTTGCATTTATTACACGGAGCGATAATCGGCCGAATCGGGCCAATTCAGCCGATTATCGTTCCGTGTAATAGTACCCTTAGGAATAGTTTGTTAAATTAGTCCTATTTGGCTGGGTAAAAAAAACAGAGGAATTCTCTGTAGAAAAATCACACATTTATTTTTATATGGAAACAATGAACAAGCTGCTGTTGGCTGACCTGCTAGTATTCTTTTGTGCCTTCACTTAAGCCCAGGGCGATTCAGAGGAGCAAACAAGCGCCAACCTGTGAGGTCAGCGCTCGCTTGCTCCTCATTCCCTGGTCGCTTCTGGCGGGTAAGAGCATGGGGTCCATGGGGAGCGGGGAGGGGGGGGAGGAATGGCTGCCCGGGTCGATCGTTAAATCATCTGAGAAGCCCATAGAAGATTGCTGCCAAGCTGATCGTTTGTGTTTCAGCCGGACTATGACTATGGCCGATAATCACTTCGAGATTAGTATTTCATAGCAGCAACCCTTCATTTCTCATTGTTAAGGAGCCACCCCCTCCTCATCACTTATAGAGATGGTGCTGCTGGATAGCTCCTAACTAAATATTGTCATATCTTTTATCTGTGCTCCCCCCCCCCCCCAAAAAAAAAACAAAAAAAAAAAAAACGTGTTGTTGTAGCAGTAATAGTGTAAGGAGGCAGGGACTAGAGTTCCCTGTGTCCAAGGATCCTTATGCTTCACCTGGCCTTAGGGCCCTATTACACGGGGAGATAATCTAATTCGGCAGATTATCAGCTGATCGTGTCTTTTGGTCCTGCCAAATGTGATAAGCGGCCAAATGTGGTTGATGAATTTGTAAAGAAAATAATGAAGTTTATACTTACCTGTCCAAGCTCCTGCTCCCTGGTATCTTCCTGGCTTCTGATCGCTGCCCACAGCTGCCACTGAAACTGCACAGCCGGTCTCTGAAGTGACAGGCCACTGATTGAGACAGGACAGCACCACGGCCAGTGATTGGCTGAGCTGCCTATCACTTCAGAGACCGGCTCTGCAGTTCTTGACACTGTGGGCAGCGGGTAGAAGCCATCAGTGATACTGTATAATACAACGTATGTGCAAAATCTAGAAAAGGCTTGGTAATGTAAACCAAACCCTGGGGCTTGATGACACAAATTGCTTCTACAATGCTGATATGCACATTATCACTGGATTATGAGGTCTACAGAAGTTTAGAGGTGTTGGAATGTAACAATTCCTTGATAATTTAACAAAATTCAAGAGTTTTCCTGAATTTAGTGTACATTGGAGGAAACAGAACGAAAACTAGCATGTAGTATGTATATATTTGTGTATTAAACATTTGTATTTGAGGGAACTGTCAAAAATCTAGAAGATTTGTGATGCCCTACCTTACATACAGAGCAAAATCTGTTGACGATGCCTATGGTACAAGTGTGTACATATAGGTCTATACATAATGGTGGCTAGGTAGCCACATAAGTATGGAAAGTTTATCGGATATTCCTGTTACATACAAATACTGGGGGAGATTTATCAAACATGGTGTATAGTGAAACTGGCTCAGTTGCCCCTAGCAACCAATCAGATTCCACCTTTCATTTCCCAAAGAGTCTGTGAGGAATGAAAGGTGGAATCTGATTGGTTGCTAGGGGCAACTGAGCCAGTTTCACTATACACCAAGTTTGATAAATCTCCCCCACTGTGTATATATATATATATATATATATATATATATATATATATTAGAGTTTACGTTATTATATGTAATGTATTCTGAATATTATGTAAATGTTTTAATATTGCAATAGGAATAATTTTATGTAAGGCACTACGCCATGAGCATCTTGTATGTATATCATTGCAATCCCAGGTAAGAAACTGTTGTGAAAAATGTAAATTCCACCCCTGTCGTTGCCATATATACTAACAAGCATTATTCTATCACCTAAGTATAGCAAATTATTGGGCTATTGCAGTTAATATGGTTGTCTGATGCATCAGTGTATCTGCACATGTATATGTGATACAATGTAACTCCACATACACAAGGTCTGTACGGGATAGATACAACCAGGACTCCATTAGAACATGATCATACACGCAGATAGTTCCACTTTGAACTGAAGTCCTTCTGATCTTTAGGCCCAGTTAATATTTCATGGGTGTGTCCCGCTACTTATGTCAGCTTTCTGTGTCAATGACCTTTGTCTGGATACTGAACCTATTTTCACTTTTCTCTTTAGCCACATACAAGTGACAAGAGATTTAGTTATCCAATAGTAATCATGTTGAGCACAATTAGGGCATCTTCCCACTTTGTAAGACACCGACCAATCTGTGACCCGGCCGCTGTCAGAGAAGATCACCCCAGCCAGTACTGCAGTACCGGCCGGAGGACCTTCACTCCATTGTGTGCAGCGGCGAATTGGGATGCGGGCGCGCACGGATGTGCCCGCATCCCAATTCGCCGCTGCACACAATGGAGCGTGCGGCCGGAGCTGCACATTCCATTGTGTGCACTGACAGGATTTCTGCGGCAGCTATTCAGTGAATAGTGGCTACAGAAAACAAAGATGTTTTTTTGCAATTATAGGCTATGTTCACAAAGTATTTCCATCAGTCTTTTGTTCAGTATTTTTTCAACTAAAACCAAGAGCGGAACTGACAGGGCAAAGTTATAATTGAAAGATTTGCAAAGTTTGGCTATGTTCACACAACATTTTTTTGAGTCTAAAATAACAGACATCATTTAGCAGCCTGACCTCCCCTTAGTGCACTGACGGGTATTTGTATATTATTCTAGTTTGGTTACTAATTGGACTTTGGATGCGGCTTAATTGAAAAGTCCATTGAATTTAATAGTAAAAACAGAGACAGACCGGTGACAAAAGGAAAACTGTGTGTGAACTACAAATAAAAAACGTCCGCTGTTTGCAAAAGACGTCCGAAAATAATGATCATGTTCATTATTTTGACGCCCGCGGCAAAAACGTCTGTTATCCAATACATTGTGTGCATTGGACATCCGTCTTCCCATTGACTTCAATGCATTGCCATTTCTGTCAGTTAAATCGCGGCAAAAACAGACATTTTTTTTAATGTGAAAATCGGCCGTCTTTTCTCTATTTCTGACGTTGTGTGAACCTAGCCTATCTGTGTTTTTAACACGATCCTGGTTCTGGTTGAAAAAAGACTGACCAAAATACTGACAGAAACACTATGGGCGTACGGATGATTTTCGGCGGAAAGTACAGATTTGCGTATTTTTTTATTCGCAAATGGCCGATTTGCGAATAAAATATTCGCAAATCGCCACTTTCCGGCGAGTACGCCGGGGGGCGGGGAGGGGGTGTGAAGGGGGCGGAACGGAGGGCGCGGACTCAGAGTCCGTGCGATTCACCATCCGTTCCGCCAAAAGATACGCCAAAAACCTACTCCAGTCCTCAGCTGGCGTAGGTTTTCGGCTGTGCGCACCGACGTGCACGGGATTTATGCAGACCGCCTCTACATAAATCCCCGTAGCGCCGGAGATGCAGGGACATTTATAAGTCTGGCGTAAAAAACGCCGGACTTAATAAATGTCCCCCTATGTGTGAACCTAGCCTTAGAATGCAGCCTTAAAAATATTTAGCAAAGTGGACAATTTATTTGCAAAGATGTAAAAAAAATTGTGAATGAGGGATACAAACAGCATGACATTATAAGACCTTCTCACACATATAGAGGCCCAATTTAAAGATAGTTTCTGCTCAAGATTGCCTGTTGGTCTATTTCAATATCTCGGGATATACCATACCTTACTAATCAATAAAGGTACAATTTCCGAGGGCTCCCCACTCTGGGTTGATCTGGGAGTGACAAGGCCCCTTTAAATTTTAACATGACATGACTGGTAACTCGTATTCTACTGAGACATGACATAGGAACAATAGACTTCTGGTAATGACTGTTTTCAGATGTCCACGTTTTGCCATGGGCGTGTTATTTAACTAGTAATAAATAATGATCTATGGATGTATGACAGAGCGAGCCCAGGGCGATGGGAGATTACTTATCTGGAGTCCTTAAAATTGTCTTCACCGGCAGATACACCTCTTTAAGATACTCAGCTTATTGTATGGGTTTTTGTGGAGATTCTTTGGGAAACAAACACAAAAACATCAGATAAATAAATAGGAGAAAATGTTTTACTTAAAGGAATTCTACTTACATTTTGACAGCGCACAACAGCGAATACAATGATCTTTCTTTCAGTGACTGAAATGTGTTGCTATAGCTTTAAAAAAAAAAAGGTTTTGTGGAACCAATCCAAAGGAGGTATATGTTTCAAAATAGTTACAAGGTATACCTCTAACAATGTAAATAGAGGGGGCAAGTGGGGGCAATTTGCTTCCAGTCTCACTTCCAGCGATCTCCATCCAACGGTTCCATCTCTGGATAGAAATGATTGAAAGTGATGGCGGCCTCAGCAGTGAGACCCTGAGCAATCAAAACTTTTGACATGTTCTTCTATCCCATGTTAAACCAGTTCTTCCACCTATTCAAATATATCAGCCAGTCAGTGGCCGAGGCGGGACCTCACTACGCCCCCCTGACTGACATGCGTCAGAACCTGGGTCACTGAGACCAGGAAGCTGCCAGGAACCAGAGCGGTGGTACACAGCCACCAGTGCTGGGGCAGAGTATGTTATTGTTTTTATCTTCCCCCTCCCCAGCACTTGCTAAAAAAAATGGGTCTGGCCGGACTTCTCCTTTAAGCTTGAATATTTCTTGGTGGAAAGTAAGCGGATGATTCAAAAGGCTTGTGGAGATGATGTAATGGTGCAGTGCAAATAGGCCTCCTCCACTGCATAAACTTCAATGGATATGGCCGCCGCATCACCGCACAAAAGTGTCCGATGATGCGATGGCACTATTTGCCCACCGCATGTTTTGAATTGTCCCATTAAAAATAATGGAATCATTTCAAAGATGCGTTTCCCTCTGGTGCTTTTCTCCTGCACTGGAGGGAAACGCAGCCGCACACCGTATGAGTGTAAACCCGGCCTTAAAGCCACTCTGTACCCACAACCTGACCCCCCAAACCGCTTGTACCGTCAGATAGCTGCTTTTAATCCAAGATCTGTCCTGCCGTCCGTTTGGCAGGTGACGCAGTTATTGTCATAAAAAAGTAATTTGCAGCCCCATGCCCTACGGGCGTATCTGTTCCCTAACTTTGCACCACCTATCCGTCCCTCCTCCCCACCCTCTTCATTATTAGGAATGCCACTGGAACATTTACTTCTGTTTGAACATTGCACAGGTCCTTAACGATCCAGCCCATGTGCCGTGCTGACACAGGTGTTGAATAATAGGCAATCTGCCTGGAGCATTCCTAATGATGAAGAGGGTGGGGAGGAGGGACGGAGGGGGTGGTGCAAAGTTAGGGCACAGACACGCCCGTAGGGCACGGAGCTGCAATTTTGAAAGTAATTTTTTATGACAATAACTGCATCACCTGCCGAACGGACCGCAGGACAGATCTTGGATTAGAAGCAGCTATCCAAAGGTACAAGTGGTTTGCGGGGGGGTCAGATTGTGGGTACAGAGTAGCTTTAACCCCTTAAGGACCGAGACAGTTTTCATTTTTGCACTTTTGTTTTTTCCTCCTCATGTTTAGAAGGCCACTGTGCTTGCATATTTCACCCTACAGAGCCACATGAGCCCTAATTTTTTGCAACACCCATTATACTTTGCAAATACAGACTTAATTTTTCTATAAAATATGCTGCAAAAGCAGAAAAAAATTATATGTGCAGTGAAGTTTTAAAAAAAGGTGTAATTCCTTTTATTTTGAGGGGTTTCATATTTACACTGTTCGCCCTAGGGTAAAACTGACTTGTTATCTGTGTTCCTCATCAGCACGATTACAACGATATGTAACTTGTATAACTTTTATATTATTTGATTTTAAAAAAATTTAACCTTTTAAAGAAAACTAAATGTGTTCAAAATTGCTCTATTCCCAGCCTTATAACGCTTTTATTGTTTGGTCTATGTGTGAGGTGTCATTTTTTGCGCCGCGATCTGTTCCGGACTGAGGATTACACAGCTAACAGTATGGGAAAGGCACCAGGGAGGAAGGTAAGAGACACACCTTCCTCCTTGGCACCCCGTGCTCAATAGGGGGCTATCAGCAGGTTAGATGCGTCTAACAGACGTCTGATGGACGGCACAGCTCCCCGGTACATCCCAAAACACCTACTGGTACAGAGAGAGACACTGATCATGCGAGCAAACTGGTCATGTTAGGGGACCATGTAACTAGCTGACATTTATCAGACTTATCTGTACAGGACATAGAGGACATTAGTAATGGCGGCCATGGAGATCTGTAAGAAAAAACTGTAATCTCCAAGACACGGCCATATAACACTACAGGTTACAAGCTGCTGCCATTCAGATCATACATAACTCTGTAATCTGGCCCATAGAGTAATATAGGGGTGTATGCAGCCTCCTTAATGAGAGATTGTGCTGCTCTATACAGACTGCATATTAGAACCTATAGGGGGGAGATTTATCAAGCAGTCCTACAGTAGCAATGTTCTCTGTTGCCCATAGCAACCAATCACAGCTTAGCTTTAAAGTTTTCATGAGCTCTAGTAAGATGAAAGCTGAGCTGTGATTGGTTGTTATGGGTGACAGGGGTCCAAATTAGGGGGCTGTGGCGGGCCTGGGCTGAAAAGGGCACCTGAAGGGTCCGTGTAAGGCAGGCATGTCCAAAGTCCGGTCGGAGGGCCATTTGCGGCCCGCGTTACGAACTTTTACGGCCCCCCAGGTATCCAGCTTGCTATTATCTGCCTGTGTTATAAAGCATATAGCATGTAGCATGTAAAATGGTCGGCCCTCGCACATGTTCACTTCATCAAATTTGGCACTCTTCGAAAAAAGTTTGGACATGCCTGGTGTAAGGGGACTGTGGCAGGCCTGGGCTGGGAATGGCGCCGAGAGGGTTCATGTTAGAGGGCTGGGGTGGGCCTGGGCTGGGAAGGGTGCTGGGAGGGTCCGCGTTATGAGGCTGGGAAGGACACCAGGAGGGTCTGCGTTAGGGGGCTGGGGTGGGCCTAGGCTGAGAAAAAGAGGAGAATAAGAAGAGGAGAAGTAGAAGAGGAAGAAGAAGACTGGGGCAGGCCTGGGCTGAGAAGGGCCCTCGGAGGATCCGTGTTAAGGGGCTGGGGCAGTCATGGGCTGGGAAGGGCGCAAGGATGGTCCGTGTTAGAGGGCTGGAGCGGGCCTGGGCTGTGAAGGATTCTAGGAGGGTCCACATTAGGGGGCTGGGGCAGGCCTGGTTTGGGAAGGGCGCTGGGAGGGTCCACGTTAGGAGGCTGGGAAGGGCGCCGGGAGGGTCCACGTTAGGGGGCTGGGGCGGGCCTAGGCTGAGAAGAAGAAGAGAATAAGAAGAGGAGGAGAAGAAGAAGAGGAGGAGAAGAGGAGGAGACGTAGAAGAGGAAGAAGAAGACAGGCGGCCTGGGCTGGGAAGGGCGCCGGGAGGGTCCATGTTAGGGGGCTGGGGCAGTCATGGGCTGGGAAGGGCGCAAGGAGGGTCGGTGTTAGGGGGCTGGGGCAGGCCTGGGCTGGGAAGAAGAGGAGAAGAAGAAGAAGAGGAGAAGTAGAAGAAGAGGAAGAAGACTGGGGCAGGCCTGGGTTGGGAAGGGCGTCGGGGCGGTCCGCTTTAGCGGGCTGGGGCGCGCCTGGGCTGGGAAGGGCGCCGGGAAGTTCCATGTTAAGGGGCTGGGAAGGTCACTCGGAGAGACAGTGTTAAGGTGCCGGGGCATTCCTGGGCTGGGAAAGGGGCCGGGAGGGTCCGCATTAGCAAAGGACAGGTAAATAAAGAGTTGGGATGGGTAATCGGGCTAGGGGGGAGGGGCTCCCTTATGGTGCCTTCACCTTGACGTGGTGAGGGAGCTTGTGTGCCTTAGTGATCCAATGAGTTAAGCTGGTGGGAGTAATACTCCTGGCGGGGTCACCTGTGCCAGACAGGTAACTGGGGAGAGGCCAGACTAAGCAAGGCACCCAGAAGAAAGGGCTGGTATTCTAGAAATTGTAAGAAATTTTAAATACAATGGACATATACTATTGACAATACATCTAGTACTTTCACTACACCTATCAGTCAGCAGGATACACCACACACATTGATATTCTCATCTGCTTTTGTTGTTGTTGACTGATGAACCTTGTAATAGGCAAGCAGGACATGGCAGGACCCTGGCACCTAAGATTCCTGTCCATCAATAAGCCGGATACAGGACTCCAATCTGACAAACGTCTTATTATGTTGTAAGTGCAGGGATGGTGCAGTGCTGGGGAAACCAGGCATCAATCTGTTCATGGACTGGCCCACTTAGCACACATCTGGTATTAGCCTGACTGTCCAGATGGGCAGTTAGGCCCTGCTGTAGTGTCATACAGTGCACAAATTATAACATCAGAAAGGCCATAGCAGGGCCGGACTGGGACCAGAAAGCAGCCCTGGCAAATGAATCCCACCAGCCCCAAAAAAACAGTAATCCAAGGGTTAATTTATACATTGTCAATAGTCTAAGACCTTATTCTCATGCTATGTAATCTACGGACCCTACAAAGTATGTAGCTGCGCAGTAGACTCGCAGCCCTCCCGGCTCTATTACCTTCAGGACCTCCACAGGGTGGCTCTTACACGGCTCTATATTATGGGAATGGTGAGCAGCCAACAACACCAGTGACAGCTGACAGCCCCATGGCGCACCCTCCTGCTGGGCGGCAATGGCGCTATGTTTTAGCAGATGCCTAGTACATTGCCCATCTACTGGTTACAGTAATAGCCGCTTTCATCAAACACAAACATATAAAACATTAACATAGTAAGTCTATGGGAGGCTCGCGTGGCTCCGCGCTGAAGGATGAACATGTGACATTAAGACAGGGAGCCTGGCGGCATTCCTCGGCGGAGAATTCCGGTGTGAGAATGACCGGTGTGCCAGAAGGCCAGTCCGGATGTGATAATAATAATCATTATTGGCCGAAGTAATAACAAAGCCTATTGATGTGATTCAGCAAAATTCGACAAGGAAGCTGATGGAGATTCCAACAAAGGATTTCACAGTGTTGTGAACAATGGACGCAATGTTGAGGGTTCTTTTATAAATGTCGGTATTTTCCATATTACAAAACTGGATTATTTCTGGACAGACCTCGTACTCCTGGAACTTGATCTGGTTCTTCCATTCGTGTCTAGATGATCAGCTGGATTTGCTTAGGACTTGGTATCAGAAGTTTTGACTGTTTATGTTACATTTTTATCGGTAGTGTTGGGTTAAATAGATTGCCACTGTTTGTGATAGATAAAAGTACCTTTCTTTCAGCCACAGTAGTGTTGTCTCTGAATGGATGATCTTTCAGTTAGTAATGTTTGTTGTGAGTGAGATACGGCCGCTGTATCAGTGATATCAGGCTTCACGTACTTAATGCCTCAATATCAACAAAGATAACTGTTCGGGAGACACAAAGGGAGTCCCCCATTGGCATTCATAGCATTGAAAAGATGAATGAACTTCACAATTACATGGATTTATCTTTGATATCAGCAGGTTTGTATTGTTATAGTCAGAGAATGGTTCTACACGGTTACAAAGAAAAGCCGGAATAATAAGGTAGCTAAAGGGCCGTGCCTTAACTGTTTCATGCCCAGTATAGGGTAAGGCCTTGAAAAGCAGATAAAATTTACAAGTTTTTGGTATACACTAGTTTATATTTAACAACTTTTAGGAACAGGCATTAGAACGATTAGGACCGAGGTGTAAGCAGTTTGATGCGCAAAACATTTGGCCTTAAACCATCCCCCTCCTCTCCGCCATGTTCTTTACCTTTTCCCTAAGGCTGCATTTACACATCCCGTGAAATTGTCTGTGGACACGGATCTATGACTATGAAAAATTTTAGGAACCATTCAAATAAATTCATACACACGATCTGTGCCGCAACCCCCAACGCAAAAAAATAAAAATAAGGCCATGTCCTAGTGCGGAGGAGGATCGCTGCACTGATCCCCTAATAGGAGTGCAGACCCTGCCCTGCTTCCCCCCCGCCGCACGGCAGCAGAGATGACAGAGTGGTGTGGTCGCTCATTGCCTTCTTCTTCCGGTGCCAGCACAAACCAGCATAGTCCACACCACTTCCAGTGAACATGTGTAGGCTGTCCGGCACAGGGGGAGTAGGCGTGTAGTTGTCAGATCATGCGCTCTGTCATCTCTGCAATAACTTTCGGCCTCCCCATACACATAAATGTTAAGCCGTGCCTGTATTCTCTATGGGGAAAGGACAGGTAAGAAGCAGCAAGGCAGCTCTGCAGTGGCTTATCTCTCCAAGCACAAAGGGGTCAAGCAGTTCCATTACACCTAAACTCCTATCTCCACCAACATCATCTGTTGGTAGAGTCTCAAGTGACCCCATACACTTTATATTGACAGCCAAGGTATAAAGTATATAGGGACCTTTAGAGGGTTCTTTTAGACAGGCAGACTCATGCCTGGTACAAACAAACTCATTACCTGTTACAGGGGAAAACTAAGGGCCCTATTACATGGGACGATTATTGTTTGAAAAATCGTTAGATCGTTCCGATTTGAACGATAATCGTTTAGTGTAATAGCAGACAACGATTAAACGACCAAATCGCTGGTTGTTTGATAGAATTTGGACCTATTTTTATCGTTGATCTTTTGCAAATCGTTCTCATGTAATAAGACATCATTCGGTTGATCGCAGTAGCGACGAACACAATAGCGATGACAGGACGACCGCAAGAAGGATCATAAGTAACAATCATCTTTCCGTGTAATTGGGTGAATGATTTCAGGTCGTTCACCATAGCGGTCGTTTGAGATCGTTTATCGTTAAAAAATAGCTTTGTGTAATATTACCCTTAGGGCTCTAATACATGGAACGCTCATCTGCTGAATCAGGTCGATTTGGGCAGATATGGTTCTGTGTAACAAAGACAACGATCAGCTAAAGAGCCCATTATTGGCCGATTGTTGCCTTTGAACATTTTGAAAAATCATTACCCGCCAACTGTGTATTGTATCATGTAATAGTGATGCGCAGCCAATGGCTTATGACAATGTAAAGAAAATAATAAAGATTATACTTACCTGTACAGGCTCCCCCCAGTGTCCTTCTGCCGTTTTCCTACATTCCCAGCTTCCGCAGCCACCGCTGAAACTTCTGAAGCCATCTCTAAAGTGACAGGCCTCTCTCCTATCACTTCTCAGAGACGGCTTCAGAAGTTTGTGCAGCCCTTTCCGCAATTATCAAAAGATGGATGTTTTTAATGTAAAAAGATGTTGTGGGAAAATAGGCTATATGTGATGACACAACACTGATGCCCGGTTAAGGTCAGTAAAGTGCTCCCTTCTAGGTCCCGATGTCTGTGTATTGAACTCTGTTGCGGCACTCAAGGCCAAATCATAAGGGAAGCAGTTAAAACTTCGCCTTAAGGCCATATTACACGGCACAATATTGAGGAGAAAGTGAGCGCTGAAAAATCTGGTAAAACAATATGCTCTATACCTCATGTTTATGTTGATATACAATAGTGTTGAAGGAGCATGCTCAGTCAAGCATAGTGCTCGATTAAGCATCATGGTGTTCGATCGAGCTCGATGCTTGACCAAGCACCTCATGGTTCTCGGGTATAGATGGCCATACAACTGATGGCCGAACAATCATTCCAGTTGCAGTAATGTATTGCATTTTTTTCTGTCCAATTATTTGTATATTTTGTCCTCTGAGGGGATGTATAAAAAAGTATACAAAACTTAGGGCCGTATTACACCAACAGATTATCTGACAGATTTTTTTAAGCCAAAGCCAGGAATGGATTTGAAAAGAAAAGAAATCTCAGTCTTTCCTTTATCACTATGCCGAGCTTTGGCTCAAAAAAATCTGTCAGATAATCTGTTGATGTAATAAGGCCTTAAGAGTGAATTTGTTTGTTCTATTTTTTGTATATTTTGGCCCATTAATGCCTGTGTAAATGAAATATACAGAAATTAGAACAAAAATTACAATATGTTACTGCAAGACACATTAAAACTCTGGCGGTATGCTGGCAACCTTTTTTTTTAAAGAAAGAAATAGATGTAATAGCTGCATTATATACTGTTAATGACAACTTCTAATGGGCTTTAGAAAATATTGTCTTTTTTTGTCCCTATTATTTACACATTTGATTTTGTCATTGTTAAAGGGAACCTGTAACCCCCTTGCCGGGGTGAAGGCCGCCCGACCCCCCGCTAGAGCCCAGGATACTCACCCCATCTCGCCAAATCCCGCTCCTGGAGCCGGTCTCGGGACGGAGATATCCCTGTCTGAAGCCCAGCGCGCGCTGCATAGATGGGTACGACGCCAATAGAGAATGAATGAAGCCGTCATTCTCTATGGGCATCGGACTTATCTCTGCAGCGCGCGCCGGTCTTCCGACAGTGATACCTCCGTCCCGGGACCGGCTCCTGGAGAGGGACTTGGCGAGATGGGGTGAGTATCCGCGGCTCTAGCAGGGGGTCGGCTGGGCTTCCCTTTAAACATTCCCTTTAAACATGGTCAACTGAGTGTAATCAGAAGGATCGTACTTATTAGCCTATATCTAGAAAAAGTGTAGCAACATCACTGGAACACTAAATGATCTTGACTTACAAACATTGGTGTAAATGTTTATTTTTGCTAAATTCATGTTCCTTTCATCTGTGCCGCACTATAAATACCGACCTTCTAACATTAATTTTGTGACCAGAAATAATATTCATGAGCGCAAAACAGATGCATAGTGGAAAGTTTGCCTGTTTGCCTATTAGCATATCTATATATATATATATTTTTTAAATCTTCATCTCATTTACTTCATTACATAAGACGATGAGGTCTTATGGTTTTCTTGTGTATTTTAACATTGGTGGAGGGTTGCACCTGGGAGATCAGGGATCTGATCATTTGAGACTTCATGTAATACGGTATGTACCAATAGCAAATATGTGTTGTTGTTTTTTTTCTTATATTTTTTTATTTAAAAAAAAAACAAGAAAAGGGGGATTTAAACTTTTATTATGTTTTTTTTATATATATTAAAAAACATTTTTATTTTTTTACACTTATTTGTAGTCCAATACACTGATTGCTTATAGGGATTATTGCAATACATATGTATTTCATTGATCCATCATATCAGAGCTTGATTGCTTTAGCCTGCTGCAATTCCAGATGTCAGGCAGCCCAGGAGACAGAGGCCCTGGGCTGCTTGAAGAACGGATAAGTTCTCCGTAACCTCACTGAACCACCACAGAGGTATGCCAAAGCCAAAACAGAAAGCAGCATCTAAATGGTTAATTAGCTAAGAGCCGTGATACCTGGCTGTTAGCAGCCAGGAGTGGCCTGGTGCAGATAGGGCCTATGTTGTGAGCCCTCTCTGTACCATCTTAATGATGGCATGATGGGTGTACCCGCCAACCATCATTAAAAGGTTAAATAGGTACTGTCAGTATTATAACATTTCAACATGTCCTAAGGACATAACAGAGAAGAATCCAGCAGCACTAAGGAACCTGGTCCAAGACGACCGATGTAGAGAGAGGATGCACGGTGGAGGGCCACCAATCCCAGGTATAGACAATACAAAGGTCCTGCAGCATCCGTAGTATAATCAATGAAGATTTATTCACATGATCTCATATCAAAAAGCGCAACACATAAAGACCTTCGTTATGGTCAAAAACGTCGCTCTTCTGTACCAGATCATGTGAATAAATCTTCATTGCTTATAGTACGGATGCTGCAGGACCTCTCTATTATCTATCTTCTAGAGACATGTCAAGAGTTTTGATCAGTCAGGGTCTGGTTGTTCAAACCTCCATGATTGCTAGATCCAGCGGGGAGAAGCGTTCACTAAGCAAGTCTTCTCTCCACTCTTTACTTGAAGCAGGAGACTTAGGGCCATATTAGACAGCCTGACCACTATAGTAATAGTATAGTAGCACCAATCTGCTAGATCTGAGTCTATTACATGGTTCAATTATCGTGCAGCACGGAGATCGTTAGTGATGTCTGTGCAACCCTTGCTTTTAAAGTGTAATATTACATTACTTCTCCATTCTCCCCACAGCCGCCGGTCCACCTTTAGAGCCGCTCTCTGAAGTGACAGGCCGCTCAGACAATCACTGGCTATGGCGGTCCAGTCCTGGGTAGTGATTGGCTTGTCACTTTAGAGAGTGGCTCGGAAGTTGCACTGATGGCTGCGGGGAAAAGACAGAAAGACACCAGGGAGCGGGCAGAGGTAATGTATGAACTTTACAATTTCCTTTACAGACTCATCAGCCATTGGCTGCACATCACTACTACACGTAAGGACCTTAAGACAAGATCGTTGTCATTGGCTGATCGTTGTTTTTATTACAGGGAGTTATAATCTGATTTGGCAGCTTATCATTCTGTGTAATAGGGCCCTTACATCTATAGATGTCTATAGGGCTTCTTCTTCTGTCTGTAATGAAAAGTAAAGGGGCTGCTGGAAAATTATCTGTACAGCATTACAGCAAAAAGTGACACCAAGATAGCAAGGACAATAGGGCCTTTTCTTCCCCCACCCTGTGGAATGTCCTTTACACGGGTCACAGAAGTTACAGGGCATGCTTATAAGTGTCCCATACACTACGGAATAGGGTCTGGAGATGTTTATTATGTCTATGTCCATTAACCTTGCAGTAAAGCATGCCCCCATAATAATATACTCAAATAAAAAAAATTGACTCTGAGAAAATATAAATTATAAGATAAATAAACAAAACAAATCTAGGCAATACATTCCCTTTCAAGAAGAAGTCCAGCGAATATTGTATTGCCCCCCAAAAGTTATACAAATTACCAATATACACTTATTACGGGAGATGCACATAAATTGCTTTTTTTCCCTGCACTTACTAGGCTTCACTTCTTGGATAATATGGTGATGTCACTTCCTGGATAACATGGTGATGTCACTTCCTGGATAACATGGTGATGTCACTTCCTGGATAACATGGTGATGTCACTTCCTCATAACATGGTGATGTCACTTCCTGGATAACATGGTGATATCACGACCCAACTCCCAGAGCTGTGTGGGCTATGGCTGCTGGAGAGGATGATGGCAGAAGGATGCTCAGTGTCCGCACAGCTCTGGGAGTCGGGTTGTGACATCACCATGTTATCCAGGAAGTGACATCACCATGTTATCCAGGAAGTTACATCACCATTTTATCCAGGAAGTTACATCACCATTTTATCCAGGAAGTGACATCACTATGTTATCCATGAAGTGACATCACCATGTTATCCAGGAAGTGAAGCCTTGATGCAGTAGTAAGTGCAGGGAAAAAGCACTTTATAAGCATTTCCCATAATTTCCCAATACAATAGTTTAATAAAAATTTTCGCTGGACTTCGCCTTTAATTAATTGTTCAGTGATTTCTTTGGCTAGAGTTGCTGTATTTATAACAACTGTAAGTGTCCTCATGAAAGTGCAAACCACAGCGCCACTTCAAAAAGGTCAGTCACAAGTCCAGCCTCAGGCACTCCATGCGAGCTAAGATCTTCCTTTATTTTCAGTGTATATTAAAACCCATGTCTGCTTCCACAGTACAAAGGCAAAACCAGACACCACAGATATGGATTTTAATACACACTGGAAATAAAGAAAATTTTTTGTTTCAAATGCAATATATATTGATCCGTTTTTCCATTGACTCCTATTATAAAAAAAAAACAAAACATAAAAAATGGATCAAAACGCATCTGTTTTTTTTAACACTATGCTATAAAGGATGCGTTTTGATCCTTTTTTTTTTTATTGAACACAATGGAAAAACGGATCAAAATGGATGCATATGGACTGCAAAAAATGTAGTGTGAACCCAGTCTTATAAAATAATCGTGAAATCTTGACATTTTCATTTGGCCACTAGGTTTAAAGCTAAGCTGATACCTCTTCTGAACAGATCATTTTCGAGGAGTGTCCTCTTAATCATCACAGATGGGATTACAGTGACCGGTGACACCAGTATATAGATAAGACACCATTCACAATAGCTGAGGCTCACAGCTCTGCCTCCTTAGGAATGACCTCTTCACAGGTCACTGAGCATGTCTAGAAAACATTCCCTTTCTAGTGAAGAGAGCCTGACGGGATGTGGAGAGAGCGGGCGACAGGACAGGTGAGCGGCCGCTGTCATTTTTGTTAAGTGATACTTAACAAAAATGACAGCAGGGGGGACATAATGCCGCCCCCTGCCGGACCACAAAATCTGCCGCCTGAGGCGGAAGGCGCATTCCGCCTCATGGCAGAAGTGGACCTGGGTCTATGGTTCTATGTGCCCATGGGGCTGTATTAGGGCCGTCTCAACAGAATTATGGGCCCCTGGGCAGAGCTGTAAACTGACACCACCTGACCAAACCCCCCAACCTTGCAACCCCTTGCGGGCTGTGTCTGCTGGGGAGGATGATGGCAGAGGGATGCTCAGTGTCCCTCCAGTGCCCTGTGTCCCTCAGTGTCCTCAGCCATCATCCTCTCCAGCAGCCACAGCCCGCACAGCTCTGGGAGTCGGGTTGTGACATCACCATGTTATCCAGGAAGTGACATCAACATGTTATCCAGGAAGTGACATCACCATGTTATCCAGGAAGTGAGATCACCATGATAACCAGGAACTGACATTACCATGTTATCCAGGAAGTGACATCACTGTGTTATCCAGGAAGTGACATCACCATGTTATCCAGGAAGTGACATCACCATGTTATCCAGGAAGTGACATCACCATGTTATCCAGGAAGTGACATCACCATGTTATCCAGGAAGTGACATCACCATGTTATCCAGGAAGTGAAGCCTTGATGCAGTAGTAAGTGGAGGGGGAAAAGCACTTTATAAGCATTTCCCATAATAAGTGTATATTGGGGATTTGCATAACTTTTGGGGGGCAATACAATACTTTAATAAAAATTTTGCCGGACTTCTCCTTTAAGCCGTGTTTTTTTTCCAGCAAAAAAAAATAAAACTGCAAGTAACAAACAGTATTTTTCTGTGCTTGCAATGTTTTCTGCAAGATCGCCTGCTAGAGAGATATAGCTAAAGATATATATAAAGATATAAAGATATATCTTACGTCCTCCGAATTGTACGCATCATTTTAAAGTAACATTATTAGTAAAGGTGTGCTGTGGCACCTGACATAGTTACATCGATGAAGAAGCTGTGTACATACTCAGCACTCTGCTATAGGTTCATTCTAACAGACATGAAATTTTGGTAATGTCGTAGTTTCGACGAATACATAAAATGCAACCATAAAATCACAGCTTGTCTGGGAGCCCTTTGAAGTTCTGGGCTCGATACTTAGAACTAACCATATTAAGATGCCCATCATGAAGCAGTGACAGGAGTTTGAACAAACATAGGTGGATTACACTATAAATGTCATATTACGCTTATGAGACTCAAGCTATGTAAACACGTTACACACCCGCCTCCCACAATTGTTCTCGCTGTATAAGTGTGGCACTCCTCCCGGGGAGACTGCTGTAAAGTTTAGACAATGTAAAGTGTGGCCCTCACACATGCTGGAAGCACCATAAACCCTAACATATTCAATCAGACTCCTTTGAGGAAGGATTGAGCAGACGCTGCTTAATATGATCAATCTCCTCCCATGATACCTGGGAAAACGCTGGGATATGGTGCACGGCAAAGAGATGCCTTGCCGAGAAAATAAAAATGGAGTCAACTATAAAATAAAAGTCACATTGTTAAATATGTCAATACTATAATTGTAGACTCATGTAATGCTTCAATTTGTGCCATACAAAGTCCAGTCCCATTACTATGACCACCAACTAACATCCAGGGTAGCAACTAGACAGGCTGGGAGTGACTCAGTAAGGTCCTGGTAGGTTGTCACCGGTATCTGGAGCCATGCCGACTGCAGTGCATCCCATAGATGTTGGAGGGTACATGGGGGCGGAACCATAGACCAAACATGACAATCGAGGTGGTCCCACAGATACTGAAAAGGGAAGTCTGAGGAATTGGGGCCATGTTAGTACTTGGAAGTCTTGGCCATTCTGTTTCAACTAGAGACTAGCGAAGAAGCCGGATATTCATTTTGCGAGCTTCGCAAATTGTGGGTCAAATACGTTAACATTGGTGAATCGAGTCTTAAGGAATTTAAATAAAACAACCAAAACTATAGTAGCTACAATACTGGGACTATTACAGAAGGGCGGATTTGTTAATGTATGTTGTTGTTAAAGTGTGAAAAATTGGAAAATCACAATCTGAAAAAAATGTCAATCAGCCAGCCACTCATCCAATCTAATGAAACCCAACTTATATAACACAGTAGGAGTGGAGTGGGAGCACTGATTATGTAAGGTGCACACTCCATTCATTGGTCCCAGAAAATTGGTAAAACTCAATAGGAGTTTATATTTCCCAGTGCCCAGTGATTGAAACATGACACATATGGACTGTGTCTTCTCTGGTCCCAGTGAATTCCTATAGGCACCCAGCTACTTGGTAAACTGGACACTTGGTTGGCAGCTACAACAAACAGTCCCCCACAATCAGCCCTCCTATCCTTTCCTCTCTGTCCCTTTATCGCTGTTAGTCTCTCCCTGCTCTGCTGTAACTACCTGCTGCCATCCTGCTCTCTCCTCCACACCGACAGCCGACTGGCCGCCTCCGTTACTGAACTTCCTTATATAGAGGGGGAGGGGCTGACATCACAGAGGGGCCTGCAGCTGATTGGACAGGAGCTAGGCATTATGGTTAAACCCTTTCTCCCGCCCAGTGATGCTCCGGACAGCATGTGCACCGCCATTTTTAAAAATTATTTTGCTAATTTCCTTAATGAATTGGCGGGAATTCGCTTTGCAAAATGAAGCGAATTAACAGCCTTATTTGCATCAAAATTTGATTCACCAGGTTCGCTTCGCTCATCTCGAGTTTCAACCAACATCAGATATTTATAGCTATGTGAATTATTGCATCCTCTTTTTGATCTGGAAGGATAATTCGTGCCTAAATCTGTTGAGAATGCGAAAGTGCCTTCCACATGTATGAGTGGGCCAAAGAGAATGCTACAATTTGCTGCAATAAGGATTAATGAGCACAGGGCTAATGACCTTTTTTTATTTTTTAAAAAGTTGACAGTCACATTTCTAATGTTCAATTAGTTCAAGACCCTGTTCACTATAAGGGAGCCTTCACACATAGCGGATCCACAATACATACTTGCAGCGAGATTGACATCACCTCCTCCCCGCTCCGGCTTGCTTCGAGGGTTGTCAGCAAGACGTCCCGCTCAGCCAATCAATGGCTGCGGCAGGGCAGCGCACTGATTGGCTGAGTGGAAACAGCAGTTGTCGGGAACCCCAAAGCAAGCTGGAGCAGGGAGGAGGTGATGTATGCTCCGGCCGCCGGGGGTTAACTTACATATACACAGCAAGATGTCAATCCTGCTGCAAGTATGTATTCTCATAGGAATGCACTGACAATGGATGCGCAGCAGATTTCGCTGCGGAACTGGTGTGTGTGCAGGCACGCTTAAGCAGTATTTTAACCCCTACTTTATCACTTTAGGATGTACTTACCTGTCATGAGCACAAGATTGTTCACCCCTGAATGAAACTTTCTCAAAGAGTGGCCATAAGATCTGCTTTGCACATTGAAGCCTTTTCATGGATCAATATTCTAAATTGCATAGAAATCTGGTGCTATGGTACTAGAGATGAGCGAGTATTAAAATGCTCGGGTGCTCGATACTCGAGACAAATATTTCCCGATGCTCGGGTGCTTGTTTCGAGTTACGAACCCCTTTGAAGTCAATGGGAAACCCAA
The DNA here is from genome assembly GCF_027789765.1 of Dendropsophus ebraccatus. NCBI lineage: Eukaryota > Metazoa > Chordata > Amphibia > Anura > Hylidae > Dendropsophus > Dendropsophus ebraccatus. The sequence continues at coordinate 133,851,330 of NC_091460.1, read as the reverse complement.
GCATTTTTGCAGGGGACCAAAGCTCTGCACAGGGAAGGTTGCCTGAAAACCTGGAAACCTCATGCCCCTATTCCACGAGTCGTTTGTAGGAGCAAACTAACGCTATTAGCGCTCGTCTGCTCCTCGTTCCCCGCTCGCTGCCGCCGCTATTCAATGCGGCGTCAGCGAGCGGGTGAGTGCGGGAGGGGCGGCGGGGAGCTGCTGGGGGGGCTGCCCGGGGGATCGCTGATCGTCCGGGCAGCCCATAGGATATAGCAGCATCTGCTGCCGACGGTCCTATTCAACGGAGCGACAGCAGCAGATCGCTGCTATATCAGTCGCTTGTTTTTCAACATGTTGAAAAACAAGCGACTGCAACGATCAGCCGACATGAACGATGTCGGCTGATCGTTGCACTCTATTCCACGGGACGAATATCGTTCGTAGCGGCCGTTATCGGCCGAATACGAACGATATTGCTCCTCTAAACGACCCGTGGAATAGGGCCTTCAGAAAATGATGGAAACACCACGGAAAAAGACAGGAAACAGCAGGGGCAGCATGCATGGACGCCTCTGGGGCTGAACTACAGATCCCAGCCAGCCAAGAGAATGTCAGCATCAGGACAAATTGACTACTGACAGTTACACTACTAGTCTAACCAGCAGCCAGGAGTAGCAAAAAAAAATGTTTAAAAAATGTTAAGCCCTTAGAAGGACTAACCGCACACTAATTCCCTGCCTAACATTCTCCCTGACAGACAGCAGCTCTCTCCCTAAGCTCATCCAGCCTGCATCTGACGCGAGCATCGCAGGGCCTAATTCTTATATGCCCAGGTCATCTGATCTGGCCAGCCAATCGCTGCTATCGACATGTAGGGTTCCCGCGTGATGCTTCGAGCTCCCAAAGACTCTCCTGCATGATGATTGGCTGAAAAAAAGCCGCCAAACATGCAGGAAGAGGAAGATGCCATTGTCTCAAGGATCGCGAGATGCTCGTCCGAGTAACGAGTACCATCGAGTACCCTAATACTCAAACGAGTACCAAGCTCGGACACACATGCTCATTCATCTCTACATGGTACCCATTAGATGGGTGACCTCAGGGACCACAGCTGATAAATACATCCAGGAACATTTCATCAATTTTACAAATATATTCAATGCCAATTGTTAACTTACTGGGCCAAATGAGAGACTTCAGCCGATTCGAGAAATATTCTTGGATAAATATCAAACATTGGTGACAAAATATGGTGACTTTCCCACCGATCAAAGTAGCTGATACCTTCCCGGTTATGTCATTGCAAACGTTATCAAACAAGAGTACACAAACCTTTGACACAAACGTACAACTACAATGAGCGCACTTCAAAGCCAGCAAAAACCTAAGGTTAATGTCAGCAATAATTATCAGACTCATTAAGTCATCCACCATCTGAAATCTTGCAAACCTAAGAAGAAACCTAAGATGATAACATTCTGTGTGTTATTCTTGGCCGTCTAGTCTGTTTGGCTAACTCCACGCCCAATCAGAATATAGTTACAATAACCATAGCAGTCAGGCTTTTCGCTGGGAACATGTGTCCTCTAAAACTTTCCGAATAATAATAATGCGTTGTAACTCAAGTTATCCTACCAGAATCTTGGGGGGGTCCCCTAAAGATATATTTATAAATGCTGTGTACATACATTGATATACAATGGTGCTTGAAAGTTTGCGAAGCATTCAGAATTTTCTAGATTTTTGCATAATTGTGATCACACAAGTGCTAAGTAGATAAACAGAACCAAATCAAACATATAGGGGGAGATTTATCAAACATGGTGTAAAGTGAGACTGGCTCAGTTGCCCCTAGCAACCAATCAGATTCCACCTTTCATTTTCCAAAGAGTCTGTGAGGAATAAAAGGTGGAATCTGATTGGTTGTTAGGGGCAACTGAGCCAGTCTCACTTTACACCATGTTTGATAAATCTCCCCCAAAGTGTATACACTCCGGCCAGGATTCCATAGACTTGAAAGCGATCGGCCACTTCATTAAACAACGGCTGTTTCATGAAAGCTTACATCATGTGAACGAGGCCTTAATGTAGAAAACACAAAGTGATGTACCTAGTGGTACATTCACTGTAAATGATATTATTATTATTATTATTATTATTATTATTATTATTATTATATAAGGGGATGATTGTACCGACAATGTCATCCAGCGATTTAATGGAAGGTGAATAAAGTTGTTCTTACTGCTGATATAAATAGATATTTCAATAAATGGATAAGAAGAAACATAGAGGAGACAGAAGATCCTTCTCTCAGTAGTATATCTTATCTCCCACTTGTGAAGCAAGACTTTAATGAGATCCACGGGGAAAGACTTCTGTCAATCACAGCGCACTTTTTCAAATAGTCATCTCTGCCCCCATCACAGAACCACGGGGCATAAAATAATTAGAAAACCCTCGGTAACTGCTCTGTTTTACAAGAGTAAAATCTGTGTGCGGATCATTTACATAAGCAAGTCACTTTCCATTACACTGCTCCGGGCTGAGTAACAATCCCAAAACTCAGGGGATTTTTTTTTTTTTTAAAGACTATTTTTGCATTTGAAATTGAATACCAGAAAGTGGCCATAAGCTTTGTATTCAATTATATATATATATATATATATATATATATATATATATATGAATTTTCTCAAAGCATATCCCTTATTTCTCAGTATTTTAAAGCTGCCTATTCATGCAGTTCTACGGTAGCCGAGCCTCTCAAGCTTCCTTTTCAAAATTGGCAGCCCCCATTGTTCATGGTGAAAATTAACTTTCAGAACTGATATGATCAGTAAGAGGAATAGTGATAAATGCAAAGTCAATTATAATTATACGTGCAATTTGCCCCAAAAATACCATTATCTCGGTAAAAGTAGCCTCCCGTCATATATAAAGGCTGGTGTTCAGGCGCTAACTCCCGGCCCTGATGTATGAATAGGCTGATAGGATTTAGAGCAATCTACATTTGAATAGTGTTTTCCAAACAAGGCAGCTATGAAAGATCTTCTCAGGCTATTAATAATGGAAAAACATAAAAGACTGGCCATCCATGCTGATTGTAGGGCGGCTATGAGCCAATGGAAGTCCCATTTTTTTTTTTTTTATCTTTACCGTCAAACAGTCCAGGTAATTTTCAAAAACAAAGAACAGAGACATTTTTGAAACCAAAGCCTGTACATGGATACAATTGTTTATACGCCTTTTCATTCAGTTCATAATAGACCCATTATTGGACTGACTTCATAATTTACTTTTTTTATCTTGTACAAAAGCCTATGTTAATTATAGCGGAGAAAAGACACTTGCGCATGATTTATATAGTCAGATTGGATATACATCAAAACCAGGGAATAGAACTCATTGGGTGGTTCTATAAAATGGTATTTTAAACCGATATCCTAAAGCCATAATAAGCTACAATGCCCATTATCTGTATCTGCACCGAATGGCCAATATTAGCTTAATCGTAATTATTAGACAAAATATTTTTCGCTCGCATGGACGTAAAATGTTTGTTCCAATTTGAGGGAAAAAAAGTAGTAGTCCTGCATCTACACGGCTATTTTTGGCTATCATTTGCACTGCACATATAGGCTATGCTCACTAGGGATGAGCGAACCGGCTCAGGTATGAACCTAAACTATCGGCTTCTGATTCCCACTGTCTGCCCGCTCCGTGGAGAGGGTGGATACAGCCGGAGGACCGCCTGGAAAACTGGGATACAGCCATAGCCATTGGCTGTATCCCAGTTTTCTAGGCGGTCCTCAGGCTGTATCCACCCGCTGCACGAAGCGGGCAGACAGCGGTAATCAGAAGCCGAGAGTTCAGGTTCATAGGAACCCGAACCTCAGCTGGTTCGCTCATCCCTATTGCTTACACAATGTTTTTTCAGCTCCATTGAAAATTACGTCCGTTATTTTGAGTCTAAAATACCGGACGTTATTTAGCCGTCTGGCCTCCCCTTGCAATGACGGCTGTTAGTACATTATTCTAGTTTGGAATTACTAATTGCCCTTTGGATGAGGCTTAATTGAAAAGTCCATTGATTTTAAGGCTATGTTCACACTATTGAAAAGTACAGCCGTTGTTGTCTTTCTATGGGGTGGAACAATACCTTATCTGCTATGGAATCCCGGCCGGATCGTATACACGTCGTATATGCTCCGGCCGGGATCCCATGCGGACCCGCAAATAACTGACATGTCAGTTTTCTGCGGCCGCAACTCTGCGTCTGGAAAGATCTTTGCAAAGACCGGCTGTTCCATGACCCGGCCGGGTCACGGAACGGCCGGTCTAATACGTAGTGTGAACATAGCCTCATAGTGAAAACAGAGAAAGAGCGGTGACAAAAGAAAACGTGTGTGAACAACTAATAAAAAAAGTCTGCTGTTTGCAAAAGATGTCTGAAAATAATGATCATGTTCATTATTTTGATGTCCGCTGTAAAAACGTCCGTTATTCAATACATTGTGTGCATTGGACATCTGTCTTCTCATTGCATTCAATGCATTGCCATTGCAGTCAGTTAAATCGCGGCAAAAACAGACGTTTTTTTAATATCAAAATCGTGTGCCTTTTCTTTAATTTTGATGTGGTGTGAACATAGCCATAGCTAGAAAATGTGTGAACATAGCCTATACATGTATGTATCAATTTGTGTCCAATTTTCACTACCCCAAATTCCTCTTATTTTGTGCATTAGAGAAAGTGAAGAAAGACTGGATTTTATTTTATTAAAGGACAACTCTGGCATGAGGAAAAAAAAATAGCCCCCCTAAGCTAAGTTACTTACCATCACTAAAGAGCCTGTCACCACCCAAAATTCGTCCGACACCGATCACCGTTAGAGATGAGCGAACCTGGAGCATGCTCGAGTCCATCCGAACCCGAACTTTCGGCATTTGATTAGCGGTGGCTGCTGAAGTTGGATAAAGCCCTAAGGCTATGTGGAAAACATGGATTTATCCAACTTCAGCAGCCCCCGCTAATCAAATGCCGATCGATCGGGTTCGGATCGACTCGAACCTGAACCCGCTTTGCTCATCTCTAATCACCGTCTTCAGCTTTTTACCGCTTTCTGGTTGGTCCATTTGAATCTCTCACCCTTCCGTTCAGTGGCTCACATGGCTTACAGCTTGCTCATCTGCTGACGCTGCAAAGGGGCTGGAGTGTGTCAGATGGCTGACAGCTTGCTCAGTCAATGGGAGCTGAGCAAGCTGTGAGTCATCTGGTGACGCTGCAGATGACGTCGTCGACACAAGATGGAGGCGGCCGAAGGTTCCGTGGTCGACAGGGATCATGTAAGCATATGTTTTAATGATTCCGGGTGGGGGGCCAAGGGGGGGGGGCATAGTAAAGGGAGCCATAAATATTACAAGGTTATATAACTTTGTAATGTGTATCCCATGGAAAAAAAAAATTGCTGGAGTTGTCCTGCCAACTTTAATACGATCCTACCAATGGGTCTAAATTCAGAAATTGAACTATTCACATTCATTTAAAGCACTTCAGAACTAAAGCCCTTCTAGAGTCACCTATAAAAAGCTGCAGCAGAGGGAAAGACGGATCTTCTTGACAAAGAGGGACTTACCACTCAAAACATGTCGAAGGTAGTTTGACCTTTCCAGGCTTCCATAGCAAACCTGACTTTGGACTCTGAAAGACTTTTGAAAGTGCTATCCCTGGAGAGAGGAGGGTTACCGGCTGGAACGCACTCCTCCCTTACAGAACAATAACAGGTTGTGGCAAACGATTGTAATACCAAAGAATAGAAGGAGATCGCTCTGCAAGGAGGATATTTGGATAGCAGCTTTCACACAGGTCCCGCTGTGTAATCCTTTGCTCTCTGTTGCCGACTAATCTCCCTTCTCCCCCCTCCCCTCTGCATAGAACAGACAGAGCTCGGCTGATTTTAAAGAGTCTGTATCTGTTTTGATCCGTTTCTCCACTGACTTCCATTATAAAAAAAAAGAATTAAAAAATGGATCAAAACGCATCCATTTTTTAGCGTTCACAAAAACACTGTCAACCATATTTTTGTGTACGCTTACAAATAGGATGCTTTTTGATACATTTTTTGATCATTTTTTTAATTATGGAAGTCAATGGAAAAACTGGATCAAAACAGATGCAGACAAATACATCAGTTTTTTTCATCCGTCTTTTGCATAAAACAGATGGGGAAAATTTTTTGAAGCTCTAAGATGGGCATCACGTTGGCATATGTTGGTCCATTTCATCATTACAGAATGAAATGTATGTATAACTTACTTTTATTCACTGTGTCGGAAAAGAACTTTACGTTTTTGTAGTAGATGTCGTTCTTCCAGCATTCATGACTTTTCCAGATTATGTGATGTTAAGGTCGTTCTTTTCAGGTATCTTCCCACCACTCCCCATTCGTCTTGTAAGGTTTCAAATAAACTCCGGGTCATAGGGGGCAGGTTTAAGAAGGTCTTTTCTTCTGAAGACCACTGCTAATTTGTAAACAGAGCACATATTTACAAGAGCATAACAAGATCATGTTGTCCTTAATGACACCATGTGTGAAGCTCATTTGAGCCTCCGGTGATCAGGTAATCCTTAGCTCCCAGTGCTGAAGGAGAGGGGCAGCCTAAATACTGACCCAAGTGACTAATCCACTTGAAGTGTTAAATTAGCCATAGGCAATTTTAATAATTACACCAGAGAAGCTTGAAATGACAAATTATACACACATATTCTCACTGATCCTGTGCAGGGGCTGGAATGCAGAAAATACAGTGCTAAGTACACAGTCTGCACATACCCTTATATGTAAGTGTGCGATGCATGAAGGTAATAGTCCAGCTATGGATTTTCCTCTGCCATAATTTTTTACTTGCATCTAATGCATCTAAAATAAAATAATCTTCATTGATGTAATTTTCTTGATTTTATGTTACATTTTTAGGCTATGTTCACATTACGTATAAGACTGGCTGCTCTGTGACCCGGTCGGGTAATTCTCCACCACAGTAATATTACATAGCTCATTGTGACTACTGTAAATATGGCCAGGATCAATACTAATGAAGAAAGACAAGCATGTGATCTCTTGGAATTACCAGATGGAAATATTTAGATCCAGATTCTTTCTGTGTGTTTGTATTAAGGTAACAAAGACTATAACATCTCTTGCCCCTTGTACTGCTACATTAGTTTGGATTTGCTTCCTGTTGTGAATACTTTGTTTGATGTGGTTGTGAGTACTATGACATCAGTGATGCCAAGGCAAGGGGGAATGGCTATCTGGGGTCATGTGATTAATCCCTGTTTTTTTTTTCTTTTCTTTTTCTAGATATTCCTTAGGCTAGGTTCACACTGCGTTTTTAGCATCCGTTTAACGCATCCGTTTTTTGCAAAAAACGCATGAAAAACGGATTGCAAAAAACGGATTCATTTGTGTGCATCCGTTTTTCCATTGACTTCCATTATAAAAAAAAACGGATCCGTTTTTTTTGACGGACCAAAACGGACCAAAAAACGTTGCTGACCCTATTTTTCTGGACGTTAAAAAAAACGGATCCGTTAAACGGATGCTGAAAACGCAGTGTGAACCTAGCCTAAAAGAGACTCTGTCAGAAGGTATATGATCTTAGGTCCTATCTCAGGGTAGCATAAACTAGTCACAGAGAAGCTGAATAGAATGATGTATCACTTACATTGTTTTGTGCACATTAGAATGGCTGAACAAAATGATGTAAGTAATACACCGATCTGTTCAGCTATGCTGCCTCATTTAGGATGGCATAAAGCTAGTGACAATTTTTTTTTTTTGCAGAAACCAATAGTACAGGCGATTTTAAGAAACTTTGTAATTGGGTTTATCAGGCAAATATGCCATTATCTGCATTCGAAAAGACTTTCCCCAGGTCCCCCCCCCTCCCCTCTCTCATTCACTGCTCATTATCAGGAAATCTCGACTCTTTTACATCAGTCGGTCCCTGTGTAACCTATGGAGAGGGGAGGGGGAGGAGGGAGATTAGTCGCCAGCAGAGAGCAGAGAACAAAGGATTACACAGCAGGACCTGTGTGAAAGTCGGTATTTAGAGGTCAGAGAGGTCAGTGCTGACTTCAGAGCAGATAGCCTGGTGATGTAGCTGTGAATTAACTCTTTGTTGTCCTGTTTTGGTGCCTCTTCTCCCTCAACCCTTCCCTTTTCCTTAATAGAGCCGTGAAGACAGGGGGGAGAGCTTCAAACTGCTTTTTCATGATAAAAATGCTTTTTTCGGCTAATAAACCCAATTATAAACCTGTTAACGGCGCAGGATGAGTTTACTCGTCCTGCCGCAGTTAAGGGGAAGCAGAGAGGGCTCACGGCGTGGGCCCTCTCTGCAGCATGTGTGTATTAGCCAGCGCAGTAGCCAGTAGCTGCTTCAAATTTACCTCTGTAACTGCGAACTGTGACTTCTTTTACCTATAAAAATGCTTTAATCATTAGTGGACAGTGTCATGGAGGCGGAGCTTCTCAGACATTAAGTCCCTTTTCCCCGCCTCGGTCTGGTGGCTTCTGTAGGATGCACCTCGCCCCTCTCCACCCACAGCTATGTCATAAGGGGAGGTGTGGTTTACAGTGCCGAACACAGGCAGGGACGAGAGGACTCAATGTCTGAGAAGCCCCGCCTCCATGACACTGTACACCAATGAATAAAAGCATTTTTACAGGTTAAACAAGCCACAAACCGCAGTTACAGATGTAATGTGTAGCGTCACTGTGTTTGCTGCTGCTGCTTCTGTGAGGATTGGGATTTCTCTTTTTGTACACCCTAAAATCATGCTTGCTTTAGCAGCAGTTGTTGGACATTGCGTGCTGTTTATCATTCTAGTAACCATAATACGTCTTCTTGTTTTGTTTCCCCTATCTCTACTTTTAGGCCGTTTAACCCTTTAGGGACCAAGCCTATTTGGGCCTTAATGACCAGGCTCATTTTTCAAAATCTGATCTGTCTCACTTTATGCGCTTATAGCTCAGTGATGCTTTAACGTATGCTAGCGATTCTGAGATTATTTTTTCGTAACATATGGTACTTTATGTTAGTGGCAAAATTTGGTCACTGTCTTTGTGAAAAACATCAAAATATCATGAAAAATTTGAAAAATTTGCACTTTATGAACTTTGAAATTCTTTGCCTCTAAAAAAAGAAAGTCACATGACAAAAAATAGTTAGTAAGTCACATTATGAATATGTCCTCCTTATTCTGGCTTCATTTCGTAAACATATTTCACTTTTTTAGGACGTTACGGGGCTTAGAAATGTATCAGCAAATTATGAAATTTTCATGAAATTTCCAAAACTGATTTTTTTTAAGCACCAGTTCTTTTTTTAAGTTGATTTAGGAGGCTTGTATATTGTAAACCCCCATAAGTGACCCCATTTTGGAAACTAGACACCATAAATAATTAATGTAGGGGTATAATGAGCATTTTAACCCTACAGGGGCTGGAGGAAAGTATTCACAATTAGGCCGGAAAAAAATGGAAAATAGAAATTTTCCAATAATATATTTGTTAAGATTAAAGTATCTCATTTTCATAAGCAACATGAGAGAAAATGCACCCCAAATTTTGTAATGGAGGTTATCCTGAGTACAATGGTACCCCTTATGTGGGCGTAAACCACTGTATGGGCACACAGCGGGGCTCAGAAGGGAAGGAGCGCCTATTAGCATTTCCAGTTCAGATTTTGCTGAAGAATTTTCTGAGCGCCAGGTGCGTTTGCAGTGCCCCTGTAGTGTCAGCAGAATAGAACCCCCGCAAAAGTCACCATTTTGGAAAGTGCACCCCTCAAAGAATACATCTTGGGGTGTGGTGACCATTTTGACCCCATAGATATTAGAGGAAAGAATTCAAAAGAAGACGGTAAAAATGAAAAAATAGAATTTTTCCAATAATATGTTTGTTTAGTTTGAAATTTCTCAATTTCACGAGGAACTGGGGAGAAAACTCACCCCAATATATGTAACGCAGGTTCTCCTGAGTAGAACGGTACCCCATACGTGGGCATAAACCACTGTATGGGCACACAGCAGGCCTCAGAAGATAGGGAGTGCCAATTAGCATTTTCAGTGCATGATTTTTCTGAAGAAGTTTCTGAGCGCCAGGTGCGTTTGCAGCGCCCCTGTAGTGTCAGCAGAATAAACCCCCCCCCCCCCCCCAAAAGTCACCCCATTTAGAAAAGTACACCCCTCAAAGAATTCATCTTGGGGTGTGGTGACCATTTTGACCCCACAGGTATTGGAGGAAAGTATTCAAAACTAAACCGTAAAAATGAAAAAATTGAATTTTTCCAATAACATGTTTGTTTATTTTGAAATTTCTCAATTTCACGAGGAACTGGGGAGAAAACTCACCCCAATATATGTAACGCAGGTTCTCCTGAGTAGAACGGTACCCCATATGTGGGCATAAACCACTGTATGGGCACGCAGCAGGGCTCAGAAGGGAAGGAGTGTCATTTTAGTTACAGGCAATATGTGGGTGTTTACTGGCTATCTGGGGTGGTAATGGACAATCTCGGGGTGTTTACTGGCTATCTGAGGTTGCGAAAGGGAATCTGGGGTGGTTATGGGCAATCTGGGGTGGTTACGAGCAGTCTGTGCCAATCTGGGTAGGTTATGGGCAATCTGGGGTGGTGATGGGCAATCTGGTGGTGTTCACTGGTGATCTGGGGTGGCGACCGGCAATTTGGGGTGGCGACAGGCTGTCTGCGATGGTTACAGGCTGTCTGGGGGGTTACGGGCAATCTGGGGGGGGGGGATTACGAACAATCTGGGGGGGTTACGGGCAATCTGGGTGGTTGCAGGCAATCTGGGGAGGTGACGGGCAATCTGGGGTGGTTACAGGTAATCTGGGGTGGTTACAGGTAATCTGGGGTGGTTACGGGTAATCTGGAGTTTTTACAGCTAATCTGGGGCGACTTTTGACTTCGGTGACGGGGTAAAAAAGTGCCGGCACCATTTGGAACAAGCGATCAGCGGTATATAGTATATACCGCTGATCGCTTGTAATGGGACCACACCGGGTGGTCCCCGATCATTGCCCCATGCTCTCTGCCACCTCTGGTGGTGGAGAGAATAGAGCTTTGATCAAGATGAATCAGATGGCCGCCCAGTGAGGGGAGGGTCAGTGACCAGGTCACTAGGGTTAATTCTGGGGACAGGGGGGGACATGTTTTCATCTCCTCTCACTGTGGATTCACTGTGAGAAGAGATGAAAGCGTTCAGCTGCGCTGGCAATGTCTGTTACCGGTGGCTGCCTTTATACTGGTAATAACGGCGATCGCCTGTTCGGGGACTGGCCGGGACTGACCCCACACTCTGCCCCAACTTCTCAGCGACCTCCGGTAGCTGAGAGGAGGGGGCTGCGGGCATTACCAGCGCTGCTGCACTATTCTGCACCATCGCCATAAAGAGCTGATGGCAGCAGAATGGAGCCCATTAGTGATTGCCATAAAAATCCGTATCGGCGGTCACTAATAACATAATACATGTATTCTTTGGGTTGCTACGGTTACGGCGATACCACATTTGTGTAGGTTTTTTTAACTATTACCGCTTTGGCGCCATAGAAACTATCTTCCTAGCAAAAACCCACAAAAACTGTCGCCACATTGCAAGATCCATAGTGTTCTTATCTTTTGTGCGACAGAGCTGGTTTGGGGCTTATTTTTTGCGGGAAGATCTGTAGTCTCTATTGATACCAAGTTTTATATGTATATGACTTTTTGATCTCTTTTATAACGTATTTTCTAAAGCAGATTGATAAAATACTGCTATTCTGGTACTATTTTTTTTTACAGCGTGTGTCGTGCGATATAATTATTGATATAGTTTTATAGATTGGGTCATTACGGACGTAACAATACCAAATATGTAGATGATTTGTGTTTTTGATCACTTTTATGTCAACTTTTATTGTGTATGGGGAATGTAATGCATTTTTATTATTGGGTGGGCTGGGGGGGCTGTGTTGTGTTTGGTGCACACTTTTTTCACTTTTTTTTTTACTTTTACACTAGTGTAAAATACTTAGATCACTGATACAATACACTGCAGTACCTGATGTACTGCAATGTAATGTATCATGCCTCATGCTGACAGGCAATAGCCATGGCCACCCCTGTCAGCATGAGGCATCTCCATGGAGACCCCGGGGACCTTCATTAGGACCCCGGATCACCATGGAGACCACCAGGACACCGGACGGCGCCGCGGGACATCACGATTGCGTAAGTGACCCGCGGCGCCGACCGGGACACACCGGCACCCGTTAGATGCCGCTGTCATGGTTTGACAGCGGCATTTAACGGGTTAAACTGCCCGGAGCGGAGAATCCTCCGCTCCGGCAGTTACAGGAGGGTGTCAGCGGTCACACTGACCGCTGATCACCCGCTCTGCTGCCGCCACCGGGCGGTAATTTATTCCGATGCGCCCGCCGTTAAAAGGCGTAGGCATCGGAATAAAGCCAATTAGTGGCCGCCGTGAATATGCGTGCGGCAGTCACTAAGGGCTTAATGCGTGTTGTTTTACAGTTACAGGTGCAGAACTTTTTACAATTATTAACTTTAATGCTATGGACACCTATGCACTGCAATCAGACACTGTGGAATGGTGAGCATCCAAGTCTTCAGGGAGGGCAGATCAAACAAGTTTCTTTTTGTAGATAGGAGGAAGAACACATAGAAAAGTCTCCATGGTTGGGTGGTTAACCACACTGGCTGTATCCGAGTATAAAGAGTAGTGATGAGCGAACATCGATGTTCAGTTTGGATCCTGTGATCGGTTTGTGTTCACCGAACATTCGCAACCAAATAACAAACGTAGAGTAGAAGCATACATTTCGGTCTACACACACGCGTACAGATTATCAGGTGCAAAGCATAAAATATGCAGTTGCGCATGTTTCGGTCTAGAATTACGCACATACGTACAGATTATCAGGTGCAAAGCGTAAATTGCGCAGTTGCGTACATTGGGAGATAAACGTTTGTACGTTCGGATATGTTCAAAAATGATCGTTATAAACATTCTGATCTGCAAATTGTTTGCGATTGGCGAACACGAACCATTAGCGTCATGTTTGTACGAACATACAAACATTTAGGAACATGTCTGCTTATCAATAGTAAAGAGAAGGGAGAGAACCCAGTCTTTAAAGGGGAGTTGGGGAAAATCACATAAATCAACAACGTGTCAGCATGAGGGAGAAGCTTTACATGTGAACTATGGTAAGTGGTAGTATACTTGGTTCACAGTGATAACGGGCAGCACGTTGGCTCAGTGGTTAGCACTGTTACCTTGCAGCACAGGGGAATGGGTTCATACTCAACCAAGGGAAACACCTGCATAATGTGAGTATGTTCACCGGTGTTTATGCGGGCTTCTTCTTCATACTCTGGTTTGTTCCCACACTTCAAAAAAAGATACCGAATTTAAAAAAAAAAAAAAGTCAGCTTGTTGGTAACATACTTTTTGACTTATTTTTTCTAATAGCAAATGGCTTGTTGGTCGTGTATGCATCTAATACCATGGCAATTCTTTGAAAGTTTACAGCAACATGCAATTACATCTAGGAATGCAGAGGTGGGGAGACAGGATCCCCGGCATCTAAGTGCTAATCATAGCTTTGACTACTTCCTTTTATGAAACCTTGAGAAAAGTGTGCTTTGTCTCTATGTACAGGCTACACAGTCATATAGGTGTCATTTACTGTCACAATCCACTAATAACTACAATAGAGAAGGAAGACACCCGTCTTCTCATGTGGTGTAAAGTAAGTCTGCACTAAGGGAAGTAACCGACCATAAATTCACCTTTTTCTCAGAAACCATGGGAACATTAAGAAAATCATAATGTATAATACAAAAAGTATACCCGTACAAGGATGTGTTCTCTATTAAAGGGAAAGTCTTCCGGGGAGGGAAATAAAAAATAAGTTATAGTCACGTAACCAGAGGCGCGTCCCACTATTGCATCGCGTCGGCTGTCTTCTGAGCTCTTCTCCGGCTACGTCATGACCTGGATGACAAATGTCAGTAAATGGGGCGGGACACCACTGCCGTCACTGATTGGCTGAGCGGGCTAAATCCTACCCGATTGTGACATCAAGGCTGGGTTGTGATGTACCCGGAACCTACAAGAAGAAGACAGCTGGCAGAGTCTGGGAGCACCTTTATGCGACGTAGCGCAAGCTCCAAGAGTGGAAAACATATTGGCCTTTTAATTCCAACCCCCACCCACCCCACCGCCAACGGACTTCTCCTTTATGACTCTTGTAAATTACTCCATAACCCTCTTACACAGTAGACCCTGTAAGGGTCAAGGACCAGCATTAACCCACATTCACACGATCTGTGCTGCGACCCCCTCTGCAATCCGTGCCGCGAAAAAATAGGTCATGTCCGGAGGAGGATCACGAAACAAATCCCCCAATAGAAATGCAGCCACCCTGCCGCTCCGCAGCAGAGATGACAGGAGCACATAATCTGACAACTAGTCGCCTACTCCCCCTGTGCCAGACGGCTTACACAAGTTCACCGTAAGTGGCACGTTACGCTGGTTCATGCTGGCGCTGGGAGAAGAAGACAATGGGGGGGCTGCACTTTTATTGGGGGATCCATGCCGTGATTCTCCTCCGCACCAGAACATGTCCTATTTTTTCGGTGTCGGTATTTTTTTCCTGTCGTCTCTGCTGCGAGGCGGCAGGGGTGGCTGCATTCCTATTGGGGGATCTGTGCCGTGATCCTCCTCCGGACATGACCTATTTTTTCGTGGCACGGATTGCAGAGGGTATTGCAGCCTGGATCGTGTGAATGAATTGATTTGAATGGTTCCTATTGTCTATGGACAATTTCACTGGACATGTGAATTCAGCCTTAAACTCCCATAAAGATAGGTGTCCATCAAGCCTCTGTATCTGCCATGGTAACCCCCTCATTTTGTTAATAGAATTTACTATGAAATGTTACAAAGGCTAAAAAATAGTTAACCTAATGCAAAGAAAAGAGACTATATAGTGTCAGTGTATCTACATCCCGACTGAGGCACTGTAAACAATGGACGGTATGGTAAATGCTAATTAACATTTATAAATTATACATATTTTTGCATTTTATAGGGAATTACATTATCCATCCAGAGCCAATGAATAAATAATTATCCTATTCATATTCTCTCATAAGAACCCTATTATGTCAGTGTAGTTTATGCTAAGATATGATATGGAACATATACAGTCTTTCATTAAAATTTCATTATGTGTCTATGCCTCGGAAAACATAGCTCCATATGCGCGCCCATACTGTCATGTACGACAGATACTTTCTATTGGCTTTACATTGAATTGTAATGAATTAGGGTCAGGATAAAGGTGTGATGTATGAGCGATAGTTATTACATTCATAGCTTTTACAACAAGTAGAATAAGGTTTTGCTACCTAAGCAATTGATCTAATATGGCAGAATGCAATATCCTATCACTTTCTGAGATGTGAAACCCTCTTAAAAGATATAGCTGAGCACTGTTATAGCTATATTTTCTTTGCTTTGTATATTATTATTATTTATTTTTAAGGCCCCCTTGTTTCCAGAGCGCTATACAAGCTATAGGGGGTGACAAACTTTACAAAATCAAAACATGTTACATGCATAAAGTAAATGGCAGACTGGTACATGGGGATGGAGGACCCTGCCCAGGAGGACTTAGGGCCCTATTCCACCGGACGATTATCGTTCAGATTATCGTTAAATCGTTGGAATCTAAACGATAATCCTTCGTTTGAATAGCAGTTAACGACTAACGACCGAACGAGAAATCGTTGATCATTTAATAAGACCTGGATTTATTTTTTCGTTGCTGGTCTTCAAATCGTTCGCATTGAATAAGAAGTCGTTCGCAGTAGTGACGAACGCAATAGCGACGACAAGACAAACGCAAGAACGATTATCGATAAGTAACGATTATCTTTCCATGTACATGAGCGAACGATTTCAGGTCTTTCGTAATAGCAGTCGTTTGGATAGTTTATCGTTAACGATTATGCGAACGATAATCGTCCGGTGGAATAGGGCCCTTACACTCTACAAGGTGAGGGGACGGAGACAGTAGGTAAGGGGAAGCCAGTCAAAGTGTGATGCAGAATTCAGGTTACTTTTGAAGTTCTTGATGGTGGATGAAAGCTGGATGAGTCGGGATAGAGAGTCACAGAGTATGGGGAAGGCTTGGGCAAAGTCTTGGAGGCGGTTGTGTGAGGTACGAACAAGGGGGGAGCGCAGAAGGATTGGAGGAGCGGAGATTGTGTGAGGGATTGTAGCGAGATATCAAGTAAGAGATGTACGGAGGGGACAGGTTGTGGGCGGCCTTGAACGTCATGGTCAAAAACAACAATTTAAAGGGGTTATCCAGCGCTACAAAAACATGGCCACTTTTCCCCCTCTCTTGTGTCCAGATTGGGTGGGGTTTCAAACTCAGTTCCATTGAAGTAAATGGAGCTTAATTACAAACCAAACCTGAGCCGGAGACAAGAGAGGAAGAAAAGTGGCCATGTTTCTGTAGCGCTGGATAACCCCTATAAAATGAATTCATTGGGAAATGGGGAGCCAATGAAGGGATTTGCAGAGCGGAGAGGAAGAGCAAAGGGGGAGGTCGACTAGTCCATAAATTTCACTACTGAGTTCTGACGCCTAACTTTTTTTTTTTCCCTCCACGTAGCTTTATTGGTATCACTTTGGGGTCAATGGAAATTTTTCATCACCTTGTATTCATTTTTTTTCTAGGATGGGAGGTGACAAAAAAACATATTCCATATGTCCCCATCACAATGATCACATACATGATAGGTAGGGATGGTCCGAACCGAGTTCGGTTCGGGTTCGTAAGAACCCGAACTCTCGGTAATGATTCCCGCTGTCTGCCCGCTCCGTGCAGCGGGCAGATCCAGCGGGAGGACCGTCTGGAAAACTGGGATACAGCCATAGCCATAGGCTGTATCCCAGTTTTCCAGGCGGTCCTCCCGCTGTATCCACCCGCTGCACGGAGCGAGCAGACAGCGGGAATCTGATGCCGAGCGTTCGGGTTCATACGAACCCGAACCTCGGAGGGTTCGGACCATCCCTAATGATAGGGTTAACTTCTATAATTTTTAAGTTTTTGAAATGATTTACCTAGAGCAAGGCACTTCTGCAATATATATATATATATATATATATATATATATATATGTACTATCTATCTATCTATCTATATATCTATCTATATATATATATATATATATATATGTGAATATTCTTATCGACTCCTCCCATGTTGGTGCTAACCATGAGTGAGACCATGCACACTTGCTTTCCATTCTTTAGTGTAGATACATCCCGTAACTTGCCTCTTTACACCCTGGTCATAGCCTTGAGCAGCCCCGTTTGAGGTGTGTTCTCTCTCATCAGAACCTAGCCCGAGAGCCTGATTAGTCATGGGTTATAAAAGAGTTAATGAAAAAGATACTTGGAAGTAATGGTGGGAAAGACACTAATTGTTCCCAGTCTGAGAACAATGCTGCTGCATCTCCACTACAAGCAGCGTCACAATGGCGTCTACAGGAGGTATGCGGTATTTATTGATCACTGATTACACACTAGATTTCTGTAAATGTTATATGATGGGTAATTACTGAGACATTTATACTGTAAATAGGCAAATAGACGCTATTAATGTCAGGGTAACACTTGGATAATTTCTGGTTGGTTTTCCCCATAGTCTGTGTTAGTTTTGGGTTATATATAACTTCAGTTTTCCCATAGATTAACCTTGTTCTTTTTACATAAATAGATATTTGAAGTGGGACGTTATTCTGCCATCGGACCTTTAGCTACACGAAGTATTTGCAATTGTGAAGAAAACCTCTTCTTATGCCCAGTTTGTCATATGGACATTTATACAATATAGGCTATGTTCACACAACGTCAAAAATGAAGAAAAGGCGGATTTTGATATTTAAAAACAACGTCCATTATTGCTGCGATTTAATGGCGATGCATTGAAGTAAATGGAAAGAGGGACGTCCAATGCACACTGTATTGAATAACGGACGTTTTTACTGCAGACGTCAAAATAATGATCATGACACATATTTTCGGACGTTTTTTTGCAAACATCGGACGTTTTTTATTAGTTGTTCACACAGTTTTTCTTTTGTCACTGTTCTTCCTCCGTTTTTATTAAATTCAATGGACTTTTCAATTAAGCCGCATCCAAAGGGCAATTAGTAACCAAACTAAAATAATGTACAAACAGCCGTCATTGCACTAAGGGGAAGCCAGAAAGCGAAATGACGTCTGTTATTTTAGACTCAAAATGACGGACGTAATTTTAAACGGAGCTGAAAAAACATTGGGGGAGATTTATCAAACATGGTGTAAAGTGAAACTGGCTCAGTTGCCCCTAGCAACCAATCAGATTCCACCTTTCATTTTCCAAAGAGTCTGTGAGGAATGAAAGGTGGAATCTGATTGGTTGCTAGGGGCAACTGAGCCAGTTTCACTTTACACCATGTTTGATAAATCTTCCCCAATGTGTGAACATAGCCATTTACATCATAAGCCAGAACCTCTGTGTAAGGGTATGTGCACACTATGGAATATCAACAGAGACTTCGAGTGGATTCCCGGATTCAGGTGGCCTCCGCTTGAAGTTCTATCCGTTCCACAAACTCAATGATATTTACGCCCTACCTCTGCCCAAAGAATTGACATGTCCCCCTGACATTTAGTCAGTTTTACCCCACAGTGAAATAAAAAATTATTGTCCCCCAAATTTACATAATTGTATTTTTCTTTTAAATTTTTTTTATGGCTCTGTAATAGACTAAACAGTAAAATAAAGGGTAACAATGAGAAAAAATCTGTTGTTAAAGTGTCACTGTCGTTTCATTTTTTTTTTGCAGAAATCAATAGTACAGGCGATTTTAATAAACTTTGTAATTGGTGTTATTAGGCAAATATGCCATTATCTGCATTCAAAAAGACTTTTCCCAGCCCCCCCCCCCCCTCCTCTCTCTCATTCACTGCTCATTATCAGGAAATCTCAACTCTTTTACATCAGTCAAGCCCTGTCTGTTCTATGGAGAGGGGAGGGGGGAGGGGAGAGATTAGTCGGCAGCAGAGAGCAGAGAACAAAGGATAACACAGTTGGACCTGTGTGAAAGCCGTTATTCAAAGGTCAGAGAGGTAAGTGCCGACTTCTAAGGAGATAGCCCGATGATGTAGCTGTAAATTAACTCTTTGTTGTCCTGTTTTGGTGCCTCATCTCCCTCCACCCCTCCCTTCTCCATAAGAGAACCATGAAGACAGGGGCGAGAGCTTCAAACTGCTTTTCATGATAAAAATGCATTTTTCGGCTAATAAACCCAATTAAAAAGTTTCCGATAATCGCCTGTACTATTGATTTCTGCAAAAAAAAAAAAAAAAAAAATTAAACGACAGTGACACTTTAAGATTCAGAAAGGTTTAAAATAGATTTACATGGAAACTTTACTTCAAGGACTATAATGCAAAACGTGGAATTTAGATTTGATAGCTTAGAAAAGCATTTTTTTTTTCATATCTATTCACTGTATTTCCAGGTGTTGTGCTATGATAAATCACCCACTTGCAAAGCTTAATATATCATTTTAAAGTCATTAACTTGTTTTCTTATAAAAAGTAAAAAAAAAAAGCAGATCAAAGACAACTGTTACCATACTATAGTTTGATAAATTGAGGATTACAGGTGATGACTTTTACATACAAATACATAAAAAAAAACTTAAAAGACCATTGAACATATTTGTATTACATTTTTTCAGTATATTAAAATATTGTGCATCTAACTAAAAATAAAGCATTGCTTACAGTGCTCAAGTCCATAATCCATAGAAAAAATATCAAATTGAGCAAAAAAATTTCTATGGATTTGTTTTTATATATTGTTTAATTGAGCTCTTTTGTACTTAAAGGGGGACTTGGGTTAAAATCTTTTTCTTTCAAATCAACTGGTTTTAGAAAGTTATATAGATTTGTAATTTACGTCTATTTAAAAATCTCAAGTCTTAAAGTACTTATCAGCTGCTGTATGCCCTGCAGGACGTGGTGTATTCTTTCTAGTCTGACACAGTGCTTCCTGCGGCCACCTCTGTCCATGTCAGGAACTGTCCAGAGCAGCAGCAAATCCCTATAGAAAACCTCTCCTGCTCTGTACAGTTCCTGACATGGACAGAGGGTCATTACACATGTCTAAGGGCATAAATAGCTCTTTTTGTGTGTGGGGGGGGGGGCACATATTGAGTGGAGTCTAAAGGCAGCACTTTTTGGGGGTCACAATAATTGTATGGGGCACAAAAAGTAAGCATAACTGCAAGACTAAAGGGTGGCCACAGCCCGCACAGCTCTGGGAGTCGAGTTGTGACATCATCATTTTCTTCAGGAAGTGACATTACCATGTTATCCAGGAAGTGACATCTAGAGATGAGCGAACCGGCTGAAGTTCGGGTTTGTATGAACCTGAACTATAGGCTTCTGATTCCCGCTGTCTGCCCACTCCCTGGAGAGGGTGGATACAGCCTGAGGACCACATAGAAAACTGGGATACAGCCTATGGCTATGGCTGTATCCCAGTTTTCCAGGCGGTCGTCAAGGTTGTATCCACCCTCTCCACGAAGCAGGCAGACAGCGGGAATCAGAAGCCGATAGTTCAGGTTCATACAAACCCGAACTTCAGCCGGTTCTCTCATCTCTAGTGACATCACCATTTTATCCAGGAAGTGACATCACCATGTTGTCCATGAAGTGACATCACCATGTTATCCAGGAAGTGACATCACCATGTTATCCAGGAAGTGACATCACCATGTTATCCAGGAAGTGAAGCCTTTATGCAGTAGTAAGTGCAGTGAAAAAAGCACTTTATAAGCATTTCCCGTAATAAGTGTATATTGGTGATTTGTATAAATTTTGGCTGGCAATATAATACTTTAATAAAAATTTTCTCAGACTTCTCCTTTAAGTCCACCTCTGCCCAAATGAGAACCCTATGAATCATTATTAGATTAACACACAGGGTTATCCAGGGTTTATTTTGTGCTCAGGCTAGGTTAATAAAAAAAAAAAAAAAAAACTGTTCAACTCACCAATCCCCCGGAGCTATATAATCACATGTATAATGTTAATAGAATTAGCTGGACATGGCAGGAAAGGGAATCTATGATTATTAGGATTTATTTAGCTTATACAGGATGTGACCCGAGCAGAAAATGCTACCTTTCCAGAATAGAAATATATGAACCATGAACGACCAAGAACATGTTCTTTCCTGCTTCACCTAGGTGGTCATTGATACAATGTTACCAAGATGTTATTCACAGAAGAGCACGGCTCCTGGATTTTGTGGATGGATGATTATTACTACAATTTTTTTTTTTACCAGTAGTTTGTAAATCATAGTTATACAAAATGATAATTGTTCCCTGTTCTGAACTCCACTATCACCACCTACTGGGCTTCAGCAGACAGGCATCAGATATTAAGTCATCTTATAGGATCGCTCATGCCCTTGAATGAAGCAGCTGTTGCTATTACCATGAACTTGAGCAAATCCTAGTGAGTAAATAGCAGTGACACAAAGGAAAGCCACAGAAACTGTACGCTCAATTAACCTTGAATTTAACAAGTCGCCAGGGCAGTGATAGAGTCGATTTCTATCACCAAGTATAAAATCACGGACAAAACAGACGGCCAGTAAATAATTCCTATGTTTATTGAAACACGGCAATTTGATACATGGATTTGCTATATTTCTGCTGTCTAAAACTTATTCAGGCTGGGTTCACACTACGTTTTTGCAATCCGTTTTTTTTTTTCATCCATTTTTGCAAAAAAAAAAAAAAAACAATGGAAAAACCAATGCACTTTGATTCATTTTTCCATTATAAAAAAACAGATAAAAACGCATCCTTTTTTTTTAAAGTACACAAAAACATACTTGACCTTATTTTTGTGTCCGTTAATAAAAAAAGGATGCGTTTTGTTCCTTTTTTTTTTTTTGTAATGACAGCCAATGGAAAAAAATGGATCAAAACGGATTCAAACAAGTGCATCCATTTTTTCATCTGTTTTTCATCTGTTTTTTTGCAAAAATGGATGGGAAAAATAAAAACGGATTGCACAAACCTAGCCTTAGGCCTCATTCACACGTTCAGTAAGTCACACGTTCAGTAAGCAATACATCCCGCTATTTTGACTCCGTGGTCCATATAAATTCATCTGTATTTGTATCCGTATTTGCATCCTTATCCGTTTTACGTAAATTGTGAATAGTATTAGTTTGGCCAGAGCTGATCCGAGTTTTTTGCGGACGTCTGTAAAAAATACGGATCCCATAGACTTCTATTGGTAATCCGTACCGCAATCGCAATCCGCACTAGAACGTGTCCTTTTTTCTTTACGGAACAGATTAAGGATTAGAATTAAAACGGAATAGCCCAATATAAATTAATGTGCTCTAAGTTGAACCGTGATTACGGGTCTGCAATTACGGACAACTTTAAAGGGGTTGTCCAGCGAAAAATAATTTTCTTTCAAATCAACTGATATCAGAAAGTTATATAGATTTGTAATTTACTTTTATTAAGAAAAATCTCAAGTATTCCAGTACTTATCAGCTACTATAAGTCATGCAGGAAATGTTGTTTTATTTTCAGTCTGACACAGTGCTCTCTGCTGACATCTCTGGCCGAGACAGGAACTCTGCCTCGGTTTTCCATGAATCCCCATAGAAAACCTCTCCTGCTCTGGACAGTTCCTGTCTCGGCCAGAGATGTCAGCAGAGAGCACTGTGTCAGACTGAAAATAAAACAACATTTCCTGCAAGACATACAGCAGCTGATAAGTATGGGAAGACTTGAGATTTTTTAATAGGAGTAAATTACAAATCTATATAACTTTCTAGCACCAGTTGATTTGAAAGAAAAAGATTTTCACAGGACAACCCCTTTAAGGGACATGTGAAAAAGGCCTTACTTGCTTGTTGTTCAGGAACTACACTGAGCTGGTAAATAGTATAGTAAAAAAAAAAAAAAAAAAAAAGAAAATTGCTGGAAGAGGGCAGGCCAGGCTGGTGAATAGCAAACAGACAAATCCACAGCCCCAAGGGAAACCTGGAGTGAAGGAATCAGTGTAACTGATCCATCCCTTCTAATTAAGTTGTGATCCCTTGGCAGCACTTGAAACAAACCAAGACAGTACTCCACTCTTACAGCAGGTGGGTGAATGACTGTAAAGTTTAGGTCAAAATATGTCAGACTATCTCTATCTGGAAAGTAGCCTGAGCGCTATGTGGTGTTACTTGGGTTTTTATATTGTCAAGGTATTAATATTAGCATTTAGTTGTTCTTAGAAGATAATTGTATTGTCTTGAGATTTGGTCTGAATTATAGGTTGTCTAATTTAACTTAAAGGGATACTATTTTTCTTTCAAATCAACTGGTTTCAGAAAGTTATATAGATTTAAAAATCTCAAGTCTTCCCATACTTATCAGCTGCTTTATGTGCTGCAGAAAGTGAAAGTTCCTTTCAGTTGGACACAGTGATCTCTGCTGCCACCTATGTCCGAGACAGGAACTGTCCAGAGCAGGAGAAGTTTTCTATGGGGATTTGCTGCTGCTCTGCACAGTTCCTGACATAGACAGAGGTGGCAGCAGAGAGCACTGGGTCAGACTTGATTTCCTTTTGCTCCTGAGGAAAACTATCAGCTCTGTTCTTTTCATTGTCCCACTTTCTGGCTGGTGTACATAGTGAAACTCCCTGTTCCTGCTATAGGCCATGTTCACACAACGTATGTTTTGTAAAAATCAGGACCGTTGTTGAAATTTGTAACAATGGCCTTGATTTATACAAAACATACGTTGTATGTGAATGAATGCTACTATATATATACTATGTGCATATGCTCCGGACGGGATTCCATCCAGCCACATGAAAAACTGACATGTCAGTTTTCTGCGGCCACTTTTCATTGAATAGCGGCTGTAGAGACATGTCAGCTCACACAATGGAGCGTGCGGCCCCGGCTGCACTCTCCATTGTGTGCAGCGGTGGATTGGGATGCAGGCACACACGAGTGTGCCCGCATCCCAATTCAACATAAATGAGGGTCATCCAGCCGGTACAGCATTACCGGCAGGGATGATCTTCAGTAACATCAGCCCTTCTGTGACCCCCCCGGGTCACAGAACGGACGGTGTTATACGTAGTGTGACCCCGGCCTTATACTCTAGATGGAATTTTACTCAACTTTATCTTCCTCAAACCTTCTTGACTATTACCCCTGCCGCTAAACCTATAGGAGTCTCCCATATAAGGCAAGGGGGGAATGTTTTGGCTGAAATCCCAGCTAGAGTATGCAGCCTACCAAATATGAAGTCCATTACAGGATATACACCAGGCAGGAAGTGGGGCAGTGGAGGGAAAAAAAAGAGCAGACTGTTTGCATCAGTTGCAGAAGGAAATAATAAAAGACCACAAAAATATAGTAAAATAATGTTATTTACCAATATATAGCAATTTATTAGACAGTGGAAAGTAGGTTTCATCATTGCAGTGCAGTGATATAACAGCAGGGGCTTCAATCCAATCTTGAATAGGATGGACCCGGACTGCAATGCTAAAAGTAAATGAACCCTCCAAGTAAGAGCTCTAAAGAGAAGTTTCCAAGAGTCGTCTTCATTTCTCTGCGCATGTGCAGAAATTTCCTCACTATAGGTTTCTTGTTCTTGGACTGGATGAGGTCCCAGCAGCCAAACTCTCACTTATATGACTTTTATGTTTTATTGACATGTGGTAACATTGTGTATTTTGGATGACCCATTATTTTATGTTTTGTTTTTTTAATTATTATTATTATATTAATTTATTTATATTATTTTATGTTAAATAGATTTATTTCTGGATTTAAGGGGCAACTCCAGTGAATTTTTCTTTCTTTCAAATTAACTGGTATCAGAAAGTTCCAGAGATTTGTAATTTACATCTGTTAAAAAATCTCCAGTCTTCCAGTACTTATAAGATGCTGTATCCACGAAAAAAGAGAAATGTAGAGGGCACCGTGACAGCTGTTTCGCGTAACATAGGTACGTTTCTACAGACGCTGTAGAAGCGTACCTATGTTACGCGAAACAGCTGTCACACTGCCAAGCTGATTAGAAGGATTAGGCGTCTGCTCTCCTGCTTGTCCTGTTATGGTGTTTTTAAGAATAAAATGAATAAAGAATACGTTTTTAATGGTGAGTGCCCTCTACATTTCTCTTTTTTTGGGGGATATCTACTTCGTACTATTGCATATACAGTAGAAGTGAGCACCCCATATTTTTGTACGAACTCATATAACTGGTTAAACTCATACTCAGAGAAATTACATGCTTCAATTTCATATCTTTCCCACACATATAAGCTGCTTTATGTCATAGACACAGATATAAATATGTAGGACATCCAGCAGGTGATAAGTACTGGAAGACTGGAAATTTTTAATAGAAGTTAATTACAAATCTCTGGCATTTTCTGACACCAGTTGACTTGAAAGACTTTTTTTTTTTTTTTGCCCTTTAAGAACAAATTTTACAACAATTTTATTAGAAATTCCATTGGTTTTTGAACTAGTTCCATTAAGAGAGTGACATTTAGAAGGTAGCATTGTTGATATGTTGATAGCAGCAATCCAATGCGTGCTTGTACTATCTGGCAACACGTCCAGTACTTGAAGCCAAAAAGACCTTACAATGCTTATATTGCGGCAAGTGGAAATGGCCGTGTAATCCCCACAGGAAGAGCAATTGAGAGACTTCTACCATTGAATCTGTCTGTTTTCAAGCTTATTTTTCAAAAACGTGTCACAAGACCTGGCAGGCTGACGGAATACATTAAAAACTGGGAAAGTTTTTTTTTTTTTTTCTTCGCGAGCAGCGATTGCTTGGCTGAAAAAGCTACGGTTCAGCCTTGGGCAACTTGGCAAATGCTAAAGATGGCAGCGGTTACATAAATAAGAATGCAACTCTCATTTGTTTCACACACGGCCTCAGACAGGGTGTGTTCAATAAGAGCAAAGTATTAGACAATGGGAACAAGAAGCAGCTAGAGGAGCTTTATTGTCTTTGTGCTGCTTTCTCCCATGTGATTGTAGAATTGTTTTCTATGAATGAAGCGCGGAGGCCTTCTGTTGACATGGAGCTTTTCTTCTTCTCCTTGATCTACGGTATGTACAGGGTTGTCTAATGAGTATACCATGAATATAGAGTAGACTGCAATACATAAGATATAGTCTCAAGATAGAATGCTTGAAATTTTACTATTAGTACTTAAAGGGATTGTGTGGGATAAATCGATAATTGGGCATTCTGACGGGGCTGCGGGGAGCATGTCAGTAATGTATACTTACCTGTCCCGCTCACCGCCGCTGACAGATCTCGGGCCGCCTGTTCGGTGCCGCTGTTAGTATTTTGGAAACATCCGGTGACATGCTGCTCCATCCAAAAATGACGGTCAGCATAGAGAGTATAGGATTTATGTGCAAACCTAGAGAGAAAGAGAAGTGGCTGCACCTCACACATATGGCTGACACTAATACCTCTCGGCTACATTTAAAAACCAAGGCCAGGATGTTGGTATATAATTTGATCAAACCATATTGCCTCATGTACCACGTGCAGGTCCCTTGACCCACGAGTCCCTACACTAAAAACAACACTGTTCCGGGCAGCGACCGCCAAAACCGCCAAGCAAATGCCAACAGGGAAGAGGGGGCCACAGAATGGCCCTTCAACCTCACTGTCACCAGACCAAACCCCATGGGTACCCTATATCCCACTGGCGCCGCCGGCGGAGAAGGCGGCCGCCAAGCAACAACAGTGTGAACAAGATGTTACTACTCACCAATGCACCAGCATGTAGAATGGGAGAAAGAGGAGGTACTTACCATGTGTGCACAGGTGCTTCCTGCTGATAGGGGTCACATGGGTCTTACAAGGGAGGAGTGCTAGCCACATAGAGAAAAGAGAACATGTAAAATGCAAACCTACAGAGAAAGAGAAGCGGCTGCACCAAATACATTTTTCTATAGGATTTATGGTGACCAGCCATTTTGAGTGGGACGTCAAAACACTGACATCGATAGAAAACAGGCGGCTCGGGATCTGGCAGTGGCTGAAGCGGGACAGGTAAGTATAGAATACTGACATGTCCCCCGCAGCCCCGGCAGGATGCCCAGTTATCAATTTATCTCAGACAACCCCTTTAAGCGCAAAACGTTTAATTAGAAAGAAAAATTTTTACAACATTGGGTTTCTAAAAGATGAATGGAAATATCGTAGAGGACAAGGTCAAATCATAGATCCCTATTTAGTATTTCTACAAATGCTTTGTGTTTATGACATTAAAAACAATTGGACAGGTCATAGAGACATGTCAAAGGTTTCAATTGGTGGAGGTCGGGTTGCTAAGACTCCCACCGATCACTATAGTGCTTTCCCCCCATGATGTGACCTCAGCACAAGAGGTGGACTCTATAGAAAGTCTACGGGCCTGTCTTCTACAGTGAGGAGATGGCAGAAAGAGGCAGCATTTAGCTGGGCACTTCTCCCATACGCCTCTTCGATCAGCTGGCCTGGGGATATTTTTTACTGTTTGTCAAACAGTAAGGGCCGTATTACACGGAGCGATAATCAGCAGATTACCGCTCAGTGTAATAGAGACAGCGATCAGCCATGGGCGGATTAACTTTACTATGGGCCCTGGGCTGTTCACCAAGCTTGGGCCCCCCCAATCCACTGTAACTATGGCGGCACTAGCATTAGTCTTTCTCCTCCATAATGCAGCCTGTAAAGGACCTGTGGTGACATCATTGTCACATGATAAGGTCCTTCAGTATGTTTTCTAATGTTACTGCATTGTCTCCTGGCTGCAGATTTGCCCTGATTTGCGCAAAATTGACGTAAAAAGCAGCAATTTTTATGCAAATCATGGCAGAACTGTAGCCTGGAGATAATGCACCATGAAAAGTATAAGTCTGTTTGGGTGGCCATGGGGCCCCCAGGAGCTCAGGGCCCCGGGCTACTGGGGACCTATTATAATCCACTACTGCAATTAGCTGATGAAACGATCATCAGCTGATTGTTGGTTTAGGTTTGGACCTAAAATCGTAGGGCACTGACCGCACATCACTACCTGTATTAGTGATGCACGGCAGACTGCTGACATTTGCCCAAACACCTCATGCCTTACCTCTCCCTGCTCCCGGTCTTCTCGCCTGTGCTCTGCAGCTTCCTAGTCCCGGCGGCAGCAGCCAGGCCGCTCAGCCAGTCACAGGCCACGGGGGTCGCAGCGGTCCCAATCCAGGGGAGAGGTAAGGTATCAGATGTTCGAGCTAGGGCTGCATGGACATCACTAACATGGAATATTGGGCCATCTAATAGGTCAAGTAAACGAGGGCCGATCTAGCAGGGGCTTGTTTACTAAAACGATTGGCCCGTAGTCAGCCCGTGTAATAGTACCCTTAGGAGTACGTGGAGGCAATAAGAGGGAGATTTATCAAACATGGTGTAAAATTAAAGTGGCCCAGTTGCCCCTAGCAACCAATCAGATTCCACCTTTCATTCCTCAGAGACTCTTTGGAAAATGAAAGGTGGAATCTGATTGGTTGCCGGGGGCAACTGAGCCAGTTTCACTTTACACCATGTTTGATAAATCTCCCCCTAAGTGTTTAGGAATAAGAGAGCCCATTTCTCATCTTTTCCTTAGTAACATTTTAAAAAATTTAATTTAAAAAGCCAAGGACCTGTAACTACAGTGTAAAATGCCATCATGTATCTTACATTCATATCCACGCTCTATTTTCTGTCATGATCTTTTAATATAGCCCTATATCTCTCAGGAGAGCAAGGTAGCAGAACTGAAAGCCCCTATTGCCCAAGGAAGAAATGACTATTCTCAATTCCCCGACCACCTACATCAACCCCCCGAGTATTCGGTAATGTATTCCAGGATGGTGTTAGGCGCTCCTAATTGGCCTTGTGAAAATAAAGCAAGTGTTCTATTGCTTTATTAATTAGAGATGGTTTTAGGCATGCCTTTTGGGTATTTTTTAGATGTGATGCAACCTAAATTTCAGAAAAAACATGTCCTGCTGATCGATCATATAAAGAGATCAAAACAATGGTCCCAATTTCTGTTTGTCAGTTAAAATATTTGTACCATCCTACGTCATGTAATGAACCCGTTGTCCCATGTGTGACGGTCAATACAGGAATCTAAGAAGAGATTAGGTTGAGACATATAGTAACTTTTCTAGACTAGATTGTGGATTCTTATGGCTACAACTGGTTTGACAGTGGCAAGACTGAAGTGTGACGACAAAGGCCAGTATTACATAAAGGCCGTACTACATAAGGGCCGTATTCCATAAGGGCCGTATTCCCGATAAGCTAGCACTGATCTTTTAGATCGGCACTCGCTTACAGAGCCTATTAAGGCCCTATTACACTATTATAAAGGGATTATTGGCCATACTTGGACGATTACCGACCGTTCTGGACAATAATCGGTTGGTGTAATAGGGTTTGTAGAAAGGTCACGTTCAACCAACGTACACAACAATCGTCTCAGCAGTGTAATAGGGCCATTACACAGCTCGATTGTCATGCAGAAATAGCTGCACAGATATTCTTAGCAAGGTCCATGCAGATCTTGTTGAGATTCCTGGGTCTCTGCAGCTGCAGCTCTCACTTCTGGTCCCGTCTCTGCAGTGACAGGCTGCTCAGCCAATCACTGGGCACAATGCTGTCCTGTCTCAGCCAGTGATTGGCTGAGCGGCTTGTCACTTTAGAGACGGGACCAGAAGTGAAAGCTGCAGCTGTGCTGACTGGGGAATCTTGCAGACGAGGCTGGAAGACACCGGAGGAACCTGGACAGGTAAGTAACAGCTTTATTATTTTATACATACAGTCATTAGCTTTTGGCTGTGCTTGTATTACATGAAGACATTTCCATTCAGTAGCTGATGAGTTTTAAACTTGCCAAAGGTCAATGACCAGGCCTCATTTGCGCAATTATTAATCCATGTAATATGGTCTTAAAGGGGTATTCCACCCAAGGGCTAAAAAATGAAATTCCCAAACCTAGCTGGTCTTACTCACCAAGTCCCCTGAGTATTTTGAGCCATCTACCATCTTCCTAGCTGCCACCATTTCTGAGTTACAAGTTTTTCTAAAAGTCGGTCTATATCCAAGATGGTGCCAGATGGGAAACTGCATTTACCAGTATACATTGCACCTCAGTGCCAACTGCTAAGTTTCTGCCTCTTATAATGTCTGCCCATCGTTGCCTCAATCTGCTTCTGCTTTACACTGTAAACAAAAAATCTATCTATCTATCTATATAGATTAGTAAGTGCTCTGTTTCCAAGCCTCCCCCCCCCCCTTCTTATTTGTGCATTATGAGGTAAAGCCATCTTCATTACAGAGAAGTAAAGTGAAGACGGTTTCTGCTGTGTCCATTATAACCTATGGAGGGGAGAGGGGCCAAGGGGGATGAGTGAGCACAAAGACAACAGCCAGCCCATGCAGTTTGGTGTCTGCGCACATAAAATGCTGGATTCCCAGGTCAGAAAGGTCAGTGCATATGTGGGATCTTGGCGAGAGAAGATTGCAGGATGTAGCGTTTTGTACAGCCCTGCTTTTCTCCTCTCTGTGCTCACTCCCCCCCGTCAATCCTTCCCCCCTCCATAGAGCATAATAGACACAGAAATCCTGCTTCTTCTGAAGTGAGGGGGGAGGTAGGAAAACAGCCTTTTGAGTACAGAAGGAAACTCTTTTGCTTAATAAAACCTATTACAGAGTTTCTTAAAATCACTTGTACTATTGATTTCTGCAAAAAAATAATAATTAAATGACACTTTAACAATAAAAAAAAATTAAATTGCCAACATTTGCCCCTTGAATTTTTCTTAGAAGATTAATTTCTAGGTTTCAGGAAGCAGGTGGTTGAATTGGTGTTCCCTTGCAGCTCTCCCTATTCTTCTTCCTCTACTTTAGGTATGGGGAACCTTCGGCCCTCCAGCTGTTGCAAAACTACTATTCCCTTCATGCCTGGACAGCCGAAGGCTGTCCAGGCACGATGGGAATTGTAGTTTTGCAACAGCTGGAGGGCCGAAGGTTCCCCATCCCTGCTCTACCCAATCTTGACTATGCTTGTACCCATCTTCACCATATTGATATGCCTGACAAATACCTTATTATAAGGCTATAATATACTGTATCACTTGCTATTTCTTTGACCTATACGGTAGCGCTCCAAGAAATCAATTTCTTCCTACGGAATCTGTTCTACGCGATTTTAACGCTATAAATACAGAAATAACTGATAAAATTTGAATAAAAAAAAGAACAGCTGAAAAGTTATTCCTTGTGAGTCTTTCGTGTTTTTTTGGCAGCCTATATTTAGGTTAACAATTAAATAGCATAAATCACATTAAACCTGCATTAATGTGACAAGTCAGCGTTCTTCCTCTATTAGTGGATGTCATAGGAATGGTTGGCTTATCAAATCTTATTTTAGGATATTCTGAGTTGCAAATCAAGACATGTAAGGTAAAACGAAGTAATGAATTTCCCATTGAGATACAGAATAAGCCAAATTCAATTGTATGCCAATAGCCCGGAGCAGCTGGAAATTCCCTATCCTTCTCTACTTCATTACATTGCCTGTAAGGGCTTAGTATGTTGATATATTGATACAGATGTTGATATTTATCAGATTGAGCTGATTAACTGTGTTTTAGTTGCTAATAGGGAACTGGGTGGTTATTATAAATTAATGTTAAGGAGACTCTGTCAGTCGGTTTATGGCGTCCTATCTCAGGGTAGCATAAACTAGTGACAGAGAAGCTGAACAGAATGACGTATCACTTACATTGTTCTGTGCAGCTGATCCAGAGATATCCTCCTGAATAACAGACAATAAGTAGTCCTCTCCATTATGTGCATGAGCTCAGTAGTCCTAGATATTCATGAGAAGCAGAAAACTCCGCCCACCAGCTGCTGATTGGCAGTTATCTATCCATGCTGTGTATAGGCAGTCAACTGTCAATCAGCAGCTGGAGGGCGGGGGGAGGGGTGTGGCAAGAATCCTATTCTCCTGCATATTAGGAGAACGGCTGAACATAATGATGTAAGTAAGACACAGATCTGTTAAGCATTTCTGTCACTAGTTTATACCGCCCTCATTTATGGCGGCATAAACCTAGTGACAGGTTCCCTTTAAGCAGAAAGAAGTATGCAAGGAAAAAGTATAGCATACTACACATTGTCCTGTAACACACAGCCTGATATGAGGTTGACGTTTCTCAAATTAGAAATTCTTAAATCAGACATGTCAAATTAATAGATATGGTTATGTTAACATATAATACTGCTGTAAGGGGCGGTTCGTGTCACATTTTTGTTGTATTGCTTAGAAAGATTAGCACTAAACATGATCATTGCCTTCCATTAGCAGACATTGGCGTAGCTACCATGAAGGCAGGGAAGGCGACTGCTATGGGGCCCTATGAATCCTAGCTACGCCCCTGTTAGCAGACCAAGGCCAATATAGTGAGCACACTACATAATGCTTCACAGAGGGGGCACAGGCCATTGTACTTTATCAAGGGAAGCACAGTATATAACTGTAAATTAGAGTGGGGACACTGCAGTAAAATTAATTTCAGTGGGAATAGTGTGTATAATAAATTTTGTGGGGAACAGTGCTGTTTTTAGGGGCTACAGTGTGTGGCAGTAGTGTATTTACAATGTGTCACAGTACCAAACTCAAAGATACAGTTCATGGCAGTATTATATTCAGGAGGTACAGTGTATGGCAGTATTATATTTAGGGGTACATTGTGTAGCAGTATTATATTTAGGGGTACAGTGTATGGCAGTATTATATTCAGGGGGCACAGCGTGTGACAGTATTATATTCAGGGGTACAGTATGTGGCAGCATTATATTTAGAAGTATAGTATGTGGAGGTATTATATTCAGGTGCCACAGTGTGTGGCAATTTTATATTAAGGGGACCCAGTGTTTGGCAGTATTATATTCAGGAGGCACAGTGTGTGACAGTATTATATTCAGGGAGTACAGTGTATGGCAGTATTATATTCAGGGACACAGTTTATGGCAGTTTTATATTAATAAGACCCAGTATTTGGCAGTATTATATTTAGGGGGCATACTGTGTGGCAGTATTATATTCAGGGGGCACAGTTTGTGGCAGTGTTATATTCACAAGGCACAGTTTCTTTTAGTATTATTTTCAGGGAGCACATTGTATGGCAGTATTATATTCAGGGGACCCAGTGTGTGGCAGTATTATATTCAGAGCACCTAGTGTGTGGCAGTATTATATTCAGAGGACCCAGTGTGTGGCAGTATTATAGTCAGGGGACCCAGTGTGTGGCAGTATTATATTCAGAGCACCTAGTGTGTGGCAGTTTTATATTCAGAGCACCCAGTGTGTGGCAGTATTATAGTCAGGGGACCCAGTGTGTGGCAGTAGTATATTCAGGGGGCACAGTGTATGGCAGTATTATATACCTGGGGTATAGTGTGTGGCAGTATTATATTCAGGGGTACAGTTTCTTTTAGTATTATGTTCAGGAAGCACAGTGTATGGCAGTATTATATTCAGGGGACCCATTGTGATAGTATTCTAAATAGGGAGTACATTTTCTCACAGTATTATATTCAGGCAACAACGGCCGTACTTTTAAGTAGTGTGAACATAGCCTTAAACAACTTATTCTTGTGCATTTTTATAAGAATATACCATTTTCCCAGGTTCCAAATTCTAGATGATTAGGGAGAAAAACATTCTATAAATAGGTTACTATAAGGTTAATTTTATCTCTGTCCCATGTGGCTTTATGGGAAGTATTTTTAAATAAAATCTATGTATGAGGCTACACCTGTAAAAACAGCTGCACGATTCATTTCCTGCAAACCATCATAAAAAAAGACAAGTACAGTAGTTTTAGGGAATATTTCTACTTTAAAATCTGCTGAACATCCTCTTGGAATGCTTTCGCCAAATTTTCTCATATAATATCCATAATCCTTTGCACCTGCAACACCTGTGATGTATTAATAGAAAGCTACAAATGCATATATTACCCCAGACGGCATATTCTGCTCTACACTAAGGTTATATATTTTTTTATTGAGCTATAATCGTACAGGAAATCTAAAATGCCCCTCTGTTTTGTTAAGAATAAAATGCCATACAGGCCATGATATATCATGAAAGGGTTCAAAGCCTGTAGATAAAGTGCAGGGAAGCCGCAGGGAATTTCTTTCCAATACCAGAATGGCAGCTAGGAAAGAAAAAGCTACCTATTACTAATGAAATTAGAAAGCAATATTTAAAGGGAACGTATAAACATGATAAAAAAAAAATGACAGCTTAACTGTATAGGCTAGGACAGAGTAAGCAGGAAGTAAGGGATTTAAAGGGGTAGTGTTGTATTGTATGTTAACCTCTTAAATAATAATAATGACTAACTCCTGCAAAGTACTTGAAGGGAATCTGTTACTAGGTTTATGTTGCCTTAAATGAGTGCAGGATAAATTAGTGACAGAAATGCTGAACAGATCGGTGTATTACTTACAACATTTTGGTCAGCCGTTCTCCTAATATGCAGGAGAATAGGATTCTTGCCACACCCCTTCCCCCACCCTCCAGCTGCTGATTGACAGTTGACTGCCGCTACACAGCATGAATAGATAACTGCCAATCAGCAGCTGGTGGGCGGAGTTTTCTGCTTCTCATGAATATCCAGGACTACTGAGCTCATGCACATAATGGAGAGGACTACTTATTGTCCATGTTATTCAGGAGGAGATCTCTGGATCAGCTGCACAGAACAATGTAAGGGATACATCATTCTGTTCAGCTTCTCTGTCACTAGCTTAGATAGGACACCATAAACCTACTGACAGAGTCTCCTTAACATAATAAAATACATTCCCTTAAAGCATGTCAGGTACGTTCTGAGAAGTTGGAGATTTATGTAAATTCTTTATCTGCATGTTACTTAATTAAGTATATTATTGGGATCAGTTATAATATGTGCTCCTTCCCCTTTAAATCCTTCAAGTTATCGGCCAACCTTTTGGAAATAAAAGCCATGCTGCACTTGCAGAAAAGCAACATGTTGCTAATTGTATTCCGTATAAATTATGACTCCACTTAAAAACACGACACGCTTGTTAGTGCCCTGAAATAACTAGAAGCACCAATTAATTACACCTTGTGGCAAGAAGATGGAAATTGTGTGTATGTGTTTCATTGGTTTTCATGCTCTAGTTTTATGCCGTAGTTTCTAGGTTATTCTTACAAACCCAACAAGCCGCCCTAACAACAATAATTAATGAACACATCCAGGCAATCATTACAGTCACCGCACTCTCTACATCATTTAGCAGTTTTATTTACTGTATATCATCAATGCATCTTGTTTTACCCAATGTCCTTCTTCTTAGAGTACTCATTTCAGGTCTTATATGAAATTTATGTCATTGCTTTTATTTGTTAAGATGCAGCACATAGGATTTGTCTTCATCCTACACTTGCCAGTTCAAATTTATTGATAATAGACAGGGTCATGCAGAAGATATTACAGTGAATCTGGTCCATATGTGGTCATAGTTAAAGGGCTACTCCAGCGTGGGGGCACTTTTGCGCTGGGACCGGGGACGAGGTGGCCCAGTGAAAAGATGTCCACTCACCTTCCCAGTTCCAGCGGCGGGTCCCGCATCGCGACGCCCCAATGCCCGGTTCCCGGCCACTTCGGGGTGTCTGACGGCTGCCCGAGACGTGACATCTCAGGTCCGCTCAGCCACTCAGTGAAGTAGGCGAGATCCCGCCTCCTTCACTGAGTGGCTGAGCGGACCTGAGTCGTCACGTCTCGGGCACGCGTCAGACACCCGGAAGCAGACGGGAACCAGAGCGCCGCGATGCGGGACCCGCTGCTGGAACCGGGGAGGTGAGTGAACGTCTTTTCACTCGGCCACCTCGTCCCCGGTCCCAGTGCAAAAGTGCCCCCATGCTGGAGTACCCCTTTAAAGGAGAAGCCGGCCACTTTTATAATATGGCGGCTGGAAGGGGCAGGGGGGAATATGATCAAGAGTAAGAACATACCTCTCCCCATGCCCTCGATGAGCCGCAGGACTGGCCTTGTCATGACCCGGGGGAAAATGCCTGTCCCGGATTATGGATTGGCTTCTTAGCCAATCTTGCCCACCACAGTCACTAACTGTCCATCAGCTGGGTCGTGATGTGTCAGCACCAGAGATACCGGAGCCTGGCAGGGGTCCTGAGGTCGGGCCCACTGCTGATCAAATTTCCCCCTGCCCCTGCCGGCTGCCAGATTTTAAAAAAAGGTCGGACTTCTCCTTTAACTACTACTTAAGTTATAAGAGAGGTCTGGCAAAATTGAAACTTTTCCAGAAGGCAGGGACATAATAAACAAACCCTACTTACCTCTCCCTGTGTCCCCCTGAGTTACGATGGGGGAGGATACCTGACCTGGCTGATGGATTGCCTGCTCAGCCAATCAGTGACTGCACCGGTGCCCTGCCCCAGTCAGTGAGTAGTGACATTAAGTCACAGGGTGGTAAGGCAGCGCTACAGAGGCACAGGGACAGGTAAGTAGTGCTTCTTTATTATGTTAATTCCTGCCCCTGTCTGCTGGAAAAATTTTAATTTCGCAGTACTTTTCCTTTAAAGGGGCTGTCTGCCTGATTTCATGCCACTACCATTCCAACAGTGCCTGGACCCACATTGCTTAGCACTTCCTGGTGGCGCAATCAGGTAAGCAGCTCTTATTTTGTATTATTAAGGCACTTTGACCACTTTATTTTTTTCTTTTCCCTGGACAACCCACTTAAGCTTTGACAACATGCCAAATGAGCAATATGAACCAATTGCTCTATGGATTATCTGCAGGAGTTACCCTTTAAATTTTTTATTATGTATTTTAAAGCACAATTAATTCCGGATGGCTGTGTATATGGAAAGGGGTTTAAAGGGGTTTCCAGGCAAAATGGACTTTTGAGCTCTCCACAGGATAGCTCATCAGTCACTGATTGAACAGGGTGAAAGACACCTGGCCTCCATGCCAATCAGCTGTTCGGCATCTGTACTACATAGTGATTGGAGTTTGTCTCTGATCATTGTGTATCGGTGGCGATGTTGCAACTGAAACTCAGGTCACGTTCAAGTGAACAGGAGGTAAGCTGCATTTACAGGTCGCCACTGCTACATAAGGAACTCCAATCACTGAGAAGTGCATATTGGCACCCTATCGATCAGTCAGTCCATTTTGCCCTGTGTACACCTTCAGGCTATGTTCCCACACAGTATTTTTGTCAGTATTTTTCAACCAAAACCAGGAGTGGATTGAAAACACAGAAAGGCTCTGTTCACACACAGAAGAACAAACCAGAATCCTTCAACTCTTAAAATTCTTTCACATTTTATTACCAATCTTTAAAAAATAAACGAGTTTCAAACCAGTCCTGTTCTTAGTCATCCTAGTCAATCCTATCCATTCCCCAAAGGGTGGCTTAATTCTTGAACTACTTGGAGGCCGCCATTTAACAACAGATAACAGTCAATTATTTCAAATCAGTAAGTATTTGCCATTAAATGACGGCCATCCACTAAATTTCAACAGTGTGTGAACAGAGCCTTTCTTTGTTTTCAATCCACTCCTGCTTTTGGTTGCAAAATGCGTTTTTGCAATCTGTTTTTTCTTTTTTTTTTTTTTTTTTCCATATGCTTTTGCCAAAAATGGATGGATGCATCTCTTTTGATCCGTTTTTCCACTGACTTACATTATTAAAAAAAAGGCATCTTTTTTTTAAAAATGTACACAAAAACGTAGTCGACTGCATTTTTGTGTACGTTACAAAAAGGACGAGTTATTTTTATGGAAGTCAATAGTAAAACGGTTTAAAATGCATCTATTTTTCCATTTTGTTCTTTGCAAAAACGTATGAAAAAAATGGATTGCAAAAAGTTATATTTAGTGGTACGGACCTTGTTGTAACAATATTGTAAAAAACGGTAAATATTGAGACGAGTTAGCAACAAATTGAGACAAGTTACCACACATTTCCCTCTTCTTGCTAAATGGCTAACCTTTAAAAAAGTTTTTTGTGCCCACATTTGGAAAGCCTCTCTCCACCGGCAGGAACTGTCTGTTTACAGTCCTGATAAGTCTTCTGCATCAACAAGGCAGAGAAGAGTCTCATTTCAGAGTCTGTTTGGTAAAGGAAGCCGAGAAAAGTATGTTTCCCAAACACCTTTTGTTAGAGGCAGAAAGGGAATCAGCTGTCATTCAGGTTGAGTTTCTCAACTGAAGAGCGGTATTGTGGTCAGCGTATTTTCAGAAAGATAAGCCAATCGGGCATGGTTAAAGCGGCATTTAAATGTATATCCTGCTAACAAAAAAAATCCACACCACAGAAATGGGTGAATCATAGCGCTCAAAAAGTGAAAAGCACAAGCAAATAAAATGATTTGCACAGTTGGCAGGGATTGGTTTCAGACTGAGGTTTTCAAGCTCTTGGATTGACAATAAGATACGCAGAGACATTCCGGTCAGATGAGGCGGAAACTCAAAGTTAAAGTTAACGTCTTCAACTTCACTTTTTCAGGTTCTCTAAGGTTTTATGGGCATCGATATAAAAAATTAACTAGATTTTAGATTTTTAATGTTTCTCACAATACTGTATACAATTAGGAGTAGGATAATGGTTAGAGATGAGCGAACCGGGTTCGGATTCGAGTCCATCCGAACCCGACCGATCGGCATTTGATTAGCTGGGGCTGCTGAACTTGGATAAAGCTCTAAGGTTGTCAGGAAAACATGGATACAGCCAATGACTATATACCTGATTTCCACATAGCCTTAGGGCTTTATCCAACTTTAGCAGCCACCGCTAATCAAATGCCGAACGATCTGGTTCAAATCGACCCAGCACCCAGTGTACATTATAGAAAGTCACTGGGTGCTGGGTGTACATTATAGGAAGTCACTGGGTGCTGGGTGTGCATTATAGGAAGTCACTGGGTGCTGGGTGTGCATTATACCAAGTCACTGGGTGCTGGGTGTGCATTATACCAAGTCACTGGGTGCTGGGTGTGTATTATAGGAAGTCACTGGGTGCTGGGTGTATGTTATAGGAAGTCACTGGGTGCTGGGTGTGCATTATAGGAAGTCACTGGGTGCTGGGTGTGTATTATAGGAAGTCACTTGGTGCTGGGTGTGCATTATAGGAAGTCACTGGGTGCTGGGTGTGCATTATAGGAAGTCACTGGGTGCTGGGTGTACATTGTAAGAAGTCACTGGGTTCTGGGTGTACATTATAGGACGTCACTGGGTGCTGGGTGTACATTATAGGAAGTCACTGGGTGCTGGGTGTGCATTATAGGAAGTCACTGGGTGCTGGGTGTACATTGTAAGAAGTCACTGGGTGCTGGGTGTGCATTATAGGAAGTCACTGGGTGCTGGGTGTGCATTATAGGAAGTCACTGGGTGTGCATTATAGGAAGTCACTGGGTGCTGGGTGTGCATTATAGGAAGTCACTGGGTGTGCATTATAGGAAGTCACTGGGTGCTGGGTGGGCATTATAGGAAGTCACTGGGTGCTGGGTGTGCATTATAGGAAGTCATTGGGTGCTGGGTGTACATTATAGGAAGTCACTGGGTGCTGGGTGTGCATTATAGGAAG
The DNA here is from genome assembly GCF_027789765.1 of Dendropsophus ebraccatus. Classification (NCBI taxonomy): domain Eukaryota; kingdom Metazoa; phylum Chordata; class Amphibia; order Anura; family Hylidae; genus Dendropsophus; species Dendropsophus ebraccatus. Next base: position 133,811,434 of record NC_091460.1, on the reverse strand, counting down.
TCACTGGGTGCTGGGCGTGCATTATAGGAAGTCACTGGGTGCTGGGTGTGCATTATAGGAAGTCACTGGGTGCTGGGTGTACATTATAGGAAGTCACTGGGTGCTGGGTGTAGATTATAGGAAGTCACTGGGTGCTGGGTGTGTATTATAGGAAGTCACTGGGTGCTGGGTGTGCATTATAGGAAGTCACTGGGTGCTGGGTGTACATTATACCAAGTCACTGGGTGCTGGGTGTACATTATAGGAAGTCACTGGGGGCTGGGTGTACATTATAGGAAGTCACTGGGTGCTGGGTGTGCATTATAGAAAGTCACTGGGTGCTGGGTGTGCATTATAGGAAGTCACTGGGGGCTGGGGGTGCATTATAGGAATTCACAGTGGACACAGTGTCCATCTTAATACCTCACTGGGTGCTTATTTACCAATGGCCACTGCTGTCCTGGGAGAAAATTGATATTACGCTGCTGATTCACCAACGTCCACTACTGTCCATGGCAGGAATTGAATGATTGACAGGCTGTTTGACACTTTAAAAAATTAACATTTTCCAATGTTGACCACAGCAACAGCTGTTGAAAAAAATCACTACTCTGTATCAGTCCCACTATTGTAGCTACTATAGTTTGCCCATTTTAAAAAAAAATTGTTTGTATGTGATTCGCAAATATTTGTGAATTCGTGCTAATAATTGCGAACTTCACTAAATGAATTTCCCAGTGATTCAATCATCTCTAATAATAAACATATGGCGGGATATCCCTTTGTGTGGGAGGAACCCTGCAGAGACAGAATGTGGATATGGTCGGGATTGAGCCCCGGACCCGTTGCTGCGAGGCCATATTGCACATTACTTTGCCACTGAGGTCTCTTTACTCTTGATGAATATCCTCCACATATGTGCACGTACACGGTATATATGGCCATGTACTCTCCTGGCACTTACTGCCGCCACTTAGGTTAAGTGTTCTTCCTATAAATCAGTCAGTCGGAGCTTTGTTTTGCTACTTGAGTTTATTGAATGTCCCATATGCCTGGCTCAGTCGGCTTGTTTATTTTCCCATGATGACAAGAGAAGAGGATTCCTCCAGGTTGGTCTCCTCTTTAGCCTATTGTGCTCTGATGATCAGTGCTTACCTTCCTAGACCTTGGAAGCCAATGCAATAGATGTTAGTGCCTTGCAAAAAAATATTTTCAAGCTTGCTTCACATTTACTATAAAGGCCAGCTTCATGCAAGCATCTTTGGCTGCGATTTCTAGTCCTATTGTGGATCTAGTGGCCCAAATAAACATCAGCATGTGGTTCTATGTTGCCGTTAGTTCGGCTCACCACCACTATGGTCATATTATGCTCCTGCAAAACCTGACAGGAAACAAAATTTACATAACACCGCCCCACAGTCTTTTTAGTCCTATATGCCTTAAAGGGTTTGCTCACCAAAAAAAAAAAAAAAAATCTTTCCAATCACCAGAAAGTTCCAAAAATCTCAAGTCTTCCAGTACTTATCAGCTGCTGTATGACCTGCGGAAAGTGGTGTATTCTCTCCAGTCTGACGCAGTGCTCTCTGCTGCCCCCTCTGTCCATGTCAGGAACTGTACAGAACAGTAGTAAACCCACATAGAAAACCTCTTCTGCTCTGGACAGTTCCTGTCTCAGACAGAGGTGGCAGCAGAGAGCACTGTGCCAGACTGGAAAGAATATACCACTTCCTGCAGGACATACAGCAGCTGATAAGTACTGGAAGACTTGATCCTTTTTTTTATAGAAATCATTTACAAATCTGTATAACTTTCTGACACCTGCTGATTTGAAAACATTATTTTTTCACCAGCGTGTTACTTTAAAAGATATATATTATCAGCACCTGGACCTTCATCGTTTCAAATTTTTTATTTATATATATATATATATATATATATATATATTTTTTTTTTTTTTTTTTTTTTTTTTTTAAATTGCAGTGTAAAGCCTTAGGCTATGTTGCTCAGTAATTTTCAACCAAAACCAGAAGTGGATGAAAAACACAGAAAGGATCTGTTCACACACTGATGAAATTGAGTGGATGGCCGCCATTTATTGGCAAATAATTGCCTTTATTTTAAAACAGCCAACGGCCATTGCTTTTAAATAAAGGCTGTTATTTGCTGTTAAATGATGGCCTTTCATTAAATTTTAAACAATGTGTGAACATAGCCTTTCTGTGTTTTCCATCCACTCCTGGTTTTGGTTGAAAAATACTGAGCAAAAATACTGTGTAAACATACCCTAATACTGTTCTCCTGCTTGGTGCCAAATGTATTCAGAATCTGGCTAACAGGACAGTGTGACTTAGGGTGCGTTTACACAAAGAGATTTTTCTGGCAGATTTTTGAAGCCAAAGCCAGGAACAGACTATAAACAGAGAACAGGTCAAAAAAGAAAGACTGAGATTTCTCCTCTTTTCAAATCCATTCCTGGCTTTGGCTTCAAAAATCTGTCAGCTGAATCTCTCTGTGTAAACGCACCATTACTGTCACCACTGCTCACGTTTTATATGACTCCAGCAGCAGGTTCATAAAACGATATTTTCCATCACTCTTTCTTTTTTTCCTGCAGATGACCTCACATTTGAAGTTACTTTAAAGGGAATTCCTAGCAGGTTTAGACACCTAAAATGCAATTTTATACTTTCCTAAGGACCCAGAAACGATGGCTGTGGTATGTCGTTTGTTTATGCTAATATGAAAACATACCAGATGTTAAAGTATTAAGATGCCTTGGCAGCTGGAGGACGGATGAGTCAACGACTGATACTAGAAAGTCGGCTTGTATCGACGTGAGGGAGATACATAAGAGCCAGGCTATAAGAACAGATGTTCCATGTCAGCAGGTGTCATCGCAAGTGTCCGAGGCACACGGCACATCTAAAGTACAAGATGAACGTCCCAACACTGTTGATGAAACCGAGCACTAGTGATGATTTATCCTTCAGTATAAAATGACCAATGCATTCCTAACAGCCTGGAAAATAAGGACCATCGATCGCTTCTCCCCCGTCACTCCTTTACTTTGTTCTATATTCAGATATCTAGTGTCATGTGACCTTGTTACATTCCATGCAGAACATCTACCGTCATATGAGTCATATAACTTAAAGTGCTCTAGATACTTTGTCACTAAAACTTCAAGAAAGCTGTTGGCGCTATACAAATAAATATTATTATTATTATTATTATTATTATTATTTATATTATTATTATTATCTATATTATTATATTTATTTATTTTTATTATTATCATTATTATTTATATTATTATTATTATTATTATTATTATTATTATTATTACATGGTATAGGTGTGGATACACAGAAATTACTGGGAGGATAAAACTATATGTCCACTGTTCTGTGGAATTACTGTATGGTATGGACACAAAGAATATGCACTACTGCAGGGTCCTACTATGTGACATTATTTAAAGGGGTTGTTTATCAATTTTTTTTTCTTTAAAATCAACTGGTACCAGAAAGGTGTCAGAGATCTGTAATTTACTTCTATTAAAAAATCTCAAGTCTTCCCGTACTTATGCAATGTCCTGCAGGAAGTGGTGTATTTTCTCCAGTCTGACACAGTGCTCTCTGCTGCCACCTCTGTCCATGTCAGGAACTGTCCAAAGCAGTAACAATCCCCATAGAAAACTTCTCCTGTTCTTCAAACTGGAAAGAATACACCACTTCCTGCATGACATCCAGCAGTTGATAAGTAGTGGAGGACAAAAAAAAATTAATAGATGTAAATTACAAATCTCTGGCACTGTATGGAACCAGTTGATGTGAAAGAAAATTTTATTTGGTGAACTACTTCTTTAATGCTGTATATCAACGGAATAATGCATGTATAATGAAATGTTTCACCAAAATGTTTCTCTTTAATGATCCATTAATGATGATAATATGGGCCACTGTTAAAAATAACTGATCTTCATACAGGGCCCAATTTAACCACAGGTGTCAAACTTCAGTGACATGAATTTGTCTTTTTGATATCTTAGCATTAGGTCAATTATTAGGGTAATAAAGGCAAAAAAAGGGGTTAACACATGCCTGATGTTACCTACAATCAAAGGGTTATTGCATCGGCACACACAATGACATTGGAATGTGCAGCCATGGGTCTGTCAGTTTAACATGTATTATTCCAGGCCCTATTACATGGATCGATAATCTGCCGAATTGGCCTTAAAGTGTCCCTGTCGTTATAACTTTCAAAATCTAAATCAACAGTAGATGTGATATAAAGCAAATTAGCAATATACATTCATTATTTTATTTTTTTTAGTTATCATGGAGAACACGGCACTTCCTGTTTTCTGACTTTTTTTTCTCAAAAAACAGAAAACAGTCAGAAAACAGGAAGTCCTGTGTATCCCAGGCCATCTGAGCACTCACAGAGAGAAGGGAGTCTTGTGATTGATGGACACATTGAGCCGTGACTCTCTGTACTGGCCAGTGCTGGCGCAGGGATGCCGATGGCGCTACCCTTTTTGTGTTCTGCCTCCCGATTCCTGTGCACAGTGCCAGTCTTTTACAGAGCAGCGGCCGACCTGGAGCACTGGGGGCCCCCAGTGTGACGATCTCCCCTCTGTGATGTGACTCCTTGATTCTAATGGAACCGCGTCACAGAGGGGAGGGGAGATTTTTTTTTTTAATTAATTAATTATTAATAAAGTGGCCCTATTGTGACGCTTATAACGGTTTTAGTTTTTCCCCTACGGGGCTGTATGGGATGTCATCTTTTGCGCCATGATCTCTAGATTTATTAACACTGTATTTGTGTAGCTCGGGCGTTTTGATCACATTTTGTTAATAATTTTTGTTTGCTATATAATGTAATAAAAAAATCGGTAATCCTGGCGCTTTTTTCCCTCTTTCCGTTTGCCCGGACAATTTGATCGGACAATTACGCATGCTATTTGTTTTAACATATTTTAAGTCCCCCTGGGGGACTTTTACATACAATTATTACATTACATACACTGTACAATGCTATGCCATAGGCATAGCGTTGATCAGTGTTATAGGCGCTCTGCTCATTGAGCCTGCCTGTGGCAGACTCAATGAGCAGATCGCCGATCGCACCGCACGGAGGAAGGTAAGAGACCTCCGGTGGTCCGATACAGTGATCGGGACCCCCGATCGGTAAGTGACAGGGGACTGCCCCAGTCACTTACACTTAAACGCCGCAATGGTGCCGTTTTAGAGGTTAATGACAGGCGGCAGCGCGATTGCTGCAGCCTGTCATTAACAGTGAAGCCCCCACCTCCGCCCCAGAGCGTGCATCATAGCACAGGACGTACTGGTACGTCCAATGTCATCTAGGGGTTAAATAATATGTCTGATAGCTGATATGCTCTACATAGATCTAAAACATTGCATAGGTAAAGTAAAAGTTCCAAAAATATTCAGTTTTTGGATTGGTGCACCATGGAAGTGCTTTTGCTTCCGATTATTATTGGGATTGGTATGTCTATGGCCTCCTTTACCCCAACCCTTTATAATATAAATATCAGTCCTACTAGTGCCAGGGGAGCGGATTAAGGACAATTTATTTTATTTATCCAACCTCACCTAAAGCCCTTTATTTTTGGTTAGAGTTACATTTTAATCCTTACAAGGTCTCATTGCCAGATTTGCAATATTTGGCTATAACATCAAGTGTAATCTGTGTATGTACAGAGTCAAGCACACACATATACCCATAGAGCTCTACCTGCCGAAGCTTCTTATCTTTTGGAGACTGCTAATCCGTTCTGAAAACAACCCCTTTAATCCTTGCCAGAGTGTGTGCCGTCTTTCCCTCGTGCTTCTGAAGCAGTTAATTTGTTTATGGATAATTTCTTGTTCTTTTATGTGACATTCCAGACCACCTGAATCACTTCAAGAACACACCTGTCACCATGACTCACCGAGCACCCTTCTGGATCTGCCACAGACACTTCTTCAAACAAGATCTCAATCCATCTGTCTTAACACTGATACCATCATGTCAGAGCAGAACATTGCGTCTCTCGTACACTCCTCTTTTTCATTTCCCATTGATGCCTTTTCAAGCTGATGGCTTCTTATTTATATATCTTACCAGCTACACAGTATGTTGCTGACTGATGGAAGTAAAGGTGAAATAAGAAACCCACTCACTAGGATGGAGAAGAGTTATTGAAATGCATTTGGAGAATACATTGAGGTTAAAGTGGTTTATTGCTCCAAGAAGGAAGTCGTGCTCTCCGCCTATTCCGATTCTATACTAGGCAGAAAAATCAGATATTTTCAAATTCTTGATAGATAACAAATCCACATTTTCTTATTACTAACTAAATGCAAAAAGATTCTTATAAATTGCTAGGAAAAACTGCAGTCGTTGAAATCTAATTATGTTAAAGGGAATGGGCCATCTAAATTTTCTTTTACTGATTAGAGTCAGATACTAAATCTTGTTCTTTTATTCTAATTTGTTTAGATTTTTTTTACTTAGATTTTTATTTATTTATTTTATTATTTTACATTGTTATGGGGGCTGCCATCTTGCCTGGGCTGTTTTTAACAGCATTTAGTGACATGCTTTACAGCAAGCCTCATGGACATAGACGACAATGGATTGACTCTGTCCCCTTGAGATGAATGTAAAACATCATTAAGCGCGCTGTGACCTTTGAAGAGGTCATTCCACAGGGAACTGCTATTGTCTCCTTTATCTACAGATGTCACATGACGCTGTAATGCTGTAGAGATCACTTTACGGCAGACACTCCTTATCCCTACAGACAGAACAGAAAGCCTCAGCTTAGTTTTAGCCTCAGTGGTGAGAATGAAAACTGCAAGATTTCAGGATTATTCTATAATATAGATATTTAATATAGAAATTCTTTAAAAATATGTATAAATAAGTAACTTATTTAAACAATAAATTAACAAAGGCTCTGTCCAATAAACCATCAGCATTTTATATGCTAGTTTTTACCTAATTTGCAGGGCAGTATTCTGTTCCTAATATATTATCTGTTCCTTAAAGCGTATCTATCATTTCAGGGTCATTTTTCTGAAAACAATAAATATCTATAGTACAATCGATTTTAGGAAACTCTGTAATTGGTTTTATTTACCAAAAGAGTTTCCTTCTGTAATCAAAAAGCTGTTTTCCTAGCTCCCCACTGACTTCAGAAGAAGCAGGATTTCTCTGTCCATTATGTGGCTATGGAGAAGGGAGGGGCTGAGAGGAGTGAGTGAGCACGGAGCTGTCCTGCACAGCACAACACCCTGCAATCTTCTCTCACCAAATTCCTATATAAGCACTGACCTTTCTGACCCCTGAATCCAGCGTTTTAGGTGCCCAGACAGTCTACAAACAGCTGACCTGCATGTCACCTCTTCCTGCTCCCTCATCTCCCTCGGCCCCTCCCCCCTCCATAGGATATAATAGACACAGCAGAACCTGTCTTCACTGGCTTCTCTGTAATGAAGATGGGTTTGCCTGATAATGCACAGATAAGAAGTGAGGGGGGGGGGAGGCTGGGAGATTGCTTTTTAAGTACAGAAGGAGGCTTTTTTTCCCTAATAAAACCTATTACAGAGTTTCTTAAAATCGCCTATACTACTGTTTTCTGCAATAACAAAAATGACAGTAATGCTTTAATAAATAAGGTGCATTGTAAGGCTATGTTCACACAACGTATGTTTTGTATAAATCACGGCCGTTGTTGCAATTTGAAGCAACGGCCGTGATTTATACAAAACATACATTATATCTGAATGAATTGAATCTCGGCCAGAGTGTATACAAATATTTCATCCGGGCGCACGAAAACTGACATGTCAGTTTTCTGCAGCCGCTATTTATTGACAGAACATGACAGTTCACACAATGGAGCATGCGACTCCGACCGCACACTCCATTGTGTGCAGCGGTGAATTGGGATGCGGTCGCACACGGATGCGCCTATGTGGTGCCTGCTCAACTGGTCACTTGCTAGATGGTACTGTGTGATGCCACTACTGTGGTGGTTGGACGGTGGAGTATAGCTCAGCACACAGATATGAGGCACCCGCAATGGTCGGTGACCTGACGGGTTATGATGGGTCCCTTGGGCGCTTATCACGGAGGTCTGGAGTGGCGCTATGACCCACCTGGTATGTCGGTTCCGCCACCCACAGATAGGGGAGATGACCCAAGGACAGAGATGACCCAAGGACGGTGTACCCTGTGTGTAGGTGCTGGTGCAATAATTACTGAGTCCCGGTAGAATAAATAAACTTCCTTTTTATTTAAGAATCTTCTGTGATACAAGTGAGCAGTATAATACAATCTGGACTTGACTAGATCCGTACCGAGAACTGTGAGGTAGAAGCGGAACAGCAGTGCTGGCTTGGTTGCGTGCTTACAAGAGTAGAAAGGGTTAAGAGCAGTGGGGAAGAGCAGGTTGTGAACGTTCAGAATAGTGGAGAGGAGTCTGTCTTGAGAGTCGCAACCCAATTTAGTACCCTGCTCTGCCGGAACTTTAGAAGAAGTAGAAGAAGAATACTTAAGAATAATTGAGAGAAGAATAATACTTGTGCCCGTTTTTTCACCTTTGTTGTCGCTGTACCACCTATTACCCTACAGGGGCGGGTGACCCATCCTACTAGGGTGACACAAGCCCAATCCCTAGTTACCTGAGTTGAGCAAAGTGTCCAATGCTGTCCCAGTGTCACCTAGATAGAGTACATAGGCTAATAGCAACTTTGCTCTATCTGGATCAGTTCCTTTGCTACAGGACACCGTCCTGCACTTTTAGAGATGTTCACGGCGTGGGTTGGGGTGATCCCTGACTTGTCCTCTCTGTTAGGTGTTTAGCACTGCATAGTAAGAATAAGAGTTGCTTTAAAGAAGAAAGTCTCTGTGTCTCCCATACGTCTGTCTACTACAACACTCTAGACTAGACTACACTGGACTTGGTAGGGGGATATGGGTACTGGGCACTGATAACCCCACCAAAAAGTATAGTGTATTTTGTGTACTGTTTGTCATAAGAATAAATAGTTTAATGGTCTGCAATGGTCTGCTACATTACAGCACTACCCTTTGCATGCAAAAGTATATTAGCTAGGACCAAAATGATTCTTTTTACATTGCTTCCTTTAATGATCGAGCCCCAAACATACAGAACAATTACCGTATTTTCCAATGTATAAGATGACTTTTTAACCCTGAAAAATCTTCTTAGAAGTCAGGGGTCGTCTCTTCTGCGCCGGGTATGGTCAACCCATATGGTGGGAGGGGGGTACTCAAAAATGGCCGCATCCCCACCGTATGGGGCGACCATTATAAATACCAGTTAACTCACCTGGGGCCCGTTCCCGGCGCAAGCAGTGTGAGGTACACTGACTGCGCCGGGGATCCCCCTAAGCTCTCCCGAACAGCCGGGCGTCTCATGGGAGACGCTCAGCTGCTGGAAGAGCTTCGGGAGAATGACAGAGGCTCGGTAAGTACCTGAAGCCTCTGTCATTCTCTCGAAGCTCTCCCGCCAGAAGAGCGTCTCTGCTGCTTGGGAGAGCTTAGGGGAGTCCCCGGCGCAGGCAGTGTAAGTCACACTGCCTGCGCCAGGAACGGGCCAGGAGACGCACGGAGGGATGGAACGGGCCCCAGGTGAGTTAACTGGTTTTTTTTGTTTTTTTTATTTAGCTGCAGTTAACTCCTGCCTGACTGCAGCAGGGCTGCAGTCAGGCAGGGGTTAACCTTTTCCGGCGTATAAGGCGAACTCCTGACAATCTTCTTAAAAGTCAGGGGTCGTCTTATATGCCCAGTCGCCTTATACGCCAGAAAATACGGTAGTATCCAAGTCACTTTTAGGCTTTCTTCTCACGTCTTTTTTTGCCATTCTACACTCGCCATTCTACACGGCTGTCATTTTGGTGCCGTAATTTTTTGGCCTAATAGTGTTTTGGTGGCAAAATTACTTTTTTCCCCAAAAAAATGGTTGTAAAACTGCCAAAAAGAGACTTTGTCGGAGCATAGCCTAAGTGCTTTTAGTTACCTTGGCATGAAAGCATTGAATCTAAAGGACCGTCATGTAAGAGGCATCTGCGGGATGTTAATTTAATTACTCAGTCAATAACAAGTGTTAGTACTAATCTATGGTGAGTGTCACAAAACATATACTCTTATTAGAATTATTGATTTTTCCGTTGAGTGACCTTCTTTTGTCTGGACAGATATGGAACCCTCAACACTTTTTTCTAATTAAATTGTTTATTGAAAGAATAAGAAAAAAAACATACAATATGTACAAGACAAGTAGCACTTTATATAGTATCTATAGTACGCTGTGCTTTTTTGTTTTTTAAATAAATATATATATATATATATATATATATATATATATATATATATATATATCTGTGCCTAGAATGCAGACCTGTAGCTAAGGGGAAAGGCCATTCAAAATTATTATCTGACCTATCAAATATTTAGTCCTGCTTGGCTCATAGGTTTCTGTGCTAAAAATCAATGACTACAACTGAATGGCCTTTGCTTGGAAGGTTGTGTCAGATTTTATAATGAATGGAGTTTTTATGTTCTCTCAATGTTTGCACAAGCTTTCAACAGGTAACCCTGATAAAATATTGATAAAATGTCCTGAATGTACGAGGAAATTAGATTATGAGCCCATGAGGGACAGGGACTGATGTGTATGAATATGTATGAATATATAAGCAACTGGAATACTTGAAATATTAACACTGCCAAACAGATTTACGTGACATGGGGTGCTCTTGATCAGCAAATTATTGTCAGTCCAAAATCAAATCTCCCTTTACTAATAAGTGAGTACAAATGTAGAATAGTACTGGTTGGTACAGCCTTGGTGAGGGTTGTACTATCTAGAGATACTAACAGGATAGGTTCACCAATTTCTTTGAAGCTTTTAAGGTAGGTAGTATTATATGACCACTGTGTTGATTTGTAGTGGTGATCCCAGGTCTAAATAGGTTCTGCAGAATATATGAGATTACATTGCTGATGCTGTTACATCCAGTTACTCACAGGGGTAGTCTTTTCTTTTTCTCTCTATCCAGCTCAAAACACCATGAAGACTTCTTTCAACCATAACTCATCTCCGCAGAATCTGACAGAGAAACATCTTAGGCTTTTTTCATTACATGGAAGGCCCAAGCGTACGTATTCCCCCATTAGATAGAAGCCACCAGTAGGTAATCCCTTCATTAAAGGAGAAGTTCGGCGATTTATAAACTCTGGCAAGGGGGAGGGAAGGGATTACAAGTACAAACTTACCTCTTACCATGCCCACGGTGAGCAGCAACCAGCCTCGGGACCCCCACTGGGCTCCAGGATCTTCGTCGCTGACACGTCATGACCCCGCTGATGGACTGCCAACTCTGGGGTGGGACAGGCCTATTCCCCCAAGTTGTGACGTCATCAGGGGAAAATGCCTTCTGGCGGAGGTCCCGAGGCTGGTCAAGCAACTCACTATGGGCACGGGGAGAGGTAAGTTCATACTTGTAATTAATTTCCCCCCTGCCCGTTTGCTTTGGTAAATCGCCGGACTTCTCCTTTAAGTGATACCCCCTTCCCTGTAGGTAAATAACTCCTGTTAATTAGGTAGATGCAGGCTGTAGGTGGAACTCCCACTAGGTAGTCCTCTCCCTCGTTAGGTAGATTCCCCAAATGGGTAGAACCCCTGCCCAATAGGTAGATGCGCCCAGTAGAAAGATAATCTGGATCTGGAGAGAGAAACTGCTACTACTACTGCTTTAGGTTACAATGCTTCATATACTAATATTTACATTTGCCTGCTAAATCCCTAAAATGTATTCATTCCTGTGGTATGAACACCGATTACATTACAAGATTAAACATGATTCACAGACAACTGTGTTTTTTTCCAGTTTTCATTTAATTTGGCTGCATATTTACAAGTAAACCTAAGTTTTCCGCTGCCAGATGTATTACAAAGCCAGGAGTATCAATGTATGAAGTGTTAAATAGTAGATTCCTAACAGTCGTAATTACACCTTGGCATGGAAATGTAATACTATCAGCAAATAGTTATAAAATCTGTTTAGTTATAGGCGCACCTTCTTTAAAGGGAAATTTAAGTTATCGGATACATTGCTTTTTTTGTTACATTAGCCGATCGGCGCCGGCATGGGGATCTCGGTAGTGCGGTTCTTTTTTCGAAATGCGACCTAGTTCTCGTGCTCGGCCCTTGTCTTTTCCCATACACTGGCCCGGCTCTAGGTACTGGCGGCGGGTTTGCCGCCCTCGGTGTGATAATATATCCCACCCTCTGTGATGTGGCTTCATTCTAATGGAGGGAAGGGGATATCATCACACTAGGGGGCTGTGGGCCCACCCTCAGTGCATAGAGTTGGGCTGGTGCACAAGAAAAGACAAGGGCTGAGCACAGGAATCGGGCAGCGTTTTAAAATAAAAAGAACAGCGAACATCGAAATCCCTATGCTGATTGGCTAATGTAACAAAAAATTATGTACCTGATGGTTTATTTGCTTTAATGCACCCCCAACTTTATACTTCAAACTTTGTGCAGAGAGGCAAAATATCACCAAATTTTCAAACTTTTTGCTGTCCTCCATGGCACTAACCAAGTAAAGCAGGTGGTGTTTAGTAAAGGTGAACGAACCTGCTGAAAGTTCAGGTTTGCACAAACTCTAACGATCAGTATTTGAATCTTCTCGTCTAGGGAAGGTGGATACAGCCCGAGGACTGCCTGAAAAATATGGATATAGCCATAGGCATCACTAATGCTGAGCACTGAGGGGCATGACCTCCTTGTGCACTGAATTTAATAGAATTTATGCTAGCAGGTGTAAATTGTAAGTGAAATGTAAAGTGAGCTCCAAGCTGATTGTGCTGGATTTATCAAGGGGCGTTCATTTCTTTATAAATTATATGCAACTGTGCACTGGCAAAAAGTCAGCATTGTGCAGTAACCTGGTCTGAATTGGGCCTGTTTTTGCTTTTGTGTGACACACCAGCTTGCTTCTCAGCTTCCTGGCAATGCAGGAGTTAAGCTGAGAAGCTGTGGGACTTGATTACACAGCTGGGTGGTCTGTTTGATTAACTGGTTTCTCTGCCTGTCTGCAGCCTGGAGGATCAGAGCGCCGGTCCAATGAGGATCCGGACCAGGTTCTGGCTCAGCATAAAACAAAGCTGAGGCAGAGTTCCAGCGCTGGCCATTTAGGTTAACTCCTGGTCCCAGCTTCCCCATATATTCCTGCGAACCCCTCTCCTAATCCCTCTGTTTGACTCGACTTGTTATCTGACCTTCTGCCTGACTATTTGACGATCCCTTTGCCTGCTGATTTTTTACTGCGCTGCCTGTTTGGATTTGACCAGGCTTGTTGACCATTCTTTTATGTTTGTTCGTCCGTCTCATTCTGTGTGCACTTTATCAGTGTAGGTAACGTCTACGTGGTTGTCCACGGCCGCCTAGGGCCGATCAAGGCAAGTAGGCAGTGACAGTGGGTGGGTCAGACCTAGAACCCACTGTCTTGTCGTGTCTGTATCGCCCGATCCTGACAGAAGTCCAGCGAAAAATTTTATCAAAGTATTGTATTGCCCCCCCCCCCCCCCCCAAAAAAGTTATACAAATCACCAATATACACTTATTACAGGAAATGCTTATAAAGTGCTTTTTTCCCTGCACTTACTACTGCATCAAGGCTTCACTTCCTGGATAACATGGTGACATCACCATGTTATCCAGGAAGTGACATCACCATGTTATCCAAGAAGTGAAGCCTTGATGCAGTAGTAAGTGCAGAGAAAAAAAAAACACTTAATAAACATTTCCCGTAATAAGTGTATATTGGTGATTTGTATAACTTTGGGGGGGCAATACAATCCCTTAATAAAAAAAATGTTTGCCAGACTTCTCCTTTAAGACTAGTGAACAATCGTAGTACACTCATCCAAAGTACTGTGCCCCACATTACTGCGTCATATCCATCACTTAAAATTAAAATTTTAGACCTGCTTTCCGCTAAATCATCAATCATTGTTAGTAAAATGTGTTCCCTCAATATAAAAATGAAATAAAAAAAAAAAAAAAACACTATTAGGCTATGTTCACACTGCGTATATGTCCGGTCGCATATTTTCGCGGCCGGACATATACGCGTTAAACTCCGGCTGGGGATTTACGCTACTTGCGGCCGGCTTCGTACGGAGCGCGAACTTACGCCTGTAGTCTACTTACGCTTCCCGAGCGCCCTACGTAGCGATCTGACAGCGGTCTTTTACTTGGAAATCTTCGCCTAGCCCCAGACACCCCACAGAACCTTTTGGATCGGCACAAAAAGCTGCAAAATGAAGAAATCACCACTACGTACGGGACCGCATGTTACGCTACGGGCGTAAGTTACAGCATTTTCGTCCTCAAACAATGGTCTGGTTCATTTTTTACGGCGCCGCGTACGATCCTCACGTAAGTTCTTACGTAGTGTGAACTGTGCCGCCGTACATCGTATACTTTCCATTGTACGCAAACTACGTAAGTCTCCGGCCGCTTATTCACGGAACGCGCTACGTCCGGAGACTTACGTAGTGTGAACATCGCCTTAGACAAAGCCCATTCATGTCATGTACATAGCGGGAAACTTATCAAGGGCTTTGCGCCTATTTTTAGGTGAATAATTGGATTTTTCGCCCAGTTTTGGTCTAAGTTCTATTTATGAACCAGTATTCGACAGGCTAATATTTTTTAGATCCAACTTTTTATTTGTCTGTTTTCAGTGTTCACCAAAAAGTTTGCATAATCCGGGATTAGCGCCCAATTTATCATTTGCGACTTTTTAAAAAGTTGCACAAACAGGTGTAGGCTTACATCTGGCCAGTACCAGGTGAATATGCTCGCGCAATTTTTGCAATTTTGTGGACTTTTTACTTAGATACATTTACTATGGCAGTGCTACACTAAATCAGCCACAAGATGTTGGAACAAAATACACACCAATCCCCATTAGAATAGTTGCACACATTAGACTCCTTAGTAGAGATGAGCGAACCTGGAGCATGCTCGAGTCGATCTGAACCCGAACTTTCGGCATTTGATTAGTGGTGGCTGCTGAACTTGGATAAATCCCTAAGGCTATGTGGAAAACATGGATATAGTCATTGGCTGTATCCATGTTTTCCAGACAACCTTAGAGCTTTATCCAAGTTCAGCAGCCCCAGCTAATCAAATACCGAACATTCGGGTTTGGATGGACTCGAACCCGAACCCGGTTCGCTCATCTCTACTCCTTAGTAAATGTCCCTCTTAGTATCTCAAACAGTACTGAACCCAAATGGTCAACTATCTTTTAAACCATACTGAAGAACCAATACCAGTTACTTTACAGAAGTCATATCTGTGACTGGATACCTAGCCCGAGGGCCTTCATGTCAATATTGAGCAACCAGTGATTCTCTGGGAATTGTTAACGATAAGCGATTAACGATAAACGAGATTGTATATCGTTAACCTAAAATTGTTCACCATATTACGCGAAACGATAGTCGTTAGTTACGATCGTTAACTCCATCTGATCCAAGGAAATGAAGAAACGTTTTAAAATTACACTGACGATTAGTGAACGAATGCGGAATTAGGGCCCTATTACATGGAGCGATAATCGGCTGAATCAGGCCAAATTTTAGCGCCAAATGACGGCTATCTATCGGTAATGACGGACGCAAATAAACATCACTACTAATAGATAACCCTCATTTGGCCCTAACATTACATCCGTTTGCAAAGACAGACATTATTTTAATGCATAGTCTAAATATTTTGTTTGGTATTATATCTACGCTCTGTATCTTTTCCAGTGAATGTACACACATATTGTGTACGCTGTCTCGGAAATCTCGATGAATTGTAATAAACTGGGTGGTCACACTGTGTGTTTTCTATCCGCAGCCTCTGCACCTGCCCCATGAATAAAGAAAAGCTTTAAGTTCTCCGGGTGACAGGCCCCTGGCCTCCACACAGACAAAAAAACCTGGCCGAAACAAAGACATGAAAGAGTTCCTAATCAGGGAAGTGATTCGAAATCTGCTCTCTGCCTGCAAGGATCCTCCAGCGCGAATAATCTGTTCTCCCACAGTAGCGCCATCAGGACGGACATGATAGAGCAAACACACACTACGTCCACACAATACCAGGCGCACCAATAGGCCTACGCTTTGTCGTGTTTGTCTTTTATCAATACGTTCTGGACAATTCTTTAACAGTGGGGATCATTTACGTTGGAGGATGCTGCAAAAAAAAAAAAAAAACATTCCTCACACCCTGTGTGGTATTATAAAACAGCCACAGCTATAGGATTTTTTCCAACAGCAGGGGAATGGGGGAACATAAAAAACTATACTAACTCACCTATTCCCATGCCTCCCCAGCGCTGGATGCTGCATGAAGCGGTGTATTGTTTCCCACCTGGAGAGCAGGAGAGGTTTTCTATGGGGATTTGCTGCTGCTCTGGACAGTTCCTGACATGGACAGAGGTGGCAGCAGAGAGCACTGTGTCAGACTGGAAAGGATACACCATTTCCTGCAGGACATACAGCAGCTTATACGTACTGGAAGACTCGATATTTTTAAATAGAAGTAAATTACAAATCTTTATAACCTTCTGAAATCAGTTGATTTGAAAGAAAAACATTTTCATCGGAGTACCCCTTTAAGGTGATTATGGAAGCAATACTACTGGAACACTTTAGATTTTTTTTAATATAAGTAAATTACATATCTCTGGCACTTTCTGGCTGGTGAACAGCCCCTTTAAAGGGAATCGGTCACCTCTCTGGTGGGCTGTGAACCGGACCGGTAACTTATAGCTGCTATGTACAACTCTCCGATGCTGTGCCCGACAGTTTACAGCAGGGCGGCAATTTAAAAAAATAAATAAATAAAATAAACAGTTTAATATGACAACAGAGGGCTGATAAATATGCACCACAGTGGCCATGGATTTTAAAGGATTAGTTGTTGATTGTTACACTATTGTCAATGGCCTGATGATGCAGCATAATGGCCGTGCAGATTGAGGCAATGTTTTACTTTTTATCCAAAAGGGCTGCATCAAAAAGATTGTTTAAGGGGGCCTTCACACGTACCGGATCCGCAGCGGATTTCACGCTGCGAGTTTCATTCCGCTGCCAGTATGTGACCCGGCCCCTTTGACGCTCCGCATCCCGCTGCCCGGAGCATACATTACCTGCTTGGCGCCACGGCTGTGTGTGAGGCTCGCGGCTCCCGTCGGTCCCCATCAGCCAATCAGCACGGTGGATCCAGTACGTGTGAAGCTACCCTAAAGGAGATTTCTAAAAGCTATCAAGTACTAACTTACCTCTTCCCGTGCCCATGGTGAGTGGCGGGACCTCCCTCGGGACCCCTTTTTGCACAAGTTGTGAAAATGCCTGTCCCGGCTGATGGACTGGCCACTCAGACAATCAGTGACTGGGGGGGGGGGAAGCTACAGAAGGGGCTACCTGGACAACCCTACATCTTCCGGGGAGCCCATAGGAGATAGCGGCGGTCTGCTGCCGCCGCTCCTGTTTTACAACTTTTTTCCAACATGTTGAAAGACATTGTGCATGTCGGCTGATCGTTGCCTTTTAACACTATAACGGACGATAATCGGCGGAATATAGACGTTAATCGATTGGTGTAATAGGGCCTTTAGTTATAATTGCAAAATAAATGGTTATGGTTCACTTTGCAGAGTGTTATCCACTTTAACACGGAAAACAATACAATTTTGATATCTCCTTGGTTGGTATATCAGAACAATAAGTCACAATAAATAAATAAATAATAAATTACAGGTGTATAGCCCCTGTCATTCATGTATGGCTACTGAATTTAAACATAATGGGGGAGATTTATCAAACATTGGGGGAGATTTATCAAACATGGTGTACGGTGAAACTGGCTCAGTCGCCCCTAGCAACCAATCAGATTCCACCTTTCATTTTTCAAGGAGTCTGTGAGGAATGAAAGGTGGAATCTGATTGGTTGCTAGGGGCAACTGAGCCAGTTTTACTTTACATCATGTTTGATAAAACTCCCCCATGGTGTAAAGTAGAACTGTCTCAGTTGCCCCTAGCAACCAATCAGATTCCACCTTTCATTTCTCACAGACTCTTTGAAAAATGAAAGGTGGAATCTGATTGGTTGCTAGGGGCAACTAAGACAATTCTACTTTACACCATGTTTGATAAAGCTCCCCCTTAATACTCTTTAATATATACAATATCAATGGGAAGTTCAGAAATATATTCAGAAATGAAAGACGCGTGTATCGGAATAACAGACTGTAGTACAAGGAGGTGTTGAAACAAATTTTATCTTGACAAGATACATGTCTTAAGGTTAAGGAACCCTGATAATCCCCGGGCTAGGAGAGAAAGCTGGAGATACGCTGCTAAAGTCTTTCCTTGCTGACTTGTATTTCACCAAAGTCTATAGAAAAGTCTAGAGACCAATTACAAATCACTGTTCTGATTCTTTTAATCCCCTTATTTCCATCCCTGATCAAAACAAAGACTTCTGGTTTCACATGAATAACCGTGCTGGAAAAAAAAAAAAAAAACACTCAAAGGTTAGATGTCTACCACCTAATAGAGAGGATTTCTATCTATAACAATGGAACATGTATGCAAATACTGGCTAATCCCCATGCTACACATTCTGTGGAAGAAACAGAGGAGACTAGATTAAGTGCTTCCTACCAACACATATGCCACAACCGAGGCCAATACTAGTCTGTGTGATAGAACAAAGAATAATAAAAAGACAAATAATGACAACTAAACATCGCAGGCTAAAGGCATATACAGTATATGCATAGGTTGTTATATACAAAGGAAATACACCAATAGGCCATAGCACTAATGGTACCTGGTAAATTTTTGCGATAACTATCGCATTTGAGCGATAATCGGTTCATGTAAACACAGCGTACGATCAATCGACGAGCAATAAATCGTTCATCGTGATCTTTCAACATGTTCTAAAATCGTTGTTGGTTGTTCGCAGAAAATGAGCAGATCGCTTTATCTAAACAACGATTCTTTCAACGATTTACCCTATGTGTGAGATAGGCTTAAGCGATCTTAAAACGATCGTAATAACGATTTTTTTTCAAACGACTTATCATTTCATCTAAACATTGATCAATATAAAAAACACATAGTTACTTTGAAATCATTCGATTGCACAAATTATCGCTCTGTGTAAAGGGACCGTAAAACCATCTGCCTTATATTGGGTAGGTCCCTCTTCATGCTGTAAAAATAAGTCAGACCTATCAAGCCATGGTCATGGCCATCTTGTGGCAAGATGTTAGTAGTGAATCCATTAAAGGAGAAGTCTGTCGAAAATTTTTATTAAAGTATTGTATTGCCCCCCAAAACTTACAAATCACCAATATACACTTATTACAGGAAATGCTTATGAATTGCTTTTTTTATCTGTACTTACTACTGCATCAAGGCTTCACTTCTTCGATAACATAATGATGTCACTTCCTGGATAACATGGTGATGTCACGACCCGACTCCCAGAGCTTTGTGGGCTGTGGCTGCTGGAGAGGATGATGGCAGGGTGAAGCTCAGTATCCCTCCAGTGCCCTGTATCCCTCAGTGTCCCCCTGCCATCATCCTCTCCAGCAGCCACAGCCCGCACAGCTCTGGGAGTCAGGTCATGACATCACCATTTTATCCAGGAAGTGACATCACCATTTTATCCAGGAAGTGACATCACCATATTATCCAGGAAGTGACATCACCATGTTATCCAGGAAGTGACATCACTATGTTATCCAGGAAGTGACCACCATTTTATCCAGGAAGTGACATCACCATGTTATCCAGGAAGTGACATCACCATGTTATCCAGGAAGTGACATCACCATGTTATCCAGGAAGTGACATCACCATGTTATCCAGGAAGTGACATCACCATATTATCCAGGAAGTGAAATCACCATGTTGTCCAGGAAGTGACATCACCATTTTATCCAGGAAGGGACATCACCATTATATCCAGGAAGTGACATCACCATGTCATCCAGGAAGTGACATCACCATTTTTTACAGGAAGTGAAGCCTCGATGCAATAGTAGTGCAGGGAGAAAAGCACTTTATAAGCATTTCTCGTAATAAGTGTATAGTGGTAATTTGTATAAGTCTTGGGGGGGCAATACAATACTGAATAAAAATTTTCGCCGGAATCCTCCTTTAAAAACTTTTTAGGAAATTAGCTAACTTAATTTCCAGATTCTTTGTTTGGATGATGTGGGCTCAGGAGCTGAGCTCGCACCAGCAGCAGAAGGTGGCTGTGCAGCGTCCTAGAGCGGGGTCCACTGTTCTTTATAACAAGTATAGGTTGGTACCATGTATATGTGTAAGCTCTGAGACTTAAGCCAGTAGTGAGCGACTCCCGCCACTAGATGTCCCTGTTCTAGTGCACGGCTGATGTGTCTATTGATGATGTGTATTTCCTGTATATATATATATATATATATATATATATATATATATATATATATATATAAAGATCAAAACATAAGGCCTAGCTTTATCATTAGCTTTAGTTTTAGACTTTAATTATTCCAGTCTAGAGAGCAGCAGAGGAGCAGGAGAGGTTTTCTATGGGGATTTACTACTGCTCCGGACAGTTCCTGAGACGGACAGAGGTGGCAGCAGAGAGCACTGTGTCAGACTGGAAAGAATACACCACTTCATGCAGGACATACAGCAACTGATAAGTACCGGAAGACTGGAAACATTTTTTAATAGAAGTAAATTACAAATATCTGACACTTTCTGGCACCAGTTGACTTGAAAGATTTTTTCTTCTTCTGGTGAACAACCCCTTTAAGATCCTTTAAACTGAAGTCTTAAAAGCAAGCGAAGCAGCAGCAAAAGAAGGTAATCTTACTTGTTATCAGTAACAAAACATATAGGTTGCGGGTACCCTTGTGTTTGTCTTACTGGAATATCTGAGACTTGCAGGAAGATAAGTAACACAGGCGACTAATGTCACACCTGCACAGCTTGTTCTTGATTGAGGCGAACTCATTGATGTGGCTTATATAAACGTTCAGTATTGTTTCTGTCTGGAAATGGTTGTTTTTGAAATAACGGTCGCTCATACAGACTGCAGCCTAGTGTGCAAATGAACATTTTTTCTTTGCAGTCTATGGTGCCATGAGATCTTATTCATATTCCAGTCTTATATATAGAGCTCGGCTTTTCATGCACATTGGATACTTTTTTTTATTATTGATCTTTTTGTACCTTTGTCCCAGAGTCTTTGTCTTTATTTCTTTTTCTTTATGTCTTCGGCTTTGTCTTTATCTCTTTTTCTTTATCTCTTCGGCTTTGTCTTTATATCTCTAGGTTTATTATGACTTTTTAAATAATAAAACAAAAATGACGCTATAGTGAAATTGCAATCAATTGCTGTGAAAAGATGAGATTAGTCGGGGAGCATTTCATAAGGATCCAAGCTAAAGTGGCCACTAACCTGGCTCCTCTAATTGCACGGATTATGTAGAAAGAGAACACAGCTGGGTTGTAACACTTTGGCTTATAACAAGTGCCATTTACTGGCTATCTTATAAAATGAAGAGAGTACTCTTAAATGGACCATTTACCCTGCTAGATTTTATGGCAGTGAGCATCTATAGAAGTTTTTTTTTTTTTTCTTAGGACCACTCAGATCGTAGACATTTTAGGTTGGATTCACACTACTTTTTTGCAATCCCTTTTTCCATCATTTTTTTGCAAAAATGGATTAAAAAAAACGGATTGCAAAAAAACGTAGTGTGAACCCAGCCTTATAGAAATGGAGATATTAACCCCCTCCTGCCGCTGCACAGTAAGGGCCTTATTCCACCGGACGAAATGCAGTTAACGATTAACGACCGAATGAGAAATTGTTGATCGCTTTATAAGACCTGGAACTATTTTTATCGTTGCTCGTTCGCAAAATGTTCGCAAATCGTTCGCATTGAATAAGACATCGTTCGGTCGTTCGCAGTAGATACGAACGCAATAGCGAAGAAATAGCGAAGAAAAAACTATCGCAAATACGATCATAAGTAACGATTATCGTTCCATGGAAATGAGTGAACGTTTTAAGGTCTTTCGCAATAGCGGTCATTTTAGATCGTTAATCGTTAACGTTTACACGAACGATAATCGTCCGGTGGAGTAGGGCCCTAAATTAAAGTGGCTGCAGCCTATGCCTGATGCTGCAGCGACGTTAATTTAATTTAGCCAAAAGCAATAGAGTGCCTATCTCATGGATCTATGAGAGATCAGAGCAGTCATACTAGAAGTCCCCCAGGGGGAATAACCCTAACCCCAGGGGGGCTTCTAGTATGGGTGTAAAAAAATAAATAAATGTTTTTTTATTAATAAAAAATCCCCTCCCCTCTACAGAGGGAGATTTCTCTCTCCGGTGTCCATCGGGGCTCTGTGAAGTGATCGTAGAGCCTCGATGGTAGCCATGGAAACCAGAAACCGGAAGCCTCAGGGTTGGCCGAATGGCCGATAATTGGTCAAGTATAATCAGTTCCTGTAATAGGACCCTTAGTGTGAACCATCCAGTGATTGTAAGTTGGTAGTGGGATAATAACATGTATCACCGCTTTAGAGTAATACAGCAGGTATATTAACCCATAGCTGCACCAGGACATTGGTGAACAGCCTGGTGCTGCTAGGGGAGTTCAGAGGGGGGTTGCATGTCAACCCCGCTCTGAACTGCCGCAATCCCAGGTGCTATATGCAGCCCGGGACCGCGGCTATTGGCGGGCACGGTCTGATTGCCTTGCCCGCTAATTAAGTATTTAGATGCAGCTGTCAAAGTTGACAGCTGCATCTAAATACATACTGTCCCCCTTCCCAGGTGGTCTAGTGGGGGGATCCCTGCATCTATTACCGTCCGGGGTCTGCGCCGTAATGGCGCTGATCCTGACTTGGCACTCTACTGCTTTCGGCTGCAGCAGCCAAAAGCAATAGAGTGCCTATCTCATGGATCTATGAGAGATCAGAGCAGTTATACTAGAAGTCCCCCAGGGCGAATAACCCTAACCCCAGGGGGAATAACCCTAACCCCAGGGGGGCTTCTAGTATGTGTGTAAAAAAATAAATAAATGTTTTTTTATTGTTTTTTTTTATTAATAAAAAATCCCCTCCCCTAATAAAAGTTTGAATCACCCCTCTTTCCCCATTTTATAGATAAAAATAAATAAATAAACAAACATATTTAGTATCGCCGCGCGCGTAATTGCCTGAACTATTAAATTATCAAATTCCCAATCTCGCACGGTAAACAGCGTAAGCGCCAAAAAATTCCAAAGTGCAAAATTTTTGGTCACACTAAATCTAGAAAAACTGTATTTAAAAGCGATCAAAAAGTCCCATATACGCAAACAAGGAACCGATAGATAGTACAGATCATGGCGCAAAAAATGACACCTCACACAGCCACATAGACCAAAGGATAAAAGCGCTATAAGCATGGGAATAGAGGGATTTTAAGGAACATATTCTTTTTTTTAAAAAAAAAGTTTAAATTTTTTGAAAGCCAACAAATAAAATAAAAGTTATACAAGTTACATATCGTTGTAATCGTAACAACTTGAGCAACATGCATAACAAGTCAGTTTAACCCTAGGGCGAACGGCGTAAAAACAAAAATAAAAAAATTGTGTTATATTTTTTTCAATTCCACCACACATATAATTTTTTACTGGTTTTGAGGCATATTTTAGCCAAAAATTACGTCTGCCATTGCAAAGTACAATTAGTGGTGCAAAAAATAACGGCTCATCTGGGTCTCTGGGTGGAAAAATGCTCGCAAAAATGAATGCACAAAAGGGCAAAAATGAAAACTGGCTGTGTCCCGTAAGGGTTAAGCCATATTCATGAATGCTATTTAGTTACAATACAGCTCTCTGGTAAAGTTGCACTGGAAAGATTGCCGCCTACACTGATCACTTTCACCAAGGTGTCACCTGTGATATTTTCTGTAAGAGTCTGAAAAATCAAGTGTGGCTTTAAAGTTGCAAACCACACACAATGGTTTTCCATCGCATTTCTGTGCTGAAAATGGGGGTGAGCTACAGCATGCCAGGTAGAGCTCTTACATCAATCCACAATCAACATTGCTGCTTCATTATAATTATGGTTTACACTGGAGTCTGGCTAATATTAGTATAGGCAACTATTGGTAAATATGCCCCATTGTGTCATCGTTTATTCTGCTACAGTTACCATTTAGCTTTATGGGAGTAATTTCCTTCCTGGGAAGCGATTGTTCCGTCACCATTGCAGACACTTCTCTAGCACACAGATACACTCCATGGGATATTTCAGTTAGTAGTTAATAAACTGGATTTTTCCTTTTACATATGCTGTAGATTTTCCCTATTACTGTAGTTTCCATTGATCTCATTGATTTCGATGGGGCATTGTAAATTTGTGGCGAGTGGAGACCGTCTCTAATACCTACAATTATAGTGTGAATAAATCTACTAATTTTATTCTTCTTTTTTCTGCATTTTTGATGGGTTTCCCGGCCAATGATTGGCTGAGCGGCCTGTCAGCTCACACAGGCCGTTCTAAGGCTTCAGCGTGCAGGACCCGTGGAGAAGCAGAGCGCAGGAGGAGCCCTGGACCATGGATAGGTAATGTATGCACATTGCAAATCGGCGATATAAAGATCATCTGGGGAGCCCCTCCCGCAACTTCCTGCAGCCCCCCCCCCCCCCACACTTGCTGTCAGCACGTGTAATAGCGCCGGCTGAGATTGGGAAATAAGGAGCAAGCAAATGCTGATCTGACAGGTCGGCGCTTCCTTGCTCCTTACCATCGGCCTATGTAATAGGGGCTTTAAGCCCCTATTACACAGCGCGATCAACGGGAGAAAAAGTGTGCCCACCTGTCAGATCAGCGCTCGCTTATGGCGGAAAGTGGCGCATTTGGGGAGGGGCTACCCAGATGATCTTTATAACGTTGGGGGAGCCCATAGGAGATAGCGCCGGTCTGCTGCCACTGCTTCTTTTACACGGAGCGACAGCAGCAGATCGTTGCTATCCTAGTCGTTAGTCTTTCAACTTGTTAAAAGACAACGATCAGCCGACATCATGCATGTCAGCTAATCGTTACCTTTTATTACACAAAGCGATTATCGTCTGTAATGGTCAATAATCGGCCAAATATTGCCGATAATCACTTTATGTAATAGGGCCTGAAGGGTTCTATTACACAGAGCAATAGGCCGACTTAGACAATGATCAGCCAACGAAACGATGATCGGCTGAACGTTTCTTCTGGTCCAGACTTAAAATGCTCCCGGTCTTCTCCTGCTTTCTCTTAATGTATGCACAGTTTAGGGCAAGTGCTAACGATGTCTGTGCAGCCCTTGCTAAACAATAATCAAGCCGAGTAATAAACTCAGTAAACGAGCGCCGATCTAGCAGATCAGTCCTCGCTTACATTATTGATCGAGCCGTCATCGTCCCATGTAATAGGACCCTAAGGGATCCCCTGGTTTTCACTTCAAAGAAATCTGATTTTTGGTGCAGGGTGATACCCAGGTCTTGGTCCCCAGAATAGTCATCAGTAGTCATAACCGCGGCACTCCAATATGGTGATCAAATGAAGTGATTTATTTCTACCAGGTATGAAATGTTTCAGTGTCATTGTGAGAGTGAAATGTTGCATATGTGGGAGAAATAAATCACTTTGTTTGATCACCATATTGGAGTGCCGCAGTGATTTCGTTATTGTCTAGATAGATAAATAGATAGATAGATAGATAGATAGATAGATAGATAGATAGATAGATAGATAGATAGATGATAGATAGGAGATAGATAGATAGATAGATAGATAGATAGATAGATAGGAGATAGATAGATAGATAGATAGATAGATAGATAGATAGATAGATAGATAGGAGATAGATAGATAGATAGATAGATAGATAGATAGATAGATAGATAAATAGATAGATAGATAGATGATAGATAGATAGATAGATAGATAGATAGATAGATGATAGATAGATAGGAGATAGATAGATAGATAGATAGATAATAGATAGATAGATTAGATTCAAAATAACACATTCATGATATATATGTTATATGGAGGTATGTTTTGCATATAATACATACACCGTCACCATGTCACTGAGACTGTATTACCATTATTTGGGATACGATGGCCTACACAAGACTAGTCAGGCCTGTGCGTGATGACTTTAACAGAAATGCCACTAAAAATATTTCCTCGTGTCTGCACATGCCGGGATCTGACTATTCGGAGCCAATGATCCTGAACATTGTATTGTGTTATTATAGGGCAATTTAAATGTTTGTGTGTTTTTTTTTTTTTTTTTAAGGAAAAAAGGGCGCGTTAATCTGTGTATTATAATAGCAGCTTTGTTAGAGAGCATTTGGTAAAAAGCTTGGAAGCTCACTTCTTCTTCTCCTCAGTGTTTTCCTCTTAAAGTGACACAATGGTGGATGGCTTTAATGTTTACCTACATCAGACTGCATGTGTGACATGGATTTCAGAGCCATCGGTACAGAATGCTCTGCCTTTTCTTAAGTTTAATGGAACAAAGGCCCCTTCTGTACAGTAGAGATAGAGCAGTGTTGTATCAGTTATTCCATTGCACATTTATAACTATGTACTGCCTCCTAGTGGTATCAATGTGCAGTCACATGACTGATAAAGAAAACAGCCCCCCAAATAACACAGCATTATCCCTATTGCCTTTGTAATTTAGGGAATATGTCATAGATGGTTATGTTAAAATGAACTCAATGTGGAGGCGATCTTATCGTGATCTATCATGTATTATCTGAATATTGTAGTGAGCTTGTTTGATGGGGCTGAAATATTAATAGTACAAGCAATTTTAAGAAACTCTGTAATAGGTTTTATTAAGCAAAAGAGTTTCCTTCTGTACTCAAAAAACTGTTTTCCTACCTCCCCCTTCTCTTCAGAAGAAGCAGAATTTCTATGCCCATTATGCTCAATGGAAAGGGGAGGGGTCGAGTGAGTGAGCACAGAGAGGAGAAAAGGCAGCCCTGCAAAACACTTCATCCTGCAATCTTATCTACCAAGCTCCCAGATAAGCAATGACCTTTCTGACCTGTGTATCCCCATGTTTTATGTGTCCAGTCTGC
Organism: Dendropsophus ebraccatus; assembly: GCF_027789765.1. NCBI lineage: Eukaryota > Metazoa > Chordata > Amphibia > Anura > Hylidae > Dendropsophus > Dendropsophus ebraccatus. Next base: position 133,784,183 of record NC_091460.1, on the reverse strand, counting down.
AAACTGCACAACTGCTTGTCTCCTCTCCCTGCTCACTCCTCTCCCTTGGCCTCTCCCCCCTCCATAGGGTATAATGGATTCAGCAAACCTGTCTTCACTTTGCTCCTCTGTAATGAAGACGGCTTTGCCTGATAATGAACAGCTAAGAAGTGAGGGGGTGAGGCTGGGAAACAGCTTTTCGAGTATAGTAAGAGGCTTTTTAGCCTTATAAAACCTATTACAGAGGTTTTTTGTTTTTTTATTGTTTGTACTATTGATTTGTACAAAAAAAAATAAATGACAGATTGCACTTTTAGGCCGGGTTCACGCAACGTGAGACACCGGCTGTTCTGTGAAACACTGTAGTACTGGCCACATGAAGTTCATTTCTTTAGAATTGGGATATGGGCGCATTCGAGTGTGCCCGTATTCCAATTACCCATAGCACACAATAAAAAGTGCAGCTGGAGCCAAACTTTACATTGTCTGCACAGCCAGAATAGCGTCCGCACAAAACTGACATGTCGACAAAACTTGACTGCCGCAAGCAGGGGCGGTCTTGGCATTTCTGGGGCCCCAAGCGAAGTTATGTCCAGGGCCCCCCCCCCCCCATGACCCCGCCACATACACACCAGCATGTTTTTCAATGTCAAACAATGAAAGAATTTTATTTCTACACTTATCGTATATCACACTGTTTTTAACACACTATTTGTATATCACTCTCCTATCTGTTATTCACACACTCTTTCATATATGACTAAAAGAATTTTGAAAGTGTCACTGCCGTTTAATTTTTTTTTTTGCAGAATAGTTTTTTTTTTTTGCAATAGTACAGGCGATTTTAAGAAACTTTCTAATTGGTTTATTAGCCGAAAAATGCATTTTTATCATGAAAAAGCAGTTTGAAGCTCTCCCCCCTGTCTTCATTTTTTTCTATGGAGTGGGGAGGGGTGGAGGGAGATGAAGCACCAAAACAGGAGTTAATTTACAGCTACATCACCAGGCTACTCCTCTGAAGTCAGCACTGACCTCTCTGATCTCTGAATAGTAGCTTTCACACAGCTCCCTCTGTGTAATCCTTTGTTCTCTGCTGCCGACTAATCTCCCCCCTCCCCTCTCCATAGAACAGACAGGACTCGACTGATGTAAAAGAGTAGAGATTTCCTGATAATGAGCAGTGAATGAGAAAGAAGAGGGAGGGGGGACCTGGGAAAAGGCTTTTTGAATGCAGATAATGGCATATTTGCCTTAGAAACCCAATTAAAAAGTTTCTTAAAATTGCCTGGACTATTAATTACTGCAAAAAAATATATATATATATGACAGTGACACTTTAACAATAAAATACTGTAAGTTGTTGTTCGCTGGTCCACATTTTGTAGTTAGTGTTTTCTGTACTGCTAAAATGCTGGGACAGCTCTTCTTCCATAATCAAAACTGAACCACCCTGACTTTGGCTTCAGCAAAATTTGAGATGATGTCTTCCATATCTAATGATCTACGGACATTCTGCTCAATGGAGATCATAGCTAAGCCATTCAGCCTTTCTTGAGACATGGTGGAACGCAGATAATTTTTGATCAATTTTAAAGAGGAAAAGCTTCTTTCTCCAGAAGCAACTGTGATGGGCAATACCAAGAGTAAGCGCAGGGCAATGCTCAAATTACCATAGAGCTCCAAAATATTCTCTTTGTAAATATAATCTAACATAGCTGCAGGAGAAGAGATATGATCAGGAAAACTACGGACGGCTGCCCTGACTTCCATAATCAAGTCTTGGCTGTCAACATCACCCAGAGTCTGCTCCAGTTTGTGGCAAGACTCCTCCAGGGTCTCCTCTTGAACTGCTTTTTTCAGGTTATTTGTAGAGTATAAAAACCCAAACAGAGAAAAAAAAAAACCAACTTGAGTGAACCTATCACTGATACTAGTAAGGGCTGTATCAATCAGGGGAAGGAAAAACTTTTGGCTGAAAATCTGTTCTGGTGTAAGCTGAGCTTCCTCATGCCCCTCATAAAGGAACCTGCGTGCTGTTCTACGTTGTCGTACAGCTTTGAATGTCATTTGTACCTGTACTTTCTCAGCAATTTCTTTTGCTTCACTTTCGGCTGATGAAAGGCCGTTATCCCGGTACTCTTGGAGAAACTGTTTAACACTGTCAATCTCCCTTTTCAGTGTATCAATTGCCATATTAGGGCTCTGTAGGAGTTTACTTGCTTTGTTAATGTTGTACAACACATTGTACCAGATGTCAGTTCCTTATGCCATGATGTCAGTTCCTTATACAGATTCTGTGCTGAAGACAGTGTCTCTCCATCCTTTTTCCCAGCAGCATGTTCAATTAGTGCAGATAAGGCCTCCAACATTTCAGGATATTGGAATCGTAGGGCCTTCACACTATCAATACGGCATTCCCATCTTGTTGTTGAAAGATTCTTCACAGTGAGTCTTACATGGTGGTGTAGGATTGACCAGCGCTGCACTGAGAAACTAAAAAGGTTGTAAAGACGCTGAAGAATGCCAAAAAATTTCACTGACAACACAGAAGATCGGGCAGCATCAGCCACAACAAGGTTAAGTGAATGACTGCTACAGGGAACACACAGTGCTTTACTATTGATTTCCAGTAATCTTTTCTGGACCCCCTGCTTGTGGCCCATCATGTTACTTCCATTGTCGTAGGACTGACCACGACAATCTGCAACGTTAAGTTTCAAATTTTTGATCTCCTCAATGAGGGTATTACAGAGGCCTCTCCCTGAACAGCGAAAAAGCCAACAAAGTGCTCTGAAATGGAGGCTCCGACAGATGACTCCCAATTCACAATGCGTAACACCAGGGACAGTTGTTCATGGTGACTAATATCTGGTGTGCAATCCATTATTACAGAAAAATATTTGGCCTTCTTAAAGGGGTAGTGCACCCAAACATTTTTTCTTTCAAATCAACTGCTGCCATGAAGTGCCAGAGATTTGTAATTTACTTCTATTAAAAAATCTAAAGCCTTCCAGTACTTATCAGCTGCTGTATGCCCAGCAGGAAGTTGTATTATTTCCAGTCTGGAGAGCAGGAGAGGTTTTCTATGGGGATTTGCTCCTTCTCTGGACAGTTCTTGACATGGACAGAGGAGGCAACAGAGAGCACTGTGTCAAACAGGAAAGAAAACACCACTTCCTGCTGGGCATACAGCAGCTGATAAGTACTGGAAGGCTTGAGATTTTTTAATAGAAGTAAATTACAAATCTCTGGCACTTCATGGCAGCAGTTGATTTGAAAGAAAACATTTTTTGGTGCACTACCCCTTTAACTCTTTGTACAATTGCATCCCTTGTTTTCTGCCCAACTAATTTAATGATCTCATTCTGGATTCTTTTACTAAAGTAGTGATCTTTAATCTCACTTTTATCAATCCTTCTAAGGTGTTCACTCATGACAGGATCAAACTGTGCCATTAACTCTATCTGGCCAAGAAAGTTACCATTATGGGGCTCAAATAGTTTCTCTGAATGGCCTCTTAGTGCCTGGTTGCGTTCTGCTAAATGACAAACAATGGCAATAACCCTTCTTAAAACACCTTTCCAATGCTGTACTTCAAGAGCACGTAATTCCCTACTCGCAGACTTCTGCTATAGGTGTAGGAACAGTAGCTACAGAGACTTCTGCTATAGGTGTAGGAACAGTAGCTACAGAGACTTCTGCTATAGGTGTAGGAACAGTAGCTACAGAGACTTCTGCTATAGTTGTAGGAACAGTAGCTACAGAGACTTCTGCTATAGGTGTAGGAACAGTAGCTACAGAGACTTCTGCTATAGGTGTAGGAACAGTAGCTACAGAGACTTCTGCTATAGTTGTAGGAACAGTAGCTACAGAGACTTCTGCTATAGTTGTAGGAACAGTAGCTACAGAGACTTCTGCTATAGGTGTAGGAACAGTAGCTACAGAGACTTCTGCTACGTCTTGTATCTGAACTGTGCTCAACAGCCCCTCGTCATTAGACTTTTTATTTCTTGTTAAGAAATTAGTGATCTTTGGCAAGCTCCCTATGCTGATCTTCTTCTCTTTCTCTCTCTTCCTTTTTTGGGCACCGCTGAGGTATGAGCGTTTCATATTTTTTTCTGTCTAATATCAGTATATTACTCTCCCACCTGTTTTGCTGTACACACTTGCTGTATATTACTCTCCTATCTTCAAGGGAGCCTATGAGGTCCATACCAGGTAGAGAGCTGTAGAAAGGTGTGGGGGAGATACAGTACAGTATAAGTGACATGACCTTTAGGGCCCTATTCCACCAGACGATTATTGTTCGCATAATTGTTAACGACTAACGATCTTAAACGACTGCTATTGCGAAAGAAATGAAAACGTTCACTCATTTCCATGGATCGATAATCGTTACTTATGAACGTATTTGCGATCGTTTACATTCGAATTAACTATAATCTGACCGATAATCGTCCGGTGGAATAGGGCCCTTAGTCCAGTGTAAAGTTTTATAATCCGCCTTTTCATTGCCAGCTGTAGTGTCGAAGAGACGGAGCCGACCCACACCTGCACCTCCTGCCCTGCCCCTTCCTGCTCTGACTGACTGACATACATGGATGGGCTGCGGCTGTCGCTGTAACACTTCAGCTGTTGGTAATGAAAAGAATTATTATAAATGAGTGATTATAGTGAAATTACATCCAATGACTCACAGGAGGCGTCTTCACTGCATCAATTGTAAGTGAGGTTTTTTGCTGAAGTTAATGGCTTTTTCCTGCTTGGCTATCCTTTAGACTTCTCCAGCCGTGACTCCTTTCTGCAGGATCTACCAGAAAGACAAACATTTTAGGTTCCTCACTCCAGCATCATCCACATCTAGATACAAACTTCCCAAGTGTATTGCTTCACTCAGTAACCAAGCTCCCTCTATGCCCCCATATAAGCTCTCCTTCTCTGTAGCTGCCTTCTTAAGTTGGCCCCCACAGAGATGGCCCCCTTATATTGTCCCCCATAGAGATGGCCCCTCATGCTGTCCTGTCCCCCATAGAGATGACCCCCATCATGCTGTCCCCCATAGAGATGGCCTCCATCATGCTGTCCCCCATAGAGATGGCCCCCATCATGCTGACACTGTCCCCCATAATCCTGGCCCCCATCATGCTGTCCCCCATCATCCTTGCCCCCATCATGCTGTCCCCCATAATCCTGGCCCCCATCATGCTGCCCCCCATCATCCTTGCCCCCATCATGCTGTCCCCCATAATCCTGGCCCTTCATCATGCTGTCCCCCATAATCCTGGCCCCCATCATGCTGTCCCCCATAATCCTGGCCCTTCATCATGCTGTCCCCCATAATCCTGGCCCCCATCATGCTGTCCCCCATAATCCTGGCCCTTCATCATGCTGTCCCCCATAATCCTGGCCCCAATAATGCTGTCCCCCATAATCCTGGCCCCAATCATGCTGTCCCCCATCATCCTTGCTCCCATCATGCTGTCCCCCATAATCCTGGCCCTTCATCATGCTGTCCCCCATAATCCTGGCCCCCATCATGCTGTCCCCCATCATCCTTGCCCCCATCATGCTGTCCCCCATAATCCTGGCCCTTCATCATGCTGTCCCCCATAATCCTGGCCCCAATAATGCTGTCCCCCATAATCCTGGCCCCCATCATGCTGTCCCCATCATCCTTGCCCCCATCATGCTGTCCCCCATAATCCTGGCCCTTCATCATGCTGTCCCCCATAATCCTGGCCCCAATAATGCTGTCCCCCATAATCCTGGCCCCCATCATGCTGTCCCCATCATCCTTGCCCCCATCATGCTGTCCCCCATAATCCTGGCCCATCATCATGCTGTCCCCCATAATCCTGGCCCCAATAATGCTGTCCCCCATAATCCTGGCCCCCATCATGCTGTCCCCCATCATCCTTGCCCCCATCATGCTGTCCCCCATCATCCTTGCCCCCATCATGCTGTCCCCCATAATCCTGGCCCTTCATCATGCTGCCCCCCATAATCCTGGCCCCAATAATGCTGTCCCCCATAATCCTGGCCCCCATCATGCTGTCCCCCATAATCCTGGCCCCAATCATGCTGTCCCCCATCATCCTTGCCCCCATCATGCTGTCCCCCATAATCCTGGCCCTTCATCATGCAGTCCACCATAATCCTTGCCCCCATCATGCTGTCCCCCATAATCCTGGCCCTTCATCATGCTGCCCCCTATAATCCTGGCCCCAATAATGCTGTCCCCCATAATCCTGGCCCCAATAATGCTGCCCCCCATAATCCTGGCCCCAATCATGCTGTCCCCCATCATCCTTGCCCCCATCATGCTGTCCCCCATAATCCTGGCCCTTCATCATGCTGTCCCCCATAATCCTGGCCCCCATCATGCTGTCCCCCATCATCCTTGCCCCCATCATGCTGTCCCCCATAATCCTGGCCCTTCATCATGCTGTCCCCCATAATCCTGGCCCCAATAATGCTGTCCCCCATAATCCTGGCCCCCATCATGCTGTCCCCCATCATCCTTGCCCCCATCATGCTGTCCCCCATCATGCTGTCCCCCATAATCCTGGCCCTTCATCATGCTGCCCCCCATAATCCTGGCCCCAATAATGCTGTCCCCCATAATCCTGGCCCCCATCATGCTGTCCCCCATAATCCTGGCCCCAATCATGCTGTCCCCCATCATCCTTGCCCCCATCATGCTGTCCCCCATATTCCTGGCCCTTCATCATGCTGTCCCCCATAATCCTGGCCCCAATAATGCTGTCCCCCATAATCCTGGCCCCCATCATGCTGTCCCCCATCATCCTTGCCCCCATCATGCTGTCCCCCATAATCCTGGCCCTTCATCACGCTGTCCCCCATAATCCTGGCCCCCCATCATTCTGTCCCCCTCATCAATGCTGTCCCCCATCATGCTGTCCCACATCATCCTGGCCCCCATCATGCTGTCTGCCATAATCCTGCCCCCCCATCATGCTGTCCCCCATAAAACTGGCCCCCCATCATGCTGTCCCCCAAAATCCTGGCCCCTCATCATTCTGTCCCCCATAATCCTGCCCCCCCCCCATCATCCTGTCCCCCCATCATGCTGTCCCCAATCACCCTGTCCCCCCGATCATGCTGTCTCCCCCATCATCCTGTCCCCCCCATCATGCTGTCCCCCAATCATGCTGTCCCCCAATCATGCTGTCCCCCCATCATGCTGTCCCCCCCGATCATGCTGTCCCCCCCGATCATGCTGTCCCCCAATCATCCTGTTCCCCCGATCATCCTGTCCCCCATTATTCTGTCCATCAAAAAAAAAAAACTCACCTCTCCTGCTCCCCCGTCGGCTCTCTTCTTCTCCTGTACTGTCGGACAGGTCCCCGGCTGGTGATCTGTGGCTCAGGACAGGAGATTCGTTCCTGACAGGTGACAGGCCGACAGCGCACGCAAGACCGCACCAGTAAAGTGCGCGAGGGCTTTTACTTACTTCCGGCACACGCTGCGTAAGTACCAGCCCTGGAGCACACAGTGCGACCTTGCGTGCGCTGTCGTCCTATCACCTGCCAGCCGGGGCCTACACACTCGGGGCCGGCACGGACTCCCCTTGCCGTGCCGGCCCCCCTGCTCGGCTCCTGCCATGATTTCCCTTGCGGTCTTGGGCACCAGAGCGGGGCGCCGTGTGGGGGCCCCATGGACGTCGGGGGCCCAACGCAAGTGCGTGGGATGCGTGGTGCCCAAGACCGCTACTGGCCGCAAGGAATCCCGGCCGGAGTGTATACTATGGGGGACATGTATCAAGCAGTGTACCTTGTGCTCCTTAGTATTTTTTGGCGTATGTGTGATGTGCACAGCCCTTCGTCAGATTTACTAAACAGTGTAGCTCGGTGTATGTGTGAATATGACAGCTTACTCCAGTTTTTTGCCTTCTTGACATTTGTGGGCGTGGTTATCCGTAAGAATATTCTCAGCCGGGATTTATCATGTGAGAATTTTGAAATTTTCGCATTTTCGTTCGCATCTGTACTCCAGTCCCAGGGTAGCGGAACTTTTTTAACCAGGGTCAATTCATGAATACCTGCAGTAAAATGCACAGCGCCAGGGAAGCTATAGCAGGTGATTTATGAACCAACATGTGAATGTTCATAAATACCTTACTAGGCTGCAAACATATAAGCCAGTGCACAGTGCTAAAAATATTCGCAAAAAAAAGGTGCAAATGATAAATGTCACCCTATGTGTATACACTCCGACTGGGATTCCATAAACTTTATTGCAATGTATATTTTCAATTACACAGAAAAATGCAACAGCTCACCACAACAGCAAGATACAGACCCACTACAGACATGAAAATAGTTAAAAGCAGCCCCCCCAACTGCTAAAAATAACCTACACTGTACTATGGCCTCTCTATGGCATGTAATACGCCTATGCTCTGGGCATGCAAGATCCATCTTATACCTGCAAAAATAATTACACCACCTGGGTGGGATAGGTGGAGTGCACAACCAGGTAGAGGCAGCCACCCCCCCCCCCATCTGGAACACAGAAAAAAAGACAAATTTGGTCAGCTCTTCTAGAACACCATTCACACTAGGCAGGAGCACGTTGCTATGGCTGAAATTGCAAACACAGAAAAATGCAACAGCTTTCCGCAATGGCAAGATACAGACCCACTACTGACATGAAAATAGTTGAAAGCAGCCCCCCAAATGGGGACCAAGAGCCTCATTATTTTTGTGGGAATTTTTTTAGCAGTTGGGGGGGGGCTGCTTTTAACTAATTTCATATCTGAATTCTCTCCGCGAAGTGATCGCAGAGCACTGGTGGTAGCCATGGAAACCGGAAGCCTCAGGCTTCCGGTTTCTAGCTACGGTGGCTGTGGGAAATGGGAGGGAGGGAGGGAAGGCTGGCGCGTGTGGCGAGCGGCCGGACCTCTGCCCCCTCCCCTCTCTCCCCTCTACAAAATTCTAACAGCGGCAGGGGACAGAGGAAAGGGGGCAGAGCTATGGACATTAGCTTATGGGATCATTATGATCCCATAAGATGATGTCTAAAAACGACCTGGGCATTGATGCATCAATGACCATGGTCTTGAAAGGGTTAACATCTATATGGTAGTTAATAAATTGTATATCATCTGGACCTACATCATGTATTAGAAGTCAAAACAGTTTAGTATTGGGCACAAATGCATATTCTTCATGGGAACAGATCATACAGCTGCTATAGGGGGCCTTGGGGACATAAGAGAACAATCCTGGTTGGTCCTATAACCCTCGCCAACAAACACCATGCCCTTCTGTTTTCAATGGAAATACTGGGAACCATATTGCGGGTGATTATTTTGCCGGGTCCCCTTTCCTCTTCTATGTATGCTACTGACCATGTTACATACTTCATTGCACTTATAGCAGATATTCAGGCCATTCCAGTTATAATAAAGAGCTTTTTTCCCAAACAATAGCCTTGTGATTAAAAACCAGGGGAAAGTGGTCCTTGGTGGTAAGAGTGATGGCAAGTGAATAGATGTCAAAGGTCACCGGGTCATGATGGAATGGGATGAAGTGGTAGGCTGATATAACACAGTGCATCATTATATACGGCCAATGAATGGTGGAAGGAGAGCTGTCTAATGGGCCACATCTTCTGACCCTTCTAATCCTATCATTACAAAGGTGTAATCTTCAAAGAGAAGTAGAAGACGTCTTATTGTGGTGAGCCAATATCGCTCTATCTTCTGGAAGTGGAGTCTACTTTAGACTTTATCTCAAGTGACTCAAATTTTGCATTGCAGTTTTTGGAGCTAAAAAAATAAAAACACAAAAAAACACCCCAAATCAGCCAGCAATTTTTACAGCTCTTAGTCATTTCTTTTGGCAGTTCATCTGGCTTTATTTTTTTTTTTTATTTTATTGTATAAAGCCGGGTTCACACTTAGTAAGACAGCGGTCGTTCTGTGTGCCCACATTCCAATTCACCATAGCCGACAATGTAAAGTGCGGCTGGCGCACAGACTTTGGGTCTGACGAATGTATGGTTTTTCCAGCGGAAAAATTATAAGGAAACCTTTGCCCTGAGCTGGCGTAGGTTTCCCTCCATGCAGGATTTATTTAGAGGCAGTGCGCCTCTACATAAATCTGCAAACCATTGACGCTGCAGGGACATTCTAAGCCCGACTTAATAAATATTAAATATAGTTGTTTTGTTTTTGTTTTTTTTTAGGGGGGGAGAAGAAACCTATAGAAGCCTATGGGAGAAAAATCACCACTATTTCTTAAAAAAAAAAAAAACAAATACAAAGCACGCTATGATTTTGCTAAATTGTCAAGGAGAAGAAAAACTCCAAAATTCACTGAAAAAAATGGCAAACACAAAAACACCACGTGTGTATTAGGTTTCATATTTCCCTAATGATTCTCAGCTATCATCTGGCTACGGCGTCTATGAGCCAAGAAATACCAAACAACAATTTTGCTGTTTTTTTTTGCCTTTTTAGCAAAAAAAACTCTAGTGTGATGGCATCCTTAGGAAATTTGGACGTGTGGTGTAAGCCCCACGGTGATGTTGTTTCGGAAGATCAACCAATCACTTGCTAGGTGGTGAAGTGTGACGCCACTCCGGTGGTGGTTGGCCGAGATACAGCCGGATCTTGAGATGTTATTTTGTGGCGCCAGTGCCGGTTGGGCACACAGGTGTGATGGCACTCCTGCTTTTATTTTATTAGGCCGGTTGTACCCTTTTCCCCTTTGGTACACCACAGATGGACAACACAAGAATGCCAACCACACAAGATGGTATGCAGTTTATTTTGTAAAATAAAAATAAATCCTTATTTATTTACTAAAGAAACGGTCGCATCGGTCTTTATATTCCACGTATAACCAATAAATCATCCTCCTTCAGCAATTTGGTTTCGAGTGACAAATTCAATTTTATTTTTTTGAGGTTCCATCTTTTTTTTTTTTTTTTAGTTTATTATTTACTTTGAGTTACAACTGTGAAAAATAGATTCCTGTTGGTGTAGAAGAAAATGCAATATGTTTAAGTGCTGACTACATTTGAGGCTGGTAAGTGCGTAGCCTTTCATCTTCCAACATTACACAAAAAAGAGGCTGACATTAAAAGCATTAATGTAAAACTCATTACCTGCGTTCTCTCCTGTGACCATTGGCCGTATTCTTAACAAATCTCTTGGGAGTTTTCTATTGAGTGTAAAAATGTGCAGCAAGGCAATGCTTGTAAGTGTCGATAAATCCTTGTGTTCCCGCATCTAATCTCATGTGACAAATCCCATAAAAATAATTTTACTTGTAATATATATATATATATATATATATATATATATATGTATTATGTATGTGTGTGTGTGTATATTATATATATATATATATATATATATATATTGAAATTGGTGGTTGCCTACTGAGCCTACTACACAGCTGGATAATCGTGAGGCTAGGGTAGCATGGATGTGGTTAGCGATGGGTAAAACTTTAAAGGGTAAAAAGAGAAAGATGTTTTATGTTACACAATTTTATGCTCCCCAGGTGCGCTCCTGCGACCGTATTTTTTGCGGTGTATAAGATGACTTTTTAACCCCGAAAATTCATCTTAGAAGTTGGGGGTCGTCTTATACTCCGGCTATAAAAAAAAACAAATATTTAACTCACCTGGGGCCCGTTCCTGGCATCGGCAAGCTTTCCGTACCGTTCTCGGTGAAGGCAGTGTGACTTACACTCCCTGCGCCGGAGAATGAGATCGCCAAACCTCTCCCCGGCAGCCGAGCGTCTCATCGGAGAGGCTTGGAGACGCTCGACTGCCGGGAGAGCTTCAGGAGAATGAAAGAGGCTTGGCAAACTTCTGGCACCTCTCTCATTCTCCCGAAGCTCTTCCGGCAGCCGAGCGTCTCTAAGTCTCTCCAATGAGACGCTCGGCTGCCTGGGAGAGGTTTGGCGATCTCCGTCTCTGGCGCAGGTAGTGTACATCGCACTGCCTGCGCCAGGAACAGTACGGGAGGCCCGCAGATGCCGGGAACGGGCCCCAGGTGAGTTAAATGTTTGTTTGTTTTTTAATTTAGCTGCGGTTAACCCGTGCCTGACCGCAGCAGGGCTGTGGTCAGGCAGGGGTTAACATTTAGGCGAACCCCTGACAATCTAATTAAAAGTAAGGGGTCATCTTATACACCGAGTCGCCTTATATGCCGGAAAATACGGTATATGTCTGTGTTTCTTCCGCTGACCACCGCCAAACCCGTCTCGGCAGTGACAGCACTCTTAGCCAATCAGTGACAGAGATGGGACAGCACCGTGGTCAGTCATTAGCTGAGCGGGCTGTCACTGCAGAGATGATTTTGGCAGCAGCTGTGGTCAGCAGGGGACCCAGAGACTTGGCAGGAGGCCACCGGCGGAGCATGGAGGGGTAAGCATAAAACATTTATTATTTTCTATATACTGAGTGCCCCTTTAATAGACCAGGAAGGCAGAAGTGCCATACACTGTATAAATGATATGGTTGATCATGATAGATACTTATTTCTTCTTGACTTACCTTAGATCAGTATTCTGCGCCAAAACTGTGGCCTATGCCACTAACAAATCTTTGTTTGTTTGAAGAAATGCAGCAAATTGCAGGTATGCTTTTTTTTTTTAATAAATTGATTATATTTAATCCCTAAAGGATCATTTTTAATTTTTCTTTGCTTTTAAGAGCAATAACTCCTTTTTAGTTATCCATCTAAAGAGCTACGTGAGAGTTTGTTCTTTTAAAATTTTTAAAAAATTTATTAAAATTTGACAAATTTTCTGACATCAAAAATTTTTTTATATTTGCACGGAGCTGTGTAAGGGCTCATTTTTGAGACATGATCTGTCATTTTTATCAGTCCTAATGTAAGCAATGTAGCAGGCTTTTTGTTCCCTTTTTATTTTATATATTTTTTTAGGTGACCAAAAAAAACCTGTAATACTGGCATTTGGCATTTTTCTCTGTTTATGCCATTTTCCATACATTTCTACATCTTGGAAGCACAGACAGATATATGAAAGGTACCATGTGTCTCCTTGACCTAACAGCTATCTAACAATGTCAGCAGTTTGGAACATGATTTATAGCTGCCAGATTCCCTTTAAATCAAATGTACCACTAGTTACATCGCTTTGTGTGTTTTATATAAATAGACCAGCGCTGGCGCGGGGATGTCGGTGCTGCAGTACATTTTCTGAACCACAGTTCCTGCGCACTACAATAGTCTAGACCTCGCCGGCCCCCAGTGTGACGATCTCCCCTCTGTGACGCGACTCCATTGATTCTAATGGAGCTGCATCAAAGAGGGGTGGGGGTTTTGTCCCAATGGGAGCCGACGGGCCGGCCCCAGTGCTTCATACCGAGCCTGTGCTCAGGAATAGACTGGCACTGTGCACAGGAATTGGGCGGCGGTTCAAAGAAAAGACAGCGGCACCTGCACTGATCTGCTCATGTAAAAAACACAAAGTGATGTAACTAGTGGTACATACACTTTAACTTCTTTCACTGGCCTCTGACTTCTCTGTATGAATACGCTGCAAGCAAGTTGATGCATGGTAGCTCCTCTTCTAGAGAGGAGCAAAGCGAATCAGGCAAAGCAATATTCGCTGCAAATTGTGCTGTAAATTCGCTTCGTTCTGGGAAACAGATTGACGCGGTTAAGGAAATTCCCCCAAAAACGGCGGTCGCACTGACTGGCCGATTGACATTTCTTTTTTTTAATTGTGATTTTCCAATTAAAAACATATTCGCCCTTCTGTAATAGTCCCAGTACTGTAGCTACTATAGTTTGGCTGTTTTATTGAAATTCATTAACCCTTTCATGACCTGGGGTCATTGAGGGGTGGCGGGAGAGGGTTAAGACTCAATTCACGAATATTAACAAATTTGACCCAAAATTTGCGAACCTCACGAAGCGAATCTTCGGCTGCTTTGCTCCTCTCTATCCTCTACCATAGCAGTTATAATTCACTCTCACAGATTCATCCTTGTACCTTTCCTTTTTTATATCTCACCAGTGCACGTCCCATAAAGAGCAACTTTTTAAAAAAAAATTATTATTATTATTGGCGGTAACAGTTTTACAACCATATATTGTATCAGTCTACCGTCTGTGCAAACCACATAAAAGTCTTTGAGTGATTGTACGCTGCGCCGCACACTAGTAGCCCAGCGGTAATCCTGTCCAGGCCCAGCGAAGTGACAACAAACGGCCAGGACGACAGGCTGATTAGGAACCCAGATTATTTCTATACCTGCTTGAGAAGAAGCTTTCAATAGTGTCTGCTACAAGTAACTTCTACCCCCTCCTCTGTTCCCCGCCGAGATGAAAAGATAGTCGTGTCTCTCTGGAAACACTGCCATCTGTACCTCTCAGTATGAAAGAGCAGAGTTGAGCACTTCATATTTGGCTATTAAAATGCAATTAAGTCTGTGCTGCTGCTTGGCTGCGGTATATGGGGCCTATTCAGGAGCTGAATAGATTGCAAATGTGTTTCTCTCTCTTCTTTAATGATATCAGGATCTACTCCGATGCCACAATGTCAACAACTGAGATGTACGGCCCGGGTTCTCAGCTCCGGAGGGAACAATGGGCACCGGTCTTCTCCTGCCCCTCTTACATGCAATTAGCCGGAGAAGAAGAAGAAAAAGAAAATTGTCTTTCACATGGATCTGTATGGTGAAGAATCATAGGAAGACCACGCTCTTTTATTCAGAGCCTATTTTCTCTATTCACCTGTTCATTATCTCGATCAATGCCCCCTATCTGTGTTCTTTTTTTTTTTTTTGAACCAATAAAATCCATCTATATCATAAAGTATAAAGTAACATTGAAAAAAAAGTCTTGTATGTAGATGAAGTAAACGCCATGGGGGAAATTTATCGAGGACTTTGTGTGTATTTTTAGGTGAATTATTGGATTTTTCGCCCTATTTATGAACCAGTATTCGACAGGCGAATATTTTTTAGATGCAACTTTTTTTTTTTTTAATCTACCTGTTTTCAGTATTTACCCAAGAGTTTGCATAATCCGGGATAAGCGCCCAATTTATCATTTGCAACTTTTTAAAGAGTCAAACAGCTGGAGAGCCAAGGCTTCCAAGTAACCGATTGTGAGAGATCCAACCTCTGTAACCCCTGCCGATCTCCGTATTGGGCCCCTGGCTTCTTTTTTATGAATACAGCTGCGGGTATAGCACGTGACCAGCAGCTCTACTCATTCCTATGGAGGCACTAGAAGGAACTGAGAAAGTCAGAATGTGCTTACTCTGCTCCAAAGGAATGAATAGAGCTGCGGGTCACGTGCTGTACCCGCAGATGTATTCATAACAAAGAAGCCAGGGGCCCAATATGGAGGAAGGAATTACAGAGGTTAATTTTCCCTGGAAAACCTCTTTAATGTTAGCCTGTAAAACAGCTATCACTAACCCCCAGGAGAAGGCGAGCTCCAGCAGACGCAGAACATCATAAAAATCCTACTCTGGGTTTGAGGCAGTAGCAGGCTGGGGGGGTCCAAAATAAATGGCCCTTCCCACACTGGTACTACTAGGCTACTGCTGTTAGCTTTTTTATTAAACAGAGGGGGGTCCTATTAATAAATGAAAAAAAAAAAAAAAAAAAAAAAACTATACATACATAAAAAAAAACATGTTGGACCTTCCTTGGGTTCATATCAAGCCAGGAAAAAAAACAGACAGCAGCAGCCTAGTAATACAAGGATGGGAAGGGCCATTTAGTTAGGACCTCTCCCAGAATACCAGCCTGCTACCACCTCAGACCCAGAGCGTCATTTTTGTTCACGCTCTTGGTCTGCTGCTATCCAACTTTTCCCAGTACTCCTGTGGCGGTGGGTACTGGGGTAATAATTGGGGGTAAGTAATTTACAGGCTAAGGCTATGTTCACACTACGTGAACATCCGGCCGTTCCGTGACCCCGTGTTCCACCCCTCAAAACTACGGCCGTAGTTCTGCGTCGAGAACTACGGCCGTAGTTTTATGTAGTGTGAAAATAGCCTAACACTAATACACAATAACTGGTGTATTACTATTCAGCACCTACATTGGATGGGCACAGGAGTAGGTGTTTTTAACCTTTTTTTGTTGAACTCATTATTACTAATTTTAGGGCATCAATTAAAAGGTTTTTTCACCTGTGTGATTGGTGGACCTTAGGGTCCTATTACATGGGACGATGGCGGCCCAATCAATAATGTAGACGATCTGCTAGATTGGTGCTCGTTTACTGAGCTTATTACTCGGCTTGATTATCGTTTAGCAAGGGCTGCATGGATATCGTTAGCAATGTCCGTGCAGCCCTTGCACTAAACTGTTCATCCCTGTCTCTTCCTGCCTTCTTTTGCTTCTCTCAACTGACAGTCCGCTAAGCCAATCACTGGCCGCGGCGAACCTGACCAGTGATTGGCTGAGCAGCCTGTCAGCTCAGAGAAGCTGCATTGCGCAATGCTGGGAAGAGAGCAGAAGGCAGGAGGAGACCGGGAGCATGGAGAGGTTATGTATGTACAGTTTATTCAATCATTAGCCATCGGCCACGCATCACTATTACACGTAGCGATGCACACCTGATCGTTTTAGGTCTGGACCTAAAGAAACAAGAAGCCGATGATGATTTTATTGTCTGATTTGGCCAATTGCTCTGTGTAACAGGACCCTTAGGCTTCACACCCTCGTCCAACAGTCTAGCCTCTATAAAACTGGTTGCACTTTGAAGCAGAGAGACTGTAACAGGATGTTAATACTCTTTAATCCTGCTTGGTAGACATGGTGCTAGGGTATACTTACAGAGTGGATATGCAGGTTATATGCTGTTTATTCAGCCAAGGCTTTGGACACTTGTAGTCCCATTTAAAGGGGTTGTTCATTAAAAAAAAAAATTCTTTCAAATCAACTGGTGCCAGAAAGTGCCAAAGATTTGTAATTAACTGCTATTTAAAAAAAAATCTCAAGTCTTCCAGTACTTATCAGCTGTTGTATGTCCTGCAGGAAGTGGTGTATTCTTTCCAGTCTGACACAGAGCTGTCTGCGGCCACCTCTGTCCATGTCAGGAACTGTCCAGAGCAGCAGCAAATCCATATAGAAAAACTCTCCTGCTCTCCAGACTGGAAAGAATACAGCACTTCCTGGAGGACATACAGTAGCTGATAAGTGCTGGAAGACTTGAGATTTTTTCAATAGAAGTAAATTACAAATCTCTGGCACTAGTTGACGACATGTCACTTCTTTTTTTGCACTGCAGATTTCAAATAGAAAAAAAGCGTCACAGTGTGAACAATGGTACACACTCCCATTGAAGGTGATTGCATGTGAACTCCATTAGGAATTGGAAGAAAAGATGGAACCTGTATAAAATACCTATGTGTGAACACAGCCTTAGCTCATAACATGAAATGATCAATTCATCTTTTAGACTTATTGGTAGTGAACAAAAGCATGGTAATATAATTCCCACTGGCAGTACCTATTATACATACATACATGTATTTGTATTATTAGGTATTATGTTTATTGTACATTCCTCTGTTTATTATCAAATATTATATTAATTGTGATAACGCTCTTTTTTTATGTATAATTTTATTGCACTTTATAATTCCATTAACTCTAAAATGTTCTTCTCACCATTCAGTTTCCTTCATGCAGTTTTCTTGTATTCTGCTTTTCTTTAAAATAATGTTCCCTAGGAGAAAGAAAAAAAAAATTATAGATAACCACAAAAATGTACCAAGCAATTTGTTGTACAAGAGAAGTAATTTGTACAATAAAGGATGGTACAATTTCAGCATGCAAATACCTCAGACTGAAGATGAAAGAATGACGTTCAAAGAAAATAAAATTAGTTAACCGGGATCAAAAACAGCGAGATAACGCAGACTTTTGCAGCATGCACTGCCCTCCAGTGGCCATAGTTAGAACTACAGTCTTTAAGGTTTCTCTTCTATCACCAGACATTTTAATTCCATATAATGGTGCAACTTTGTATTTAAAGGGGTTATCCAGTGCTACAAAGACATGGCCACTTTCTTTCAGAGACAACACGACTCTTGTCTCCAGTTCAGTTGCGGTTTGCAATTAAGCTTCATTCACTTCAATGCAACTGAGCAGCAAAACCCGCCCAAGCTGGAGACAAGAGCGGGGCTGTCTCTGGAAGAAAGTGGCCATGTTTTTGTAGCACTGGATAACTTCTTTAATTATAGAAACAATTTAACAGAAATTAACATACTGTATGTATAGCCAAAATTTGGGAACAAATGTAACCTCAATGGTAAAGTTTAATACTAATTTGGCACAAGGTACAGCACAGATAAGATGAAACCAGAGAAGGGTAATACTGTTCTTTTATCACTTTTACCCCCACAGCCTGTCACTTGCTGCAACCACTTTATATGTTAGATTAAGAAAGACTTTGGTTCCCAGGGATAATTTTGTACCTGACTTTGCACAAGTGCCAAAAATTAAAGTGGGACTCCGGCAAAAATCTTTTTCTTTCATATCAAATGGTTTTAGAAAGTTATATAGATTTGTAATTTACTTCAATTTAAAAACCTCAAGTCTTCCAGTACTTATCAGCTGCTGTATGTCCTGCAGGAAATGTTGGTTTTTTTTCCAGCCTGACACAGTGCTCTCTGCTGCCATCTCTGTCGATGTCAGGATCTGTCCAGATTTTTCTATGGGGATTTACTACTACTCTGGACAGTTCCTGTCTCAGACAGAGGTGGCAGCAGAGAGCACTGTGCCAGACTGGAAAAAAAAAAAAAAAAAGAACATTTCCTGCAGGACATACAGCAGCTGATAAGTATCGGAAGACTTGAGCTTTTAAATACAAGTGAATTACAAATCTATAAAACTTTCTGATACCAGTTGAATTGAAAGAAAAAGATTTTCGCTAGAGTACCCCTTTTACAGCGTTTCATCTAGCCCTCATAGAGTAAATAGGCCCTCTTAGGTATCTCCGACTATATTGGTCAGTGTGCGCTGGGGCCTCCCGCTGAGGGTAGGCGGTAGTACTGGGTAGGACCCGGGTAGCCAGTTGCCAGATGTTAGGTCACGGTATTGGCACGAGGGGAGCTGACTAACCCACGGGAACTTGACCATGCGGGGCCTGAGAAATTCTTCGTTGCCCTTAGTCAAGGCACCAATAACTAGACCAATGCCAGGGTTCAGAAACAATGGGAGTTGTGCGTTTATTATAACGGAGGTAACCAATAGCAACAGTCTCTCCGGATGCAACCAGGATTGAGGCAGACTTGAATATAACTGAGGAATGGGTGACGCTGCAATAGGCTGTGATGGTAGCGTTACTTGAAGTGAGGAGACTGAATGATGGGAGTAGTAGTGCTAAAGATATGATACTGGGCGGAATGGATTGAACTGAATACTTGCTGTTGATGAGAATAGATGATGAGAAGAGTAATGGCTGAAGAACGACACCCAGATCTTTGCTGAAGATGAGAATCTTGAGAATGAGGAAGGTCCCGACTGGACCGGAGTACTTCTGGGTAGCACTGGAGCTGGTACCACGGAGTTGCGGCCTTGTACCACAGGAGCAGCAGAGCAGACGTCCTTCTCCCCTGAAGGTGGAGAGAGGAAGACTGAGATAGACAGGAAGTGACACAGTATCCCCAGCCAAAGCTCCACGGCTATTGGGGTTACTATGGCAGCCGGGGAAAGTCATGTGACACCAAGCCCATTGCATCATCACACCATTAAACACTGATAAATGAATATGTATAAAGAAATAAATGAAACATCAGACCTGAATACAGAGAGGGGTGACATAACATACACAGTTTGCAGTGGGACTATCTTTCCAGAACAGGAATAACCATACTAAAGATGCAGACACAAAATTACAGACAAATACTCTGTTCTGGGACACTGCAAGTGCATTTGGGGGTGGGCCTGGTCTCTATATAGTGGATTTTATTTAGTAATGGTGTGGTGTATAAGTCGCTATGTGGTAGTAATGGTGGTGGTAAAAGTATGCGGATAATATTTGCTTCTTATATACTGGTATTATTGGTAATATTGATCTCGGTTTACTGGATTCAGTAACAGTGTGACGGTACGGTGATATGTATGGCGATAGTATGTTAACGCTATATATATATGTTTTTTGTAATACATTCTACTAGGCCTTATTCCCACGTTCAGTGTTTCACGGACGACACTGACGTGGCAGGCCTGTAGTGGACAGAAAATAAGTCAGTAAACAGAAACTTCTTTATTCTATGGTTTGGCAGATAACTCCATCCGCCCGAAGAATAAGTTCATTCTTCAATGGGTTCAATCTTCGGGCGGACAATGGAATCTGGCAAACCATAAAATGGAGTCAATGGTACTCAGGCCGCCAGAGTCTGCGAGTGGGTGGGACATTGAGAGCCTTTCTCAACCATGACTTCTATTAGAGTTAATCAGTCTTGTTCCCTGCAGAGCTCATATCACTGGGGTTTCTTTAGTGTTGTCTGGAGTCTAAATTTAAAGGGTAAAAAATAACAATCATGTAAATGTCCTTTTTCAGGAATCAATAAGTATCAATAGTACAATAGTACAAGCAATTTTAAGAAACTCTATAATAGGTTTTATTAAGCAAAAGAGTTTCCTTCTGTACTCAATAAGCGTTTTTTTCTAGCTCCCCCCTCACTTCAGAAGAAGCAGGATTTCTGTGTCCATTATGCCCTATGGAGAGGGGAGGGGCTGAGGGGGGTGAGTGAGCACGGAGAGGAGAAAAGGCAGCCCTGCAAAACACTACATCAGGGGTCCTCAACTGGCAGATAGTGGAGGCCAGCTGTCCGGACCCCTGCTGCAGCTCAGTAAACCTGTATACTGAGCTGCGCTTTGCACAGTAACTATGGGCGCTTGTAACCAGCGCTCATAGTTACCGTGCAGCAGCACTGACGCGCGCATGAGTAAGGAAGCCCCGCCTTCCAAAACGTTGCGCAGCAGGGGAGAGGACGCCTAGCCCCCAGCTATCTCCAGTGCTCTGTTCACACGCAGCCGAACTTGTACTACTGCTTACAACTAAAGAGAAGTCAAAGCGAAGACCATTAAAGTCATATATATATATACACTCACATGAAGTTGTATTACTGTGGAGAGGGGATACATCGTATGTTTAAGACAGCAATAAAACATTTACAATAATACCGAAATTCTCAATTCACAGTTCTTTGTTCTTGCACCCAATTCGAAAACCGAGGTGTGTGTTTCCATAGGGAAGAGGGGAGGGGGGCTTTTACATTCCATGGCAGCGTTTCCCAGCCGCGTTGCTGCGGCACACTAGGGTGCAGTCTGTGAGAGATAAAAAAAAATAAGGAGTAGTAAGATGCAGTCTGTGAGATGGGGAATAAGGAGCAGTAAGATGCAGTCTGTGAGATGGGGAATAAGGAGCAGTAAGATGCAGTCTGTGAGAGATAAAAAAAAATAAGGAGAAGATGCAGTCTATGAGATGGGGAATAAGGAGCAGTAAGATGCAATCTGTCAGAGATGGGGAATAAGGAGCAGTAAGATGCAGTCTGTGAGCGATAGGGAATAAGGACAAGTAAGATGCAGTCTGTGAGATGGGGAATAAGGAGAAGTTAATACAGAGCAGTAAGATGCAGTATGTGAGAGATCGAGAATAAGGAGCAGTAAGATGCAGTCTGTGGGAAATGGTTAATAAAGAGCAGTAAGATGCAGTCTGTGAAAGATGGGGAATAAGGAGCAGTAAGATGCAGTCTGTGAGAGATGAGGAATAAGGAGCAGTAAGATGCAGTCTGTGAAAGGTAAAAAATAAGGAGAAGTAAGATGCAGTCTGTGAGAGATAAAAAAAAAATAAGGAGAAGTAAGATGCAGTCTGTGGGAGATGGGGAATAAGGAGCAGTAAGATGCAGTCTGTGAGAGATAAAAAATAAGGAGAAGAAAGATGCAGTCTGTGAGACATGGGGAATAAGAAGCAGTAAGATGCAGTCTGTGAGAGATAGAAAAATAAGGAGAAGATGCAGTCTGTGAGATAAAAAAAATAAGGAGAAGTAAGATGCAGTCTGTGGGAGATGGGGAATAAGGAGCAGTAAGATGCAGTAAAAATTAGAATTAGAAGATGTCTCCTGTGAGTTACTGTATGAAGGTTTTTGTATTTTGTAGAACGTTATCTAGTAGGGGTTCCCTGAGCTAATTTTTTTCCCAAGGGGTGCCCCGAGGTGGAAAAGGTTGGGAAGCACTGTTCCATGGGTCATCTGCAGAGCGTCCGACCCACAGAGTGTAAGGACTAGCAGTAAGTATTGGTGCACCATCACCCACCACTTACTGTAAAGGGTGGGCGGTAGCAAGAGATGGTCTCCCCTCCAGTCATTTCGGGGTGCCCTCGCCAAATGGTGACCCCGAGCTCCTACACAGTCATGTCCTGGCAGCCAACACGCTCAGCTGCATAGGAGACATTCCCATCATTATTATGGGAATCCCCAGTCCTGTAACCTTGGTGTCTGAAGACCTCAGTAGTTCAGCTGACCGTCATCTACCCTGATTTTGCCCAGTTGCCCCTAGCAACCAATCAGATTCCACCTTTCATTCCTCACAGACTCTTTGGAAAATGAAAGGTGGAATCTGATTGGTTGCTAGGGGCAACTGAGCCACTTCTAATTTACACCAGTTTGATAAATCTCCCCCTTTGTTTGGATACCAAAGTGTTGGAACACCAAGGTATTCCTGTATAAGATTTTATTTTGTTTTACTACTTCAAAACACTGCCATATTCTGATCCCTAAAAGGTTATTTTATTCCGTCCACAAAGCTGTGTGAGGGTTCATTTTTTTTTTCTTTCGGTCAACTATAGTTTTTATCATTTTTGGGTAGGTGAAACCATGGTGAAACTATTCCATTGTTATTCTCCATTGTTATACTAACTCACCTATTCCCATGCCTCCCCAGCGCTGGATGCTGCAGGAAGCGGTGTATTGTTTCCCACCTGGAGAGCAGGAGAGGTTTTCTATGGGGATTTGCTGCTGCTTTGGACAGTTCCTGACATGGACAGAGGTGGCAGCAGAGAGCACTATGTGAGACTGGAAAGAATACACCACTTCCGGCAGGACGTACAGCAGCTGATAAGTATGGGAAGACGTGAGAGTTTTTAATAGAAGTGATGTACAAATCTCTGTCACTTTCTGACACCAATTGATTTGAAAGAAAATTATTTATTTTGAACAATCCCTTTAATTTTCCTGAATGACTACCCACAGGTATCAATAAATCATAGATTAATCTTTAGATTACAAAATTCCACAAATTCTTAATCCCTTTATGTTCCACATTCTCTTCTCCCAACACTTCTTATGGCCTAGATGAAATTAAATTAAAGAAAAGGTGTAAATAATGACACTATAACCTGCATATGAGTCCTTCTTCTCATCTGCCTATGCTTTATATTAGGCTGGGTTCATACTACAAAAATAAAACGTATAGAAAAACAGATGCATTTGTGTGAATCCGTTTTGATCAGTTTTTCATTGACTTCCATTATATAAAAAAAGGATCAAAAAGCATCCTTTTTATTTACCGTACTCAAAAATAAGATCGGCTACATTTTCGTGTACATTAAAAAAAAACTAATACATTTTGATCCGGTTTTTCTTCTTTTTTTTTTTTATAATGGAAGTCAGTGGGAAAACGGATCAATTGTGGAGCATTTGTGTGCATCCGTTTTTCCATCTGTTTTTGCAAAAAAAAAAGGATTGCAAAAATGTAGTGTGAACCCAGCCTTAGGCCATGTTCACCCAACGTATGCTTTGCATAAATCACGGCCGTGATTTGTGCAAAACATACGTTTTATTTATAAGAATGCAATCTCGTCCGGAGCGTGTACACATAGTATACGCTCCGGCCGGGATTGCAACTGGCTGCATGAAAAACTGACATGTCAGTTTTGTGCGGCCGCTATTCATTGAATAGCGGCCACACAGACATGTAAGTGTACACAATGGAGAGCACGCTCCATTGTGTGCAATGGTGAATTGGGATGCGGGAGCACACGGGTGCACCCACATCCAAATTCAACAGAAATTAAAATCATCCGGCCAGGACTGCAGTACCGGCCAGGATGATCTTTACTAACACCGGACGATCTGTGTCAAAGAACGGCCAGTGTTTCACATAGTGTGAACCCGGCCTCACATTGCTTATTATTTGTACATATATATACACGCACGCATCTACCTTTCATGAAACTTAAAGGGGTTATCCAGCGCTACAAAAACATGGCCACTTTTCCCCCTCTCTCGTCTCCAGTTCAGGTGTGGTTTGCAATTAAGCTCCATTTACTTCAATGGAACTGAGTTCCAAACCCCACCCAATCTGGAGACAAGAGAGGAGGAAAGTAGCCAGGTTTTTGTAGCGCTGAATAACCCTTTTAAATCCCAGGCAGGTGAGATAAATAAGGTTAATTACCTTGTTATATCGGCAATAAGAAAAAGATGACACTCCTTTGTTGTGATATGAAAATACTGTAAATCCTTTTCCATAGTAAATATCCTTCCCCGTGCACAATACTGAATAATGCATATCCTTCCCCCCTTCCAGTCACTCTTCACGCAACGACACATTTTAAATTCCTATGATTAGTCAGACTAATGCCAGGATGCTATAAAGCAGTTAGTCCCTTCCCGCCCTCCTTCACTTGGCTAAAAGCATCAGGGATGAGACTGTGTAACCGGGAGGACCTGTGGCTTCTTATCTCCCCGTATATTGGGCATGAATCTCAGCAAGGCAGCTGGCAGAAACTATAGACAAGGAGCCTTCCCCGCATCTCTTCTAATCTGCAACTTTAAGCAAACCCCCAACTCTCATTAGAAAAGATAAAATAAACAGCCGAGCGCCGCGATTCATTTACACTTCAAATAGACTTTGGCTCGGTTATTCCTCAAATAATCAAATAGCGAGTGTGTCCCTAAAGTAGTGTAAAGTGACACGCTGTGTGAAATCAATTTTTCCCTTCCAAAATCATTAAATTCAGATGCCGAAGCCTCCGTCCCGGCTAATTCCGGGAGTCTGGGTTTTCATCCGCCATTAAGGTACTGAGCCTAACGGGCTGTCAGATAGAATTTCCCAGGACGTAAATAATTCAGAAATTAAAATTTAATAAATAATAACAGGGTCCTCCTGGGAGAGAGACTGGGTCAATTAGGCGGCTCGGCATTCTGTTTCTTCACAGCGGGGGTGGGGGCAACCCGATTGGTTACTCGACTCTCTCCCTCCATTCCAAGCGTTGATCTGCGGCTCTTCATTACTGGATTCAGTCAGGCGCAATTACCTCCATCACATTCTCCATTGCTAACTTCAAAGAAACACACATTTTCCTAGTCTTTTTTTTTTTTCTCTTTTCCCTCTTCTCTCTCTCTCTTGCAGAAGCCGCAGCTTGATGTCCCAGAAAATTTCTTAATTAATACGTCTTTGAGTTATCATATTCGTCTCCCTTCTTTGATGTGCTACCTTTGTCAATCATCCTCTTTAATTAGAATTTCCGATGATAACTTTAACTTTATCTGGTAACAAAATTCTAATTAAATTATTTTTTTTTTTTTTCCCTGACGCGGACTTTGCATCGATGGGATTAAGAAATAAGGGAAGGGATTATTTTGTTTTCATTGTGAAAGAACATAAATCATTTTTAGATCATCAAAATGAGGAGCTAAGTAAACGCTATCTGCTAAAATTAAAGGGGGAGTTACAGACACCGGCTTAATTACCCGGGTAGTCGGTAATTGAGATACACAAATCCGCCCTCTCCACTTTATACATACATTAGATTCGGCATAATTGTAGTGATAATTTTATGCATTAAACTAATTGGATGTTGCTTACTTTAGGCAGCAGGATTCCTAAACCCTAAGAATATTTAAGAAATGCAAAAACCCAGTGGAATTCATCTATCAGCCATTCTCCGTAACTGGTGATGAATTTCTCTTACGCGGTGTATTAAACGATATGCCAGGAAACAACATTTTATTTTACAACGATAGGGATGAAATGCAAAAACTGCAATCAGATATTTTTACGTTGCGTTATATATTTGAGATGTAGTCATATGAATTGTTCCTTATGCCACTGTAGTGACTGGCAGAGGAGGGAAGCACTGGTGGCAAGACGGGAAGATGAGCCTATAATCAAAGAGATGGAGACGGCACTTGAAGAGTGAAAAAATATGGGGATTTAAAGGGGTACTCCGGCGGGGGGCACTTTTTTGATGGGACTGGGGAGGAGGTGGCTGAGGAAAAAGACGTCCACTCACCTCCACCACCTCCCCGTTTCCAGCGGCGGGTTCCTCATCGAGGTGCTCCGGTCCCCGGTTCCTGGCCGCTTCCTGGTGTCTGACGCCGCCCGAGACACTACGTCTCAGATCCGCTCAGCCACTCAGTGAAGGAGGCGGGATCCGTGTCAAGTCCGCTCAGATCCCGCCTCCTTCACTAAGTGGTTGAGCAGCCCTGAGACGTAGCATCTCGGACGGTGTCAGACACCAGGAAGTTGCCGGGGACCGGAGGGACGCGATTAGGGACCCGCCGCTGGAACCGGGGAGTGCCCCCCCCCGCCGGAGTACCCCTTTAATCACAACCTTGCTATTGCTGCATTTACACGGAGCGATAATTCGCCCAATCGAACGATTAACGATTTCAAAGTAATAATGTGTTTTTTTTTATAACGATCAACGTTTAGACGGAATGATAAATCGTTTAGAAAATTGCGATCGTTTTAAATCCCTTAAGCCTATTTCACACATAGGTTAAATCGGTGAGAGACTGTTTACACAAAGCGATCTGCAAATTTTTTGCGAACAACCAACGACAATTTGAGACAATGTTGAAAGATCAAAATTAACGATTTCTTGCTCGTCGCTTGATGGTTCACTGTGTTTACACGAGCCGATTATCATTCAAATGCGATCGTTATGACGAAAATTTGAACAATAATCGTTCCTTGTAAACACAGCATAATGCTGCATTTACACGGAACGATTATCGTTCGAATTTTCGCAATAACGATCGCATTTGAGCGATAATCGTTCCGTGTAAACACAGCGAAAGATCAAGCGACGAGTGAAAAATCGTTCATTTTGATCTTTCAACATGTTCTCAAATCGTCGTTCATCGTTCGCTAAAAATTCGCAGATCGCTTTGTGTAAACAGTCTTTCAAAGATTCACCCTAAGTAAAAGATCTTAAAAACGATCGCAATAACGATTTTTTTTTTATAAATCTTCTTACGATTTTTCTAAAGATTTATTAGTCTAAACGCTGATCGTTATAAAAACCAAATCGTTGCTTCAAAATCGTTAAATGATCGATTGGGCGAATTATCGCTTTGTGTAAATGCAGCATAAGTTTCAGCGATAATTGGCTGATTCGATCGATTATTGCCCGTGTAATAGAGACTACGATCAGCCAATAAAACGACAATCAGCTGATCGTTTCTTTAGGTCCAGACCTAAAATCATCAGGCGCATCACTACGTGTAATAGCGATGTTCGGCCGACGGCTAACAATTGAATAAACTGTTCATACATTACCTCTCCACACTCCCAGTCTTCTACTCTCTGCTCGCTTACCGGCAGTTCACGCTGCAGCATCTCTGAGTTGACAGGCCGCTCAGCCAATTACTGGCCAGGAAAGCCGCAGCCAGTGATTGGCTGAGCAGCCTATCATCAGAGAAGCTGCAGCGTGCAGTGCTGTTAACTGAGCATAGGGTAGGAGAAGACTGGGAGCATGGAAAGGTAATGATAAACAGTTTAGGGCAAGGGCTGCACGGACATCGCTAATGTTGTCCATGCAGCCCTTGCCAAGCGGATCTAGCAGATCGGCGCAACTTTACATTATTGATCATCTAATAGGACCCTTAGTCTTTCTCAAGCTAGGGTGTATGGCCGAAATGTTGAAGGGTGTGACTAAAGCCACAGATTTTTTTTTACTTTTCAGGTGCCGTCTCCATCTCTTTGATGGTTGGATTGTTCTGGACATTGAGCCCAGTTTGGTGAGGCGTGCATTTTTATAATTTTTAACTAACTCCATTGGCGGTGCTGTTACTCTTTATACAAATTGCTAGGGAGACAAGCCTGGCTGCTACATTTCGGATGGACTGGAGGGGAGAGAGTTAAGAGAAAGGAAGGACGATTAGTAAAAGAAGCTGCAATAGTCAAGATGGAAATGATTTAGAGGGACAATCAGAGTTTTATCGAATTCAACAGTGAGGAGAGGACGGATTTTGAAGAGGCAGGTCACAAGAATGTGAAATTGACTGAAAATGGGGGAAGGAAGGTAGATCAGAATCAATCAAACAGATCTGACCTGCTAATAGCCCCCTATTGCACAGGAGTTTAGAGGAGTGGAGAGTCATGAGAGTCCCAACCCAATGTAGTACTGTGCTCTGTAGAAGAGATACTTGAGAAGTGAATACTTGTGCCTGTGTTTTGACCTTTGTCGCTATAACCACCTTCTTCCCCGTAGTGTCGAGTTACCTGTCCTACAAGGGTGACACAAGCCCCAGTCTTGGTTGCCTAAATTGAGCTAAGTGTCAGAGCGTGTCCCAATGTCACCTCCGCTGTCAGATAGAGTATGTAGGCCTTGACTATGGCTGCTTTGCTCTATCCGGATCAGTTCCTCAGTCTAGGATAACTTCCTGCATTTTTAGAGATGTTCATGAGGGCTGGGGTGTTCTCTGACTTGTCCTCTTTAAGTGTTTAGCACTATCTTGACTATACGTGTTGCTTTGGGAAAGAAAGTCTCTGTGTTCTCCATACATGTCTGTACACTACAGCAGAGCCAGGCTCCTGGCTAAGTTCAGCAGGGATGCCTGATCTGTGTGTCTTGAAGTGGTGTATTCTTTTCAGTCTGACACAGTGCTCCCTGCTGCCACCTCTGTCCGAGACAGGAACTGTCCATAGCAGGACAGGTTTTCTATAGGGATCTGCTACTGCTCTGGACAGTTCCTGACATGGACAGAGATGGCAGCAGAGAGCACTGTGCCAGACTGAAAATAGGGTAGTGAATATAAAAGCTGTATGAGCCAGTTACCCAGCCAGTATCTGTGCATTTGCAGATATACAGCACATGAGTGCATGGAGTGTGCAGGAGTATGGTAAAAGGAAGATAATCCACTCTTTTTAAATAGCGGTTTCCAAGCTACATTACTAATTAATCCTTCTGAATTGATAAAACTGATGTAACAGCATGATGCAAATGAATGCATAGGAATGAGTTGTATTATAGTATCTGTTCATGTAAGATCTTTTAGTTTTTATTTTTTTCTTTTATATTGCTGAAGCAAACTCACTCTAAACGCCCTAGGATCGCCTTAAATAAAACAAATATATAGTGAATAAGGCTGGGCTCACACTGCGTTTTTGCAGTCCGTTAACGTTAAACGTTATATGGAAAAATAAAATGATGCAAAAAGAGATGCAATTGTGTGCAATCCATTTGATAAAATTGATTATCCAATACGATAAAAAAAAAAAACTGAATATGTGCATCATGGTAGGTTCAATGCATATGACTAAAGCATACCTGTTCAGCAATATACATAGTCCTTATGGTTCTGTGCTATAAGGCTATGTTCACACACTGTAATACAACAGCCGTTGTATTAGAGCACAGTATCGGACGCATTTCTTACATGTTCCTGTGGCCATACTAGCATACTGAAAAAATTTGGGTGTGCCTGCAATTCAAATAACCGTTGACCTCAATACAATGTACGGCCATACATTGTGAGAACAGACTATGAACAACGGCCATTGTTCACAGTCTGTTGGCCAGAAGTATTTCCAACGCCACAGGGGAACAGCGGGCGTTGTGCAATACATTGTGGGGGACATTTATGAAGGGTCTGTCTGAGACATACGCCAGGGAGAAGGCGTAGAATTGCTCCTTCTTGCTGGCGTACACCTGCCGTATCCCCTGCTCACCCGATGGGGGGAGATACGGCAAGGAGGGGAAGAGGCCACATCGCTGAAAGCAGGTGTAGATTTGGTATGCCTCTTATCAAGGTTCTTTCTTGACAACAACAGCCATTGTTATAATCGGCAACAATGGCCTTGTCAAATAAGACTACATCGTGTGATCATAGCCTACAGCTGTAGCCGCTACATGTGTTGCCAATAAATGTCGGCCATCCACTAAATTTCAAAAGTTTGTGAACCATAGCCTTTCTGTGTTTTCAATCCACTCCGGTTTTGGTTGTAAAATACTGAACAAAAATACTGAGCAAAAATACTGTGTGTGAACCTAGCCCCATATGACTATGGGGGGGATTTATCAAACATGGTGTAAAATGAAACTGGCTCAGTTGCCCCTAGCAACCAATCAGATTCCACCTTTCATTTTCCAAAGAGTCTGTGAGGAATGAAAGGAGGAATCTGATTGGTTGCTAGGGGCAACTGAGCCGGTTTCACTTTACACCATGTTTGATAAATCCCCCCCTATATGTCTATCTTGGGCTATTTCATGCATACACTTGGTAATTGTGGCTTACAAATAAAGCAGTGTCTTTTAGGAGTTGGGTAGGTAAGATTATCATGGAAACTGCCATATTGACATCCCCTCCCCCCATTTTTTAACCTGATCCATATTATAAATGTTCTTCTACCATTATCACATCATTGCTACAGCCCACTAAACAACGGCCAGTAGGGAAGACAGAAATTGCAGCTCTGAAAGCAGCAGAATAAACCAATTAGCTTCTTTTGTTATTTTCTCTCAATTCCAAACGATGACCCTGAAAAAGCTTTTAGGACCCTATTACACTGAACGATTATCGTTCGAATTTTCTCAATAACGATCGCATTTAAGCGATAATCTGCTCATGTAAATACAGCGAACAATCAAGCGACGAGCGAAAAATCGTTCATTTTGATCTTTCAACATGTTCTCAAATCGTCATTGGTCGTACGCTAAAAATTCGCAGATTGCTTCCTGTAAACAGTCTTTCGAAGATTTACCCTATGTGTGAGATGGGCTTAAGCGATCTTAAACACGATAGCAAAAACGATTTTTCTAACGAATTTTCTAACAATTTTTCTAACGATTTATTTGTCTTAATTCTAATCGTTATAAAAACCAAGTCGTTGCTTCAATTGGACGACTTATCGCTTCGTGTAAACGGACCATTAGTCGTTTGATAGAGTTTGGACCTATTTTTATCGTTGATCATTCGCAGATCGTTCGCATGGAATAAGACGTCACTCTGCTTTTCGCAGTAGCCATGAACGCAATAGCGAAGACAAGACGACCGCAAGAACGATTATAAGTAACGATCATCGCTCCGTGTAATTGGGCGATCGATTTCAGGTCATTCGCAATAGCGGTCGTTTGAGATCGTTTATCGTTAATGGTTGGTTGTTGAAAAATTGCTTTGTCTAATAGGACCCTAAGGGCCTTATTACACGGGACGATTATTGTTCGAAAAATCGTCACATCGTTCGGATTTGAATGATAATCGTTTAGTGTAATAGCAGACAACGGTTAAATGACCAACGAGAAATTGTTGGTCGTTTGATAGAGTTTGGAACTATTTTTATCGCTGATCGTTTGCAAATCGTTTGCATGGAATAAGATGTGGTTCGGTCCTTACCAGTAGCAATGAACGCAATAGCAACGACAAGACGACCGCAAGAACGGTCATCAGTCCGTGTAATTGGGCGAACGATTTCAGGTCATTCGCAATAGCGGTCGTTTAAGTTTATCGTTAATTGTTGAAAAATCGCCTCCTCTAATAGGACCCTAAGGGCCTTATTACAAGGGCCGATTATCGTTCGAAAAATTAGATCGTTTGCATTTGAACGATAACTGTTTAGTGTAATAGCAGACAACGGTTAAACGACCAATGAGAAATCGTTGGTTTTTTGATAGAGTTTGGACCTATTTTTATCGTCGATTTCGCATGGAATAAGATGTCGTTCGCAGTAGTGATGAACGCAATATCGACGACAAGACGATCGCAAGAATGATCATAAGCCAAGACCATCGTTCCATGTAATTGGGCGAACGATTTCAGGTTGTTCGCAATAACGGTTCTTTAAGATTCTTTAACGTTATTCGTTGAAAAATCGCTTTAAGTAATAGTACCCTTACAGTACCCATCTTTTAACATTGACTCAAGGAGAAGTTTGTCTAAAGAAGGGGCAGGGAACCTTGGCTCTCCAGCTATTCGGCCTTCGGCTGTCCAGGCATGATGGGAGTTGTAGTTTTGCAGCAGCTGGAGAGCCAAGGTTCCCCATCCCTGGTCTAAAAAGATGCAACAAGATGGTGGAACAACATAGTCAAAGGATTCATCAGGAAACAAAACAGTTAAAGCAGAGAGAGAGCTGTCATTGATTACCGCACACATCTGACTGGTGACCCTGCTGTGAGTGCACCTACTAAAGGAGATGAAAGGAAACATCTTGACAGGTGAGTGTGTGAAATCATCTCTCTGCTCCTGGAAAAGAATTAATTGAGAGGAGAACTGGGACAGGAAAACAAGATGTAGCAGAAACAGGTTCTCAGAGCAATGAATGAGATCCTTACATACATAGGATTAGTGTATACATATTGATTAGCCCAGGTCCAAGTTATGGCATTAAAAAATACCTGATATCAATATGCCATATTTATTATATAATTATGGGGTGAATAATAAAAATATTCATCAAAAGCTATAGACCTAGACCACAAGCAAGAATAATAGTGAATAGGGCACTGCTATAGGGGAAGCATATATGGCACTCATACCTAGGTCATAGTTACATAGTTAAAGGGGTACTCTGGCAAAAATCTTTTTCTTTTAAACCCAGAAAGTTGTATAGATTTGTAATTTACTTCTATTTAAAAATTTCTAGTCTTCTCATAGTTATCAGCTGCTGTATGTCCTGCAGGAAGTGGTGTATTCTCTCCAGTCTGACACAGTGCTCTCTGCTGCCACCTCTGTCCATGTCAGGAACTATCCAGAGCAGTAACAAATCCTTATAGAAAACCTCTCCTGCTCTGGACAGTTACTGATATGGACAGAGGTGGCAGCAGAGAGCACTGTGTCAGATGGACGGGTGTGTATGGGGGGGGGGGGGGCTAGGGGAGGGCAGCCTCCAGGTTGGACGGGTGTTGGGGTCCTTGGGGGGCTAGGGGAGCCGATGCGGGATGGATGGGTGACGGGGAGCCTCTTCCTGCCACCGGGTGAGTGCACAAGCTGCTATGGATGACTGCAACCCGTGCCGAAATCACAATGTAATTTCTCCATATACTGCACCCCCTGCTGGACGCTTCATAGGAATATTTTTTTTTTAGAGAAATTGAAGTCTGCCTGATCTACTAAATTGAGGAAAATAGCAGTATATATACATTTCCCATGCATTTCCACTCCTGGTTTTGGTTGAAGAATACTGACCAATATACTGAGCAAAAAAATAAAAATTGAGGGAAATACTGTGTGGGAACATTGGATTGAGCTTGATAAGCAGCAGCTGGTAAAACCTGACCTGCTAGATTGGCACTTTAGCAAGGGCTGCACGGAAATTGTTAGTGATGTTCATGCAGTCCTTACCCTAAACTGTAATACATCACCTGTTCACGCTTCCAGTCTTCTTCTCCATTCTGCTTTCTCGCCGATGCAGCGGCTGCAGTTTCCGAGCAGTCTGCCTGAGCTGACAGGCTACTCAGCCAATCACTGGCCATTGGCTGAGCGACCTGTCATGTCAGTCCAGCATTACAAAGAAGCCAGTCAGGGACTTGTTTACATCAGCTGTTTTAGAAAAGAGTGGGGAGGAGGGGGAGACAAAGAGAAAAGCTCACACACAGATTTTTGTGTTTTCAGCAGAAAGCAACAGCTGAGAACTGGGAGAAGGAGACTGAATAGATAATAACAAGTATGGAAGGAACTGTTAGTCTCACCATAGGCAACAACATATCAAAAGTTATGTTTGAGCGGAATACCCCTAAGGCTTCTATGAGTCTATACAGGTATTTCTATACGGCCACCATCTCCACCACTCCTAAGAGGTGTTGTCTAGAGATGAGCGAACCTGGAGCATGCTCGAGTTGATCCGAACCTGATCGTTCGGCATTTGATTAGCGGTGGCTGCTGAAGTTGGATAAAGCCCTAAGGCTATGTGGAAAACATGGATATAGTCATTGGCTGTATCCATGTTTTCCAGACAACCTTAGAGCTTTATCCAACTTCAGCAGCCCCAGCTAATAAAATGCCGAACGTTCGGGTTCGGATCGACTCGAACCCGAACACGGTTCGCTCATCTCTACTGCTGTCCTTTTCTGTTAAAATGCATAGGCAGAAGGTCATACGCCCTCCCACATCCCCTGGCGTTTTTTTCCAGCCAATAAACATGCAGGGGGAGGGACGGGCACTAGGAATAGGCAGGACTTTAAAAAAACTTCTAACTCTCTAACTGGGATTGGCTGGCTAAACCATGTGACTTCCTGAATCTTAGAATAGTCATTTGAGATTCGTGTCAGTTGCTGCTTGGAACTAGAGAGGGACAGTCTGTACATCAGGGAGAGAAAGCTTTTAGGTGAAGTTAGGTAGGAAGGGACCCCCAAAAGACCTTGTTAGGGCTAAAACTATATAAAAAAAAAAAAGATTTAGAAGCTGTTGTGAGACAGGCAGTGTGTTCAGAAACCCACTGATAGTGTATATGGCTGTATACTCTGTGTGTGGGATAATAGCTGTTATCTTGCTACTACTGATTTGCGCAGTCTGCGTCCTGTGAAAGACTTGACCAGCTATTTCATTCTATTATTTTAAAAATCAATACTATATCCAGTATACGGCTGTATACTCTGTGTGTTGGATAATACCTCTTATCTTGCTACTGCTGATTTGCGCAGTCTGCGTCCTGTGAAGGCGTTGACCAGCCCTTTAATTAATAATTGTTGTAAAAACTATTCTATATCCAGTATTTGGCTGTATACTGTTAGTATACAGTATAATGCACAGTCCGCACTCAGCATTTGTTTTTTGTGTAAGTAATGCATTTGCGTGTGTTAACAAATGCAATGCTTTCCCTCAGCTGATCATCAGTCCCCCACCCACACAATCAGTTTAATTAACGCTGCACCTGCTTCTGGCTGGTCTGAGATAATGAATCACTCAGGGGATTGGGGGATCCAGCCCCGCCTCCTGTGACATCACAACCTGCCTCCTGTCTGCATCATCAGCCTGTCCTCAGCAAACACACACAATGTGAGAGAGAGGCATGGAAGATTTGTCTCCTAAGGTGGGAGAGCAGAAGGAGCAGGAGACAATGTGAATTGGCACAGGGGCCATTTTTTGTCACTTCCTGGATTTCAATCAGCTACCAGTGTGGCAGAACAGAGCAGTACAGATGCAGTAATACATTGTATAGACACATCTATATAACTTTTAATGTACTTTTAATAGAAAACAAGTTTTTCTTCTCCGGAGTTCCCCTTTAATGACCGTGGTCGCCCTCCTCTACACTCAATCCAGTTGAGCCATGTCCTTCTTATACATAGGTGCTCAAACTGTGCCCAGTATTCCATATGTGGTCTGACCAGTCACTTATAAAGAGGCAAATCTATGTTCTCATCTTTAGCATCTCGGCCTCTTTTGATGCATCTTTTTTAAGGCTGGGTTCACACTGCGTTTTTGCAATTCGTTTTTTGCAAAAAACGGATGCATTTGTGTGCATCCGTTTTTCCATTGACTTCCATTGTAAAAAAAAAACTATTTTTAACGGACACAAAAATAGTGTGAGCTACGTTTTTGCGTCCGTCAAAAAAACTAATCCGTTTTGAACCGTTTTTTTTTTACAATGGAAGTCAATGGAAAAACGTATGCACACAAATGCATGTTTTTTTGCAAAAAAGAGATGAAAAAACGGATTGCAAAAACGCAGTGTGAACCCAGCCTTAGTAGTTTATTAATGGGCCAGTAATTGTTCTGAGTGTGGTTGAAGTATTTATTTGCTCATGGTTTTTATGCAGCTTAATGATTCTGAAGTTGGACAATTAGGGGTTAATGACTATGAAAAAAGGGGCAGATAAGGGATATCAGCATGTGATCAGGCTATACAGGCAGCCCCTATACTACAGGCACTGCTAGATTATTATGTAAAAACCTAGCACATACATAGCAGCTCTGCCCCAAATAATTCGCACACTATGTACAAATGCTTATATCAGATGTGAAACAGCGGGAATAACAGCTCCGATCGCGTTGACTACAGAAATGTCCCCTACGAGCCCCCGTACCCATTTCCGGTCTGAGTACGGAGGCCGTGAAGGCAATGTGGGCGGGGCCAGTAGTAATTCCTCCACTCGGCTCCTTCCTGCCCTCCTTCCTTTCTCTTCCGGTGACGGCGGCACCAGGTATGGCCGCTGTTATGTGTCACTCGTTGTCATACAATCCTTCTCCATCCTCCTCCGGGTTATGTACGGTGCAGAGGCGGAGGCGGCCGGGCTGTTCTGGGGACGTGTGGGCACCCGGGGCCGGCTGTATTGTGAGGGGGAGAGCGGTGAGCGGCGCTGGCGGCCCGCAGAGCGGCTGATGGGGGAACCGGCCCCGCGCTACCGCTGTGTGTGACCGGAGGCGTCTGTAGCCCTGTGACTGAATCCAGTATACCGCTCTATAGACCAGTGCCTGGCATGCTGTATACCGCTCTATAGACCAGTGCCTGGCATGCTGTATACTGCCCTGTGCCCGGCACGCCGTATACTGCCCTGTGCCCGGCACGCCGTATTCTGCCCTGTGCCCGGCACGCCGTATTCTGCCCTGTGCCCGGCACGCCGTATACCGCTCTATAGACTAGTGCCTGGCATGCTGTATACTGCCCTGTGCCTGGCACGCCGTATACTGCCCTGTGCCCGGCACGCCGTATACTGCCCTGTGCCCGGCACGCCGTATACTGCCCTGTGCCTGGCACGCCGTATACTGCCCTGTGCCTGGCACGCCGTATACTGCCCTGTGCCTGGCACGCCGTATACTGCCCTGTGCTTGGCACGCTGTATACTGCTCTGCTTATCTGTCACTTAGTTCCTGTGCTCAGTACAGTCGCCCTTTCACATGGATACAGTATATCTGCTTTCTGCTGCTGTTGTACTCCAGTGATGGAGGGTTAAAGGAATTGTCCAGGAATAAAACATAAGCATTAGTTTATTCTATAAGATGCACCACACCTGCCCTCAGGTTCTATGTGGTATTACACTTTGGCTCTATTGACTGGAACCCAGCTGCTCTATCACACAACCGGAGGATGGGTGTAATCCTGGATATTATCCCCTTGAAGTGATGCTTTGTAGTGTTTGGACACAGGCTCTGTATATATAGTGCTGGTGTGTGTGTATGTATATGTGTGTGTGTGTATATATGTATGTGTGTATATGGTGTGCCTGTGCTGTCACTTGGGTGGCATGGAAGTTTTCATTGTATATTATGAGTTCTTGTAACACTTAAAGGACAACTCCCGCGGGACCCCAAAAAAAAAAAAAACACAGACACCATACTCACCATCTCTCCGGTGACGATCGCCACTCGATTCGCCCGCCGTCCGCCTCTCCGTCGCCGCCGCCCGCCATCCAGCGATGTCTCCAACTTCCGGGTCCAGGGGATGGAAAAGGCTGCCAGTGCGCTTGCGCACCGGCAGCCTTTTCATTGGCTGGAGCGCATCACATGGCTTCCAGCAAGCTCAGCCAATCAGGGCTGAGCAAGCTGGAAGCCATGTGATGCGCTCCAGCCAATGAAAAGGCTGCTGGTGCGCATGTGCACCAGCAGCCTTTTCATCCCCATTCACTTTGCATGAAGACGCCGAGGAGGAAGAAGACCCGGACCGCCCCTCGGCTCTGACGTCGTCGTCACCAGATGCCGACCCGGAGAAGAGGACCGTGACGATCGTAATAGGTAATGTATACATTCCTTAACTT
This sequence comes from Dendropsophus ebraccatus, assembly GCF_027789765.1. Classification (NCBI taxonomy): domain Eukaryota; kingdom Metazoa; phylum Chordata; class Amphibia; order Anura; family Hylidae; genus Dendropsophus; species Dendropsophus ebraccatus. The sequence continues at coordinate 133,746,295 of NC_091460.1, read as the reverse complement.
CCGGGGTGGGGGGTCGGGGGTCCGAAAGTGGGGGAAGGGGGCCAGGCCGGGTATTTAACCACATTACAAAGTTATATAACTTTGTAATGTGTGTTAAATGAGCAAAAAAAAATTTTTGTGGGAGTTGTCCTTTAAAGAGTCACTGTCGTATTTTTTTTTTTTGCAGAAATCAATAGTCCAGGCGATTTTAAGAAACTTTGTAATTGGGTTTATTAGCCAAATCTGCCATTATCTGCATGTAAAAAGCCTTTTCCCAGGTCCCCCCCTCCTTCCTCTTTTTCATCCACTCTGAAAAATCTGAAAATTGTGACTTGTTGCAGGAGACGTACCCTGTCTGCTCTAGGGAGAGGGGAGGGGGGAGGAGGAAGGAGGGAGTTAGCCGGCAGCAGAAAGCAGATAACAGAGGATTACAGGCATGGAGCTGGGTGACAGCTGTAATCCGAGCTCAGACAGGTCAGTGGTGATGGTCAGAACAGATAACGGGTGAGGGATTTGTAGATTAACTCTTTGTTGTCCTGTTTTGGTCTTTTCTTTAGCTCTCTCCATAGGAGAACAATGAAGACAGGGGGGAGAGCTTCAAACTGCTTTTTCATGATAAAAATGCATTTTTCGGATAATAAACCCAATTACAAAGTTTCTTAAAATCGCCTGGACTATTGATTTCTGCAAAAAAAAAATTCACGACAGTGACACTTTAAGTGGTCAGATGTTGTGGCATAGTAGTTAGATACTGTAGCACAGCAACACTGGATCCCATCTGTTTTGATTGGTCGGTATCTGATGGTGCGTTTACACAGGCAGATTTATTTGACAGATTTTGGAAGCCAAAACCAGGAATGTATTTGAAAAGAGGCAAAATCTCAGTCTTTCCTTTATAACCCGTTCCCTGTTTATGGTCTGTTCCTGGCTTTGACTTCAAAAATCTGTCAGATAAATCTGCCTGTGTAATCACACCATAAGTGTTAAGGCGAAGTTCACAGCTGTGCTCTTCATTCCCTGGTTCACTGCAGTCTCTGATCACGTGCACCAGATGGACATCATACACTACACAGGTCCGTCTCCTGCAGACGACTTCTGGTTCATTTTATGACCAAAGTGGGATCGGACACTCAGACCCCAACCGATAAAAACTTTTGACACGTCTGAAGATTAATGGCAAGTTAATTTTCCTTATGACAGGGACTCCAACCCCCCCCCCCCCTTTTCCATTCGTCGGATTACCGCTCCCTGTAATAGAGACACTGACCAGTCGGCTGTGTGTTTCTTCAGGTCCAGACAGAAAATCATCAGCCGACGACCGCGAATCGCTACGTGTAATAGCTATTTGTGGCCGATTGAACAGTTAATACCGCACCTGTCCATGCTCCTGGTCTTGTTTGCTCTGCGTGAATCCCGCCACCGAGTGCTGCGACTTTAGAACGGTCTTTGAGCTGACTGGCTGTTTTGAAGCTGCAGTGAGGGGGAGCATGCAGAGCGCAGGAGAAGATCGAGAGCGTAGACGGGTAATGTATTAACTGTTTAGGCAAGGGCTGCACTGACATTACTAACAATGTCCGTGCAGCTAAACTATTATCAGACTGTGTAATAGGCCCAGTAAACAATCGCCAATCTGTTTATAATATTGATCGGGCTGCCATTGTCGTGTGTAATAGGACCCTAAGGGGCACTGACTAGGCCAAGCACAGCACTTGGCTGTATCTGTCAGACCTATAGCAGTTAATGGAGGGCCATCACGCCTGTTTGACTGTAGATTGGAGGCAAGGACCTGTATTCCAGCCATCTGTGAAGGTCAGAGTCGGATCCATATAAATTACACTTTTTAGTAAGACTCCTAACGTACAGCTCCATAATTCTGCTATACTTATGCATGGTGTTCTGGTGTCCTTGGTTTGGCAGTGAGGGATATTAGCCTTTGAGTATGTTAGTGCTCTATTTTAGAGCTTAAATTGTAAGCAGAGTTTGACCCTGTCTTTGTTTCTCTGCAGATATAAAGAATGGTTCAGCGCCTGACATACCGTCGTAGGCTGTCCTACAACACTGCCTCCAACAAGACCCGGCTGTAAGTAGCCCTGCCTGGTACTTCATCATGTAACACGTTGCTTTGTTATGTTGTATGAGGAGGGCTTCAAGGATTGTCTTGTTTCTAGGTCTCGAACACCAGGAAACAGAATTGTATATCTGTACACCAAGAAAGTTGGAAAAGCCCCCAAATCAGCATGTGGTATCTGCCCCGGAAGACTCCGTGGTGTAAGTGTCGTCATGGGTTTACTAAACTTCTGCTGAGTGGGTAAAATGTGTAAGTACGGGTGATACTGTATGTAAGTTAGATGGGGGCTGACACTAACTAGTGAACCTCACTGCTGCTGAGCATGGGCAGAATAACCATGTTGTTGTACTCACTATAGAGATGGATGGTAACCTGTCAGCCATAGATTCCAATGCTCCCCTTAAAGGGGCATTCCATTCGGCTAAAATAATGGAGATGATCGGCGGGGTTCTTAGCAGCCAGACCTTACCAATCAGCACTTCTCACATGTCACTATAAAATGCAGAGATGGAAATAAACCTTTGAAGATGATTTGGATCAGTGTGTGAAAGGAAATACATTGGTAACTTGTTTTCTTGTATATTTTCAGATCCGAGCTGTTAGACCTAAAGTGCTCATGAGGCTGTCAAAGACAAAGAAGCACGTCAGCAGAGCTTATGGTGGTTCCATGTGCGCAAAATGTGTTCGTGACAGGTGAGGCTGTTTGATGTTATTGTGTCAGGAAGGATTCACTTGGTAGACAAAATTTTCAGGGGTTGTCTTTGGGTACTCTTTATTTCTTGGAGGTAGTGTAAAAATAAAAGTAATCTCATGTACTCCTGTCCCCCAAAGCTGCTGCGCCAGTGCTCCTGGTTCTGTCAGCTCTTATCAGGTTCTAAAGATCTGTTGCCCTTACAGGAACTGCCCCATTAAAGGGGTATTCCGAGCTGGGGTGCTTTTTACTGTATGGCCGGGCAGGGGTTGGATATAGATGCCGCCGTCCACTTACCTCCCCGGTTCCGACGCTGGGTCCCGGATCGCGCCGCCCTGTTCTCCTGTAGCGGAGTCCCGCCTTGGACGCTAAATGGCTGAGCTGCCTTGAGACGTCACATCTCAAGCCGGCGCTCAGACCAGAAAGCGGCAGACGGACAGGAGAATGGGACGGCGGCAACCGGGGAGGTAAGTGGACGGCGGCATCTATATCCAACCCCTCCCCGGCCATACAGTAGAAAGCACCCCAGTCCGGAGTACCCCTTTAAGCCAATATGAGACACCCATTGGTTGAGTTAGGGCAGTTCCTGTGGAGGCAACGCATCATCGGGAACCAGGTAAGAACTTTGAAGACATGCAAGTATTGCCATGAGATAGGAGATATATATTTCTGAATAACCCCTCTTAAGACTTGTGCTTAATTTAAAAAAACAAAAACAGGGTCCGTGGAGCCTCAGTTGTGAGTCTCAAAACATGGAAATAGCCAGATATCCCTCCTGGGAAGGAAACCTGTTGCAAAGAGAAACCTCTCAGTGGGGAGATCACCAAAGCCCCTTAAAGGGGTTATCCAGCGCTACAAAAATATGGCCACTTTTCCCCCCTCTCGTCTCCAGTTCAGGTGTGTAGCGCTGGATAACCCTTTTACGTCCCCCCTCAGTTGTGTGTATTAGAACTAGGGCTGGGCGATAATGGCCTAAATGAATATCGCGATTTATCGTACATGTAGCCGCGGTAACGATAAATTGAACGATAATTATGACACGCCCCTTTTAAAAGCCACACCCCTTTTGAAAACCCCATTTTCCGATGGTAATACAAACGTGGATTTATTCCATATAACTAAGCAAACTTCACAAGTAGTACACAACGTTTTGGCGTCTCCTACACCATTTTCAAGTGCCACTTGAAAATGGCGTAGGAGACGGCGAAACATCGTATATTACTTGTAAAGTTTGCTGCACATTGTTATATGTAATAAATTTACGTTTGTATTACCATCAGAGTGTATCTATATCATCTATCTCCTATCTATCTATCTATCTCCTATCTGTCTATACATACATACACACACACACACGTGTGTGTGTGTGTGTGTGTGTGTGTGTGTGTACAGATAGATAGGAGATAGAGAGAGGAGATAGATAGATAGATAGATAGATGATATAGATAGATAGACGGGAGATAGATAGACGGGAGATAGATAGACGGGAGATAGATAGACGGGAGATAGATAGACGGGAGATAGATAGACGGGAGATAGATAGACGGGAGATAGATAGACGGGAGATAGATAGACGGGAGATAGATAGACGGGAGATAGATAGACGGGAGATAGATAGACGGGAGATAGATAGACGGGAGATAGATAGACGGGAGATAGATAGACGGGAGATAGATAGACGGGAGATAGATAGACGGGAGATAGATAGACGGGAGATAGATAGACGGGAGATAGATAGACGGGAGATAGATAGACGGGAGATAGATAGACGGGAGATAGATAGACGGGAGATAGATAGACGGGAGATAGATAGACGGGAGATAGATAGACGGGAGATAGATAGACGGGAGATAGATAGACGGGAGATAGATAGACGGGAGATAGATAGATGGGAGATAGATAGATAGATAGATAGATAAAGTAACGATGATCAGCGGCACACCAGTAACGTGAAAAACTGAATTAATTTATTGTTCAAACTTCAGAACATTCAATATATGCAGCACAGCAAAGCACTGTGCTTTGCTGTGCTGCATATATTGAATGTTCTGAAGTTTGAACAATAAATTAATTCAGTTTTTCACGTTACTGGTGTGCCGCTGATCATCGTTACTTTATGGATTGAAGTTCGTGGTCGGAACCATATCGGCTGGCACCCGCCGCGTTGTGACTTGGAGTGCCACTCGTTTCTACTAATATAGATAGATAGGAGATAGATAGGAGATAGATAGATAGGAGATAGATAGATAGGAGATAGATAGATAGGAGATAGATAGATAGGAGATAGATAGATAGGAGATAGATAGATAGGAGATAGATAGATAGGAGATAGATAGATAGGAGATAGATAGATAGGAGATAGATAGATAGGAGATAGATAGATAGGAGATAGATAGATAGGAGATAGATAGATAGGAGATAGATAGATAGGAGATAGATAGATAGGAGATAGATAGATAGATAGATAGGAGATAGATAGATAGATAGATAGGAGATAGATATTCTATCTATCTATATCATATCATCTGTCTATCTTCTATCTATCCATCCATCCCCAGTCACTCAGTGGCTGCAGGGGTCAGGTATGGGTCGGCACCTCCTTGCTCCCCCGGGCACCGCTCTCTCTCTCCCGCACAGGAATCCTCGGCCCCTGTCACGCAGTGTTGCTGTAGCACATATATCTGTGTCCCGGACTGAGTGTCACACATGGCCGCTTCCAGCACTGACAAAACATAACGGGGCTCCGAGAATTCCTGTGCGGGACAGAGTGCGGTGGTCAGTGGAGCATGGAGGTGCCGACCGATACCTGACCCCAACTGTATGTGCGGGAGGGGGGGGGGCAGGGCTCACCGTGCAGCTTCCAGAGAAGCTAGAAGTGAGCCCCCGGCAGCAGCAGCACAAAGCACTCACTGGAGGGGGCCCTGCCGTCTGTGTGCAGCCTGTCACATCTCCAGTCTTCCTCTTCAGCCCCCCGCAGCAGGATCTTCCATACCTTCCCCTGCAGCAGTATATGTTCGTCCTGGCTGGGATCAGGAGGTGAATCGGATCATCAGCTTTCCAGCCTTCACCTCTCCACGCGGGACCCCTCTCTCTCCCTGCACCAGAGCACGCGGCCGCCGGGTGGGGGGGGAAATACCGCAGATACCGTCCTGGCAGAGTTGAGGTCGGTTAACCGATGCCAGTGACGGTATCGGTATTTTTGCGGTATACCGCCCAGCCCTAATTAGAACACAAATAGGGGAATGCCAGGGTGGCCCATTTTGAGTCTAACTCAGTTGCAAGTACTGGGATGTGACAAGGGAAATACCAAAGCCAGGCATCATCCACAGACGGCTGTTTTTCGAGGTATTAGCCAGAATCCTGCTGCACACTAATGAGGACCATCAGGGGCAATGAACAGTAGACCAGCAAAGCACAGCAATCAGCATTGCATATTCTGCATGGACTTGTTACAACCATTATATTAATGAGGGATAAGTGCTACATTATGACAGCACATGGACCCAGAACTGCCTGGTTTCCCCCTGGTACCCAATCCCAGCTCATCTTTCATATCTTAATAAGCTCTGGGAATATGAAAGCTGATCTGTGATTGGTATTATGGACACATCAGACAGTTTTTCATCTGAAATTGATAAATTGTGGGCCTGTGAGTTTTGCATGTGAAAGATGTAAGTGGTATATAGGCTCATGCCGTGATGATACAGATGTGAATGCCACCCTGCATTACGACTTGCATGTGGCTTCATAGTTTGTGGGTCCACTGCACTCGTCTTAACAATAAATACAATTCCCAAATGTTCTCATTCATAAAATGACTTCTAAAAGCTGTGCCAGTGATATTTGCTAGTGTGAAAGCTTAGGACCAGTTTAATGCGACTGAAGAAATCTACTCATCACGGTTCAATTAATCATTCTGTTCGCAATGAAAACTTGTTTGCCCTTTAAATTAAAGGAGAAGTCCGGCAAAATGTATTAATTTTATTAAAGTATTGTATTGCCCCCCCCCCCCCCCCCCCCCCAAATTATACAAATAATTTATCAAATATATTGGTAATTTGTATAACTTTTTTTGGGGGGGCAATACAATACTTTAATAAACATTTTCTGTGAATGGCTGCAGGACGCAAGTCAGACTGTTTTTGGTAAATCTTTTTGCTCTATTTGATATCTAAACCATGTCAAAGCATAGAGCCCAACGTGACTGCCTGCTTGGTTCCTGCAGCTGCCGAGCCCAAATGAAGTAGTTATAGCTCTGAAGATTCTTCAATTTAGATTATGGGTCTGACCGCAGGCATCTCTCCTGACCACCCACATGCTGGCCAGGAATTGTATTTCAGAGATGCACTAAAAGAACTATATGTCTTTGGGTTCTATTAGATGGGCCGATGGCAGCTCGATCAATAATGTAAATCGTTTACTGAACCTATTACACGACTCTAATCGTTTAGGACGGTCTGTTTATTTATCGTTAGTGATGTCCGTGCAGTCCTTTCCCTAAACTTTTTATTACCTTACCTCTCCACGCTCCCGGTCGTCGCTTGCTTCCTGGCGGTTGCAGATTAAGTGCGGTCTGTCTGAGCTGACAAGGCTGCTCAGCCAATGACTGACCAGGGCCTCCGGCCTGTCAGCTTAGAGACTGCTTTGAAGCTGCAGAGGACAGAAGACCGGGAGCGTGGAGTGGTAATTTATTAACCATTTATTCAATCATTAGCAATGCGCTGTTGGCATCTGCTTTTGGTGTTGGACCTAAAGACGCAATCAGCCGATCATTGTCATTGGCTGATCATTGTTTCTATTACACAAAGCAATAATCGGCCTTATTTGGACGATTATCGCTCCGTTTATTAGGTCCCTTATGGTACGCTGGGACGTACATGGACGTCATTGGTAGTAAAGGGGTTGAAGGGCTTGTGCAATGTGGAGGAGTGTAGTACACACTGAACCTATGTTAACATCTGGTGCCCTGATATTAGTAAATCTGCTATTAAGTGTGTAACCCATTGATTGTGATGGCACCTTTTGGAGTAATACATTGTATGCTATTGATAGTAAAACAGCTGTTTTCTCTCTGCAGAATTAAGCGGGCATTCCTCATTGAGGAGCAGAAGATTGTTGTGAAAGTACTGAAGGCTCAAGCACAGAGCCAGAAGGCAAAGTAACATCCTGTTTATATTGATCACATCAAAATAAATGTCTCTGTTGTAACTCGGTGTGTTGGTGCTTTCGTTATGGTATTCTATGTATGCCGGACTTCGAAGCTCCTGACATGATTTTATTATGAAGCCGGGAGCTCTGAAACTGTAAGGTTAGGTTCACACGATGTAAAAACTGATGATGTCTTTACTGACAACGGCCATCATTGAGCAAATAAGTTTTTTTTTTTTTAAAAAGATATGTGGATGATGACGCTATTATGAAAGACTGCCATCATTTTTACATAGTGTGAACCAAACCTAAAGGTTTGTGCTACTGTACTGATATGTACCACACGTACGCCTCCTATGAAGTTTATCTAGTTGAAGGGGTTATCCAGCATTAGAAAAACACGGCCGTTTTCTTTGAGAGAACACGAATCTAGTTCAGGTGGGGTTTTCAATTAAACTCCATTCACTTTGATGGAACAGAGCTGCGAAATCCCACCAAAGCTGGAGACGAGAGTGTTGCTGTCTCTGGAAGAAAGTGGCCATGTTTTTCTAACACTGGAAAACCCCTTTAAGATACATTGACAAAAGACTAAGGCCATATAAAGACAAGGTTTACTGGTGAAATAACAGTCTGCAAAATACATAATTCCATCTCTTCTGATAAGAGATGTACAGGGAACTGTACACTAGGAACCATAGGGTCAGGTGTCCTACACCAAGCGGGTCTTACCCCACGTACTGTAGTGGTTAATTCCAATAAATGTCGTTGGGTGCTGTATCGTCTGTACAGTCAGATAACAATTTACTCCTATAAGAACTTAAGACATTTGAATGACGTTCAAACGTGTCTGCCACTTCATCTAACGCGTTTCCCCCTTGGGTGTTTTTGATCAGAACCCGTTGCGGAATCCACAATGGGTTTTCCGTTGCAGTTCCGTAGTGTGCACATACCCTAACATTTGGTGGTATTGTAGGTAAATAGAAACACATTGTGAGGTAATGTAAAAAAGGGGTCTAGTGCTGGCTTAGTGGCTGGTATTCAGACCCATGTATTCATGGCACAAAGATAGGTGAGTATATGAGGCTTAGGTGTTAGATGGGTGCTGGGTAGCCCTGGTCTCCTCAGACGTTGGGATAAAAGAAATAATGTGCACTCACATCCCTGGCTCCAGCACTGGTAGCAGCATAATGCTGCTCTGGTCCACAACTGCCTCCTGGTCAGAGAGGACCTGGGACGTGATGGGCCTGGTCAGCGGCTGTAGCAGGGTCCCACCTTGGCCTCTGACTGGCTAAGCAGGCCTGTCACGTCCCAGGAACCAGGTCTCTTACTAGGAAGCGTCCGGGGACCTGACTGCGGTATGAAGCTGAGGTGAGTGCACATTATTTCTTTATCCCCTTACCCCAACACTTTGGCAAGAAAAAAAAAACCTCCCTGCCTGAAATTCTCCTTATACCTGGAAAATAAAAGGCCGCAGAGTGAAATTCACCGCTGATCCTGATGACTTAACCCCTAGACGACCCTGGACGTAGGGTTGCGTCATGGAAGTCTGTCCCCAGACGACCCATGACGTAACTCTACGTCCTGGATGTTTCTCCCGCTATGAAGTGCGCTTCATAGGAGGTGGGGGCCGGCTGCAGTGAGCAGCCGGGACCTCTCCGGTAATGACACGCTGCAGCGATCGCGCTGCCGCGTGTCATTAACCCCTTAAACGCCGCGACCCTGTCACTTACCGATCGGGACCCCAGGGGTCCCGATCGTTGAAACGGACCGCCGGAGGTGTCTCACCTTCCTCCGTGCGGTCCAATCGGCGATCTGCTGCACTAAGCCTGCACAGGCAGGCTCAATGAGCAGATCGCCGATAACACTGATCAATGCTATGCCTATGGCATAGCAATCATCAGTGTAAAAATCCAAGTACTGTATGTAAAAGTCCCCCAAAGGGACTTCAAATGTGTAAAAAAAAAAAAGTTCAAAACACTATTACACTACCCCAAAGCCCCTCCCCCAATAAAAGTTGAAATCACCCCCCCCTTTCCCATTATATAAATAAAACATAAAAATAAATAGATAAACATATAATATACCGTAGCGTGCGTAACTGTCCGATCTATTAAAATATAACAAGCGTCATTGTGATCGGTGAACAGCGTACACGAAAAGAGGGGAAAAAGTGCACGGATTACCGATTTTATGTTACATTATATATTTAAAAAAATCTATAAAAAGTGATCAAAACGTCCGATCTTCACAAATATGGTATTAATAAAAACTAGAGATCATGGTGGAAAAAATGACACCCCATACAGCCCCGTAGGTGAAAAAAATAAAACCGTTATAAGTGTCACAATAGGCCCATTTTATTAATATTTAATTGCCAAAAAAAGGATTTAATAAAAAAAAAATATATATATAAAATATGAGAATCTGTGTAACCTGCATATGGTTGTGTTCGGACTGACCTATAGAATAATGGTATCATGTCGCTGTTACCATATAGTGCATTACGTAGACACAGGAACCCCCCAAACGTTACCATATTGCATTCTTTTTTACGATTTCACCTATTTATATCTTCATAAATAATATATTTGGGGTTCCATCATACATGTTATGGTAAAATGAATGGCGCCATTACACAGTACAACTATTCCTGTAACAAACAAGCACTTACATGGCCCTGTAGATAGAAAACAGAGTGCTAGAGCTCTTAGAAGGGGAGGAGGGAAAAACGAAAACACTAAGATCAAAATTTGCGTGGTCCACTGGGTCATTTTGGGCCTGGTCCTCAAAGGGTTAAACATGAATGTGACATTTACACCAAGACATGTGACATTTTGGCTGTAATCGCCTTTCTCAAGCCTACACACATGTATAATGTCCCTTTGGTGGTATTATTGTAATATGCTGAGGGTATTGTGTTGCTGGGTGGTGTAGTGCAACCTTAGGGCTCACCTTCTGAAACCTTCCTGTCACGGTGGGGTCTGAGGGTGCTGGGGCCCTTGTCTTCAGCATACATGCAGGGACATATAATTTTTAATAAAAGTCTTCACACAATAGCGGGGAAAGTATATTAAGACTTTACTTGAAGGATAACTATATACAATCCAATACAGGGGCATCTGATGATGGCACACTGTTGGCTTGGTCAGAGTCCTTTGCTTCGGTGGGAGGGTTACCTAGGTTACTATAGCTTAGACTTGGTCGATAAATAGGGTCTCAAGTAGACAGACCTGTTCCAGGGACTTTGCGGTTTTCCAGCCTTTATAAGGTACGTGTGAATAGGTACTTGAAGAGACTTGATGCTGTCAACGCCAGACTACCAACTGTTACTGACAAGATCGCACAGCCCTTCTGGGTAGAAGGTGGGCGGAGCTAGCTTTGCACGCCACACAGCCAGAAGTGCTTCCGCGCGAAACAGATGTAGCTGTTGCTCTCACTGCATCATTTCATACACCTTTCTGATTGTGAAGTTTTCACGTGGAAAATAAAGTGTACAGGATCTGCAGCAGATCAGATGGCCCAGATTTGATTTGCTTTGAATCTGCAACTTCAAATCTGCTTCAGATTCTGTAGGTGTGAACGAACCCTTAAAGAAGATACTGCGTTGGGTGAGTGCCATATCTTTTTCTACATTTAAATATTGTTCCCTTGTGTTGTACATATAGAGCACCACCAAAGAGTTCAGCCACCCACACTAGGCAGAGCCATAGGCAGCGCCCGACTTGGTTTTTCTACATGCACCTGTAAGAATAATAATTTGTCAAATAAAATAGAAAAAAAGGCACTTTTGGGCACTTAAATGTTTATGCCATTTACTATAAGCTGTATTGAGTGATTATGGCGATACCCATTTTTGTTTTACTGCTTATAAGAAATAATAAAGAATTACTTTACATCACAATATTCTGGCCTCTGATCCAACCTTCTTAAAAAATAAACCATTAAAGGGGTTGTCCAGCAAAAAATCGTTTTCTTTCAAATCAACTGGTGTCAGAAAGTTATATAGATTTGTAAGTTACTTCTATTTACAAATCCTCAGTCTTCCAGTACTTATCAGCTGCTGTATGTCCTGCAGGAAGTGGTGTATTCTTTCCAGTATGACACAGTGCTCTCTGCTGCCACCTCTGTCCATGTTAGGAACTGTCCAGAGCAGGAGAGGTTTTCTATGGGGATTTGCTGCTACTCTGGACAGTTCCTGGCTGCCCATCAGTTTTTACTTATTACTCTGCAGTTGCAGAGTTTTGGATGTCAGACAATAGCGATAAAAGGCATCGCTTCATAGTGCAGATATATAGAGGACAATCAATATATACCCGACTCTCACCTGCAAATTTAGAGGCACAACACTCACCAGTGTATAGAGCCGGTCAGACTATTAATGTGAATAGATGGCAGCCGCTTCATGTGTATCCCGTGCCAAGGATGAAGCAATGCAGAAGCCTCTTCTCCTCTATGCTAAATTGTGCCAAAACCAGAAGAGGATCAAACTGCTGTTGTACATGGCTGGATTATACTTGCTGCCACTACACTTTTTGGGTGGGTTCACACTACAGAATTCTCGCGGATAAACTCTGTGGAATTCCGTCGGCTGTCCGCGCGCACGGCCGCACGCCTTTCCGCCGGCTCCAAAGACACCATTCTATGGGCCGGCGTATTCCGCTATCCGCCGAAAGAAGTGACATGTCACTTCTTTCAGCGGATAGCAGAATACGCCGACCCATAGAATGGTGTCTATGGAGCCGGCGGAAAAGAGAGCGGCCGTGCGCGCGGACAGCCGACGGAATTCCGCAGATATTATCTGCGAGAATTCCGGTGTGAACCCACCCTTTCGGTGGGATTACCCACCTGGGACCTGCACCTGTTTTAATCTGTGCGGAGGACAGGAGGCAGGGAACCTTGGCTCTCCAGCTGTAGCACAACTACAACTCCCATCATGCCTGGATAGCCAAAGCTAAAGCATTGGCAGTCCAGACATGATGGGAGTTGTAGTTTTGCAACAGCCGGAGGGCCAAGGTTCCCTACCCCTGAGTTTTTGATTGATGGCCCACTTATTTTTGTAAGGGTCCTTTTACACTATTATTATTTACACACATTATTGAAGCCAAAGCCAGGAAGAGACTATAAACAGGGAACATGTCATAAAGGAAAAAGAGTTCTCCTAATTTCAAATCCATTCCTGGCTTTGGCTTCAAAAAATCTGTCAGTTAAAACTGTGTGTAAAAGGACCCTCCTATTCTACCTTGTTAGGACACGTGCACACAGGCAGAAGCCTCCCCAGTGCGCTCCCCTGCGGTTTGTAGGAATAATAAGGAATCTGTTGCTTCCACATATGCGGGTGTGCTGGGCTCTGTAGTGCACATAGGCTCCATACACAGCACAGTGACAGCTCTATGAGGGTGTGCTGGGCTCTATAGTGCACATAGGCTCCATACACAGCACAGTGACAGCTCTATGAGGGTGTGCTGGGCTCTGTAGTGCACATAGGCTCCATACACAGCACAGTGACAGCTCTATGAGGGTGTGCTGGGCTCTGTAGTGCACATAGGCTCCATACACAGCACAGTGACAGCTCTATGAGGGTGTGCTGGGCTCTGTAGTGCACATAGCCGCCATACACAGCACAGTGACAGCTCTATGAGGGTGTGCTGGGCTCTGTAGTGCACATAGGCTCCATACACAGCACAGTGACAGCTCTATGAGGGTGTGCTGGGCTCTATAGTGCACATAGCCGCCATACACAGCACAGTGACAGCTCTATGAGGGTGTGCTGGGCTCTATAGTGCACATAGGCTCCATACACAGCACAGTGACAGCTCTATGAGGGTGTGCTGGGCTCTATAGTGCACATAGCCGCCATACACAGCACAGTGACAGCTCTATGCGGGTGTGCTGGGCTCTGTAGTCTCGATGAGGGTGTGCTGGGCTCTGTAGTGCACACACAGCCCAGTGACAGCCCGCACACGGCCCCATCCCCGGCGGCGGCAGCGGTGACCACTTCCGGCCCGTGTTCCCGCCCCTCTCCGGCTGCGGCGCCACGTCAGGCCTGTGCAGCTCCGGTCCCTGCTGACTGCTTCCCCCGGAGGTGGCTGGCGGTGAGTGGCTGCTGTGCCCGGTGTGTAGTTATTGTCCTCCGGTGCTCGGGGTGTGTGTAGCCGCAGGATGGAGAGCCTGTACCGGGTGCCGTTCACTGTGCTGGAATGTCCGAACCTGAAGCTGAAGAAGCCGTCCTGGCTGCACATGCCCTCCGCTATGACGGTCTATGCCATGGTGGTGGTCTCCTACTTCCTCATCACCGGAGGTGAGAACCGGCATCACTCTACTCACTGCAGCGGGTGCTGTGCCAGGGAACCATGGGTGCCACACTAAGGGGGCACTATACTATGGGGGGCATTATCCCTGGCACTACACTATGGGGGGCACTATACTATGGGGGGCATTATCCCTGGCACTACACTATGGGGGGCATTATACTATGGGGGGCATTATCCCTGGCACTATACTATGGGGGGCACTATACTATGGGGGCATTATCCCTGGCACTACACTATGGGGGGCACTATACTATGGGGGCATTATCCCTGGCACTACACTATGGGGGGCACTATACTATGGGGGCATTATCCCTGGCACTATACTATGGGGGGCACTATACTATGGGGGCATTATCCCTGGCACTACACTATGGGGGGCACTATACTATGGGGGCATTATCCCTGGCACTACACTATGGGGGGCACTATACTATGGGGGCATTATCCCTGGCACTACACTATGGGGGCACTATACTAAGGGGGCATTATCCCTGGCACTATGCTATGGGGGGCATTATCCCTGGCACTATAATATGGGGGCACTATACTATGGGGGGCATTATCCCTGGCACTATGCTATGGGGGGCATTATCCCTGGCACTATACTATGGGGGGCATTATCCCTGGCACTATACTATGGGGGGCATTATCCCTGGCACTATACTATGGGGGGCATTATCCCTGGCACTATACTATGGGGGCACTATACTATGGGGGCATTATCCCTGGCACTATACTATGGGGGCACTATACAATGGGGGGCATTATCCCTGGCACTATACTATGGGGGCACTATACTATGGGGGGCATTATCCCTGGCACTATACTATGGGGGGCATTATCCCTGGCACTATACTATGGGGGCACTATACTATGGGGGCATTATCCCTGGCACTATACTATGGGGGCACTATACTATGGGGGCATTATCCCTGGCACTATACTATGGGGGCACTATACTATGGGGGGCATTATCCCTGGCACTATACTATGGGGGCACTATACTATGGGGGGCATTATCCCTGGCACTATGCTATGGGGGCACTATACTATGGGGGGCATTATCCCTGGCACTATACTATGGGGGCACTATACTATGGGGGGCATTATCCCTGGCACTATACTATGGGGGCACTATACTATGGGGGGCATTATCCCTGGCACTATACTATGGGGGGCATTATCCCTGGCACTATACTATGGGGGGCATTATCCCTGGTCACTATACTATTGAGGGGCATGACCCCTGGTCACTATACAATAGGGGGAGGCATTACCCCTGGGACTATACCATGGGGGGGGGGCCTTACCCCTGGCACCCCCACCCACCCCCATGCTATTAGTATAGCACCATATGGTGCAGTGTTCACAGATATATAAGCAGGGCAGGGTCTGAGCTGGCACAGGGCCCGCCAGTCTTCTGTACCCAGTTCACATCACTATTCTCCAGTGCCTTCCACATATACACCAGCAACCAGTCACATTGGGATGCCAGCCTATCCGTGCACAGACAGTGACAGGTCGCTCTGGCTCTTCTGGCCTGAACATAGTGGCCATACATCTAGCTACTTTGACTATTCAGCCACCTAGAGTGATGTCCGTGCAGCCCTTGCCCTGTATACATTACCTCTGCACAGTCCCTGGTGTTGTTCTGTCCTCTGCAACTGACCCTCTGCCAATCACTGGTTGCGGCGGTCCCGGCCTGTGATTGGCTGAGCGGCCTGTCAGCGCAGTCTTGTAGCAATAATGTTCTTTGTTGCCCATAGCAACCAATCACAGCTCCGCTTTCAAATATTAACGACCACACCTAAACAAAACATCTGTAGTATGTATTACCAGGGAAGCCGCATACATGATCCATACTGCATTACACAACTCTCAACAATAAGTGGACTAACTGGCTGTAGACACTGAGCAAAAATGGCAAAATTACTGCCATGCTCAGAGTCCTGCAGTATTTCTATGGGAGGGTGCGTGTGCCTCCGCTTCCTTCCCTCTCCACTGAAAGAATTGACATGTCAGTTCTTTGAGCGGAGGCACGTGCACTCTTCCATAGAGATACTGGAATTCTGCCGTTTTTGCTCAGTGTGAACTGGGCCTAACATTGGATGGGCAGGGGTTTAGGGTCTGATGTGCCTAATAACAGCAAAAGCTGACTGAATTTCTTCTCGTCTTCTGTCTAGGAATAATTTATGACGTTATTGTGGAACCACCCAGCGTTGGCTCAATGACAGATGAGCATGGTCACCAGCGGCCAGTGGCTTTCCTGGCCTACAGGTGAGATGGCTGATGCGTGATCTGTGTACATACAGGATTTGTAAGCTGCCCATCAATCTTACTACTTGGCAAATGGAACACTCCAGCTTTACGTTACTTGTTAAAGTGACACCCCCTTTTTGCATTATGACTTCTCTTCTCAGGTGTAAAGGGTAAATTGTTCAGTTTTTATACCTTATTTTATATCATACGTCACGTTCCAGTAAAAAATGATCTTTTATCATCTGGGGATTGTGCTACCTGGGCGAAGCATCACCTTAGCCCCGCCCACACCGCCACATAGGCTCCACCCCCGTGACAGCCATTGGAACAGAATTCGCGTGTATGACCAAGGGTGGATTCCGTCGCTCGTACCAGCACGCGGCGGCGCGCATCTCCGCCCGTGCTATAGACACTATTCTATGCACGGGCGGATTCCGCATTCCGCCGAAAGAATTGACATGTCAGCCCCTGCTGTCCATGTCAGGAACTGTCCAGAGCAGGAGAGGTTTTCTATAAGGATTTGCTACTGCTCTGGACAGTTCCTGACATGGACAAAGGTGGCAGCAGAGAGCGCTGTGTCAGACTGGAAAGTATACACCACTTCCTGCAGGACATACAGCAGCTGATAAGTACAAGAAGACTTGAGATTTTATAATAAGTAAATTACAAATCTAAATAACTTTATGAAACCAGTTGAGTTGAAAGACATTTTTTCTCCGGAATTCCCCTTTAATGACACAGTCCTGATAGCTAATAATTAAGATTTTATTACACTGCAAAATCTTTCCATAAATGTGTGAAATAAAACATTTTAAAAAAATATATATTTTTTTCCTCACAGGGTGAATGGACAGTATATAATGGAGGGCCTGGCTTCAAGTTTCCTGTTTACTATGGGAGGCTTAGGCTTTATAATTCTTGATAGGTCTAATGCACCGAATATTCCCAAACTGAACAGGTTCCTTCTGCTTTTCATTGGATTTGTCTGTGTCCTGTTGAGCTTCTTCATGGCCAGAGTCTTTATGAGGATGAAATTGCCGTAAGTAGCGTTTTCTGTTTAACCCTTAAGCGACCCTGGACGTACCCGTGCAGATGATCGGTGGTGGTATAGTGGGGAGATCGCTCGTCCCGGAGGAGCGATCTTTGTACCTGAAGCCGGCCGGGGACCGCTCCAAGATGGCGCTGTCCCCGACTCGGCACTCGTTTGTTTTCGGCTGCAGCAGCCGAAAGCAAACGAGTGCCGATCTCATTGATCTTTGCTGTATAAGTATACAGCAAAGATCTCAATTCGAGATCAAAGTGTATATACTAGAAGTCCCCCAGGGGGAATAACCCTAACCCCAGGGGGGAATAACCCTAACCCCAGGGGGGAATAACCCTAACCCCAGGGGGGCTTCTAGTATATGTGTAAAAGTAAAAATAAAAGTGATTTTAAGTGAAGTAAAAAGCCCCCTCCCCTAATAAAAGTCAGAATCACCCCCCTTTTTCCATGTTATAAATAAAAATAAACAAATAAATAAATAAACATGGTTGCTATCACCGCGTGCGTAATCGCCCGAACTAATAATTAATCACATTCCTGATGTCGCACGGTAAACTGCGTAAGCGCCAAAAAATCCCAAAGTGCAAAATTGTGCATTTTTGGTTGTATCAAATCCAGAAAAATTGTAATAAAAAGCAATCAAAAAGTCGCAATTGCGCAATCAAGGTACCGATAGAAAGAACGCATCATGGCGCAAAAAATGACACCTCGCACAGCCCCATAGACCAAAGGATAAAAGCGCTATAAGCCTGGGAATGGAGCGATTTTAAGTGATGTATATTTGTTGACAATGGTTTAAATTTTTTACAGGCCATCAGATACAATAAAAGTTATACATGTTATATATCGTTTTAATCGTAACGACTTGAGGAACATGCATAACAAGTCAGTTTTACCCCAGGGCGAACGGCGTAAAAACACAAACCCCCCAAATAAAAGAAATGCGTTTTTTGTGTTTTTTTTTCAATTTCACCACACTTTGAATTTTTTTCTGGTTTCGCAGTGTACTTTATGCAAAAATTCAGCCTGTCATTGCAAAGTACAATTAGTGGCGCAAAAAATAAGGGCTCATGTGGGTTTCTAGGTGAAAAAAGGCAAGTGCTATGGCCTTTTAAACACAAGAAGGAAAAAACGAAAATGCAAAAATTTAAATTGGCTGGGTCCTCTTAAGGGTTAACAAGAGGCGGCAGAAGGCGGTTATCAGAATAAGCAAGGCTACAGCGCCATCACATTCTTTTCTTTTTTTAAATTCTATATTTTATTCAAATTTTTCCAATTTTACAAAGAACAGAGAAAAACAGGGAAATGAGATAACGTCACACACAATGGGCGCCGGGGCATCCGCAGAGGTACATATGGGAGTTCCGCAGCACCAGAACGGGCCGCTTGCGACCCAGCGCCATCACATTCATAGTGACTGTGTGTGGTATTACACTATTGTCAGATGGAAGTGGATAGGAAGAATACTATGCACAGCCGCAATGAATTTGTCAGGGTTGTACACTAGAGATGAGTGAATCTACAGTAGGACAGTAAGTTATTCGTTCCAATCTGCATTCTGCTTATCAGGCTGCGGGCTCCCCTGGTGCTGGAAAAAGATGGATCCAGTTCTGGGAAACTATTGCGCACTACAGAACAGTTTAAGGGTACATTTACGCATACAGTGTGGCTGCTTGAAATCTGCAGCCGATTTGCTACCCATTGCACCTGACCCTGACCTGCTTACAGTTTTGCTACCCACTGAAGTCAGAGTGTCTGTCCTAAAGAGTATAAGGACTTAAGTGGTGATGCTGTGCATCTCCACTTGCATCCTTGGGCCATGAAGTAAGCAGCACTGTTTACTGCACACTAGCCCGCACTCCTGTCATAAGGGTTGGAGTCCTGGCTCTGAATGGGGGTTCCCGGTATAGAAGGGTATATCTGGTATACAGCCGAGCTCAGCTTGGGCTCACCTGGAGGCATATATTTTAAGGAAAGCAATGCTGTTCATTGCCCCTAAACTCTTGTGGCCAGACACTAAACAGCACCCCCCTTCTTTTACTCGCTGGGCCGAGGGCACCGCATACTACTTAGCAAAGAAGGGGTTAGGGCGGATGCCTAACACTGCCACTTAACCCCTTGGAGGCCAGACAGTAAGCAGCAAGTTGCTACCCATTGATACTCAGAGGCCAAAATGAAATAAGACATGGCTTCTGACCGATAGATATCGCAGACACCATTGGCGGTGGCATCTAGGAGGTTAATTGACTGATGCCAAGGGGTGATCACCACCGTCGGCTACGGTTAGCAACCACAGGGTATGGAGCAGACTCGCCTCTTTAGGTCACAACGCACTTCTCTTCTCGGCGGTCAGATGCTTATAGGTTTAACAACCAGTTAAGTTGCAATATAATTCTATATATTCAGTATTTATAGTATGCTAATTTCTCTTCAATGGATTAGAATCCTATAAATAAGGAAACCCAAAGAGTAAGCAATCTCTTCACTGTGCAGTCTTGCTGTTTGTAATGGACATACACGCCATATTATAACAGTACATACGGTGTTGACATTGCATTATGCTCTATTACCAGCAGGTATATGTAATATATATTTTCTTTTCTCTTTGCAGTGGATACCTTATGGGCTAAGCGTTCCATAGTACTAGCATTTTCAATTTGCAGTTCATGAGCAGTAATAATGGAAGGAATAAAAGATCCACACTGTAAACCTACATAGAAATTGCTTACATGTGAAGAATAGCGGACAAGGAATATCCTCAAGGACATTGTTTGCCAATAACAAAATATTTTTGTATATGGTTTTTTTCACATCTTTTGTTGTCTTTGGTTCAAAATTAAACTTTTTTGTTTACATGTGTTGATATTTATTAGGACTACTGTTCTATTTCTACTTATGTTAGGATATAGTATAATTTTCTTACTGACATAAACATGCACTTTTTCCTGGCTTAGGCTACGTTCACAGAGCCTCTGTTACAAATTTCGCATATCAGATTTGATGGGTAAAGGCCCTATTCCACGGGCCGACTTGAGGAGCAAACAAGCGCTCTCAGCGCTTGTTTGCTCCTTGTTCCCTGCTCACTGCCGCCACTATTCCACGCAGCAGCAGCGAGCGGGTGAGTGAGTCCGGGGGGCTGCCCAGGTGATCACTAGATCGTCCAGGCAGCCCATATCATACAGCAGCGTCTGCTACTGCAGCTCCTATTCCACGGAGTGATGGCAGCAGATCGTTACTGTATAAGTTGTTTGTTTTTCAACATGTAGAAAAACAAACGACAGCAACGATCAGCCGACATGAACGATGTCTGCTGATTGTTGCCTTCTATTCCATGGGACGATTATCGGCCGTAATGGGCGATATCGGCCAAATACGGCCGATAATCGTTCCGTGGAATAGGGCCTTAAAATAGCACCACATATATCGGTATGTCTTACCGAAGGACAGACAGACACCATGACTGATCCCATTGTAAGGCAGTGGCAGCCATTATAAAAGGGAAACCATAACACAAATAATAACATGGAAGGCAGTTGTCTTCTCAGAAATGATTATAAAGTGTTTTTTTCCTGCACTTGCTACTGCATCAAGGCTTCACTTCCTGGATAGCATGGTGATGTCACTTCCTGGATTACATGGTGATGTCACTTCCTGGATTACATGGGGATGTCACTTCCTGGATAACATGGGGATGTCACTTCCTGGATAACATGGGGATGTCACTTCCTGGATAACATGGGGATGTCACTTCCTGGATTACATGGTGATGTCACTTCTTGGATAAAATGGTGATGTCATGACCTGACTCCCAGAGCTGTGTGGGCTGTGGCTGCTGGAGAGGATGATGGCAGGGGGACACTGAGGGACACAGGGCATTGGAGGGACACTGAGCATCCCTCTGCCATCATCCTCTCCAGCAGCCACAGCCCGCACAGCTCTGGGAGTCGAGGACAAGTAAGAGATTTCAGAAAGGTCCGACCTCTGTACCCCTCAGCGATCCCCAGATCTGCCCCCAGCTCCTTTGTTTTGAATAGAGCCGCAGGTATGGCACGTGACGTACGGCTCAAATTCTCTATGGAGCTGCTGAGTGGAGTGCTGTACTCTAACGGCTCCATGCATTCTCTATAGGGGGACTGGAGTGAGATGAATACTCTGCTCTTTCTAGCAGCTCCATAGACAATGAATAGAGCCGCGGGTCACATGCCGTACCCGCGGCTCTGTTCAAAACAAAGGAGCTTGGGGGCGAACTAAAGGGGAACCGAGGTCGGATCCACCACAATCTCCTACGTGTCCCCTATCCTGTCAATAGTTTGGGGAAAACCTTTAAGATATTAGTATATATTAGGTTAACCCATTCAGGACCGCAAATGCAACTGTACGTCCATTTTTAGGGTGTGTTCCTTTTCATGGATGTACCATAGCGTCCGTGGATGAAATGGGCACATACGCTGTGCCTTCTGTGGTGGGTCCTGGCTGTCGGGGAAGGCCCTGCACTCGCCACAACTGCCACGCTCGGATCCTGGCAGTTAACCCTATAGATGCTGCGGTCAGTGTGATGGCAATGTCTATAGGAAGAAGAGAGGCATAATTCTCCCTCTGTGTACCATGCCTGTCAACAAGCAATCAGATAGTGAAATCCCATATGTGGGACAGTAAAATAAAATGTAAAGAAAATAAACTATAAAGTGTAACACCCTCTTTCCCACCCCCCCCACCCCCCCCCCAAAAAAAAAAATTATATATAATTTTTTTTTTTTATATATATATATATCATATAGCATACCCCGCTGTCGGACTTCTCCTTTAAAGCATTAGTGGAGGTATCTGGCTCTGTAAACTAGGAGATTGATCAGGCATTCTTTTAGTTGCCCATAGAAACCAACCAGAGCCCTTTTAAATATTAATGATCTGTAGTAAAATGAAAGCTAGCTCTGATTGGTTTCTATGGGCTACAAAGACCATTGTTGCTATGTTTGGAATATGGCCGCCATCTTAATGGCACCATAATGGATTAAGGGCATGTTTCTTCCAATAGAAAAGTGGTCATGTAGTGAATCAAGAATCGGATTAGCAAATTCTCTTGTGGTTCAAGAGTTATGAACACAGAAATTTCCTTTGTGATCAGCTTTTAGCTCTGTGTTTGGCACCAGGGACAACACCTTGAACACATATAGCTGTGAACACAGTAGCTGTGTATCCCTGTTTCCAACTCTCTGTGTTGATGGCTTTTAAACCACAAGAGAGATTATAAATTTGATTGCAGCAATGGATTTATAAGGTAATTTTGGTCTTTTATGTGCTATGTGAGAACCTTTCCATTGCAAATACTTGCCCTTGATCCAAGATGGCGGTCATGTCCCAGACATAGGCTGCCCTCACACATTCTGTGTTCTCTCCATGAAACCCACACGTCACGGACGGTGAATGCCTGTCTGCCAACAATCATCTA
Source organism: Dendropsophus ebraccatus (assembly GCF_027789765.1). Classification (NCBI taxonomy): domain Eukaryota; kingdom Metazoa; phylum Chordata; class Amphibia; order Anura; family Hylidae; genus Dendropsophus; species Dendropsophus ebraccatus. The sequence goes on along the minus strand of NC_091460.1, from coordinate 133,723,348 downwards.
TGTCCTGAACTGTTTCCCTGCCCAGCACGATGCATCAATATCATGCTGGGAACAGGGAAACAGTTTGGATCTCTGCAGCACTAATGACAGAGCCGCACGTGTCGTCAGTGTTTCATGGAGAGAACGCAGAACATGTGAATGCAGCCATAGCCTGAAAATAGTCTCCCTCACCTATTAATTGGGATGTCATTTTTTTTTTTACTTTCTAATGTAAAAGGATGTCCTGAGATTTTTGTCTGTCCGTGTGTGTATACAATAGGTAGATAGCAAAAAAAAAAAAATAGGCAGCACTACCTTGAAGTTTGGTGCCAGCGGATCCAGGTCTCGACTAGATTAAAGAAGGGAAACAGATCACTGATCTCAGGGAGACCAGCGAAACGACAACACTGCCGGCTGCTAGTGAAAGCGCTCAATGCAGTGAAATCCTAGGTGCATTGCCCCCTGGGAAACATGAATATACAAAAGAAGAGCCTGTGGACCCTCATTGAAGAGTCTCAAAACACGGGACTAGCCAGATATCCCTCTGGAAAGGACCCAGCCAAAGGGTGGCTCCTGTAGGGAAGTGGCCCTATGAGTCAATGTAATGACAAGAAAAACCAAAGCCAGGTATCCATCCACAGGGGGCAATGCACCTAGGATTTTACTGCATTGAGCGCTTTCACTAGCAGCCGGCAGTGTTATCATTTGGCTGGTCTCCCTGAGATCAGCGATCTGTTGCTCCCACCTAGCCAGAATCCTGCTCCACACTGATGAGGGGCAACACCCCGAAACAGCTGTATCTGAATGGATACCTGACCTTGGTTTTTCCCTTGTCATTACATTGACTTATAGGGCCACTTAATATTGTGGTTTGGTGGTTTCCTTACAGGAGCCACCCCTTGGCTGGGTGCTTCCCAGAGGGATATCTGGCTAGTCCTGTGTTTCAAAACTCTTTGATGAGGCTCCACGGGCTCTTCTTTTGCATAGACTGTGAGGAAATAGTAGTAGAAAGTCCTCAGAATTGTGAAGCAAGATGAACATAGGTTTATTCAAACGTGCAGCAAAATCCATATGGACGGAACGTTTTAGTGGCATCACGCCACCATTTTCAAGCGTGATGCAATGGCGCCATGCCACTGAAACCTACCCTAATGATGCTTACATGGGAATCCATTTATCGGTACCTTAAATTTGAGAAGAGATTCTTCCACCTCCAGGCAAGTATAACTACTCCATTAAAATGAGCAATTACCTGGTTTTAATCCTGACTGAGAATTTTGAATTACTATAATAATTATATATTTTTTAAATTTTTATTGGCTAAGATTAGCCTCTTATGAACCGAGCTAATTCTGGCCTCAAGGCACCTATAGTAAATGAGCTACTAATTCACATTCACACTATGTAGGCATCATTTGGTTTTACTTTTTAGGATGTTAGAAGCCTTAGAGCACAGGTGTCAAAGGCTTTGGCTGTCCAGGCATGATGGGAATTGTAGTTTTGCAACAGCTGGAGGACCTGAGTTTGACAGCCCTAGAAGGTTAACAGCAATCTTGCTAATTTTCATGACTATTCACCAAATGAAGCTTATTCAGTACAAACAGAAATTTGATACGGACATGGAGAGAAGGAGCAGCTGCACCTCACACCTATGGCTGACGCTAATGCCTCTCGGCTACATTTAAAAATTAATGTCAGGATGTTGGTATATAATTTGATCAAACCACATTGCCTCATGTACCACGTGCAGGTCCCCTGGATCACATGAGTCCCTACACTAAATCAACACTGTGTCGGTCTTACTACTCACCACTGCACCAGAGGTAGAATGAGAGAAATTGGAGGTACTTACCATGTGTGCACAGGTGCTTCCTGCTAATTGGGGTCACATAGGTCTTACCAGGAGGAGTGCTAGCCACTCAGAAAGGGTAGAAAAGAAAATACTGATATGAAAATAAAAAGCTGCTGCACCTCAAACCTATGGCTGACACTAATGCCTCTCGGCTACATTTAAAAACCGACAGGACAAGACCCTGTTCACACTTGTGTTGCTTGGTGGCCGCTTTCTCCGCCAGCGGCGCCTGCTGGATTTGGTCCTGTGACATTGGGGTTGCAGGGCCATTCTACGACCTCCCTTCCCTGCTTGCGTTCGCTTTGCAGGGTTGGTGGTCGATAACCGACACAGTCTTGAGTTAGTGTAGGGACTCATGTGATCCAGGGGACCTGCAAGTGGTACATGAGGCAATATGGTTTGATGATATTATATACCTACATCCTGGCCTTGGTTTTTAAATGTAGCCGAGTAGGATTAGTATCAGCCATAGGTGTGATGTGCAACAGCTCCTTTCTCTCCATGTCCAGAAATTTGATACGTTATCTTTAACAGATTCCAGCTGATATTTTTCCTGTACACATTAGAAAATGGATGAGAGGAGCGGCTTGTGAAGGATAATTATAAGGTGCGGTTAAGGGAGAGTCAAGGAATTATGAATGTGACATGCAACTTGACACCTGGAAAAAATAGATTTCTGGAGGTGGCAGCTATAATAGCTATGTAATGTCTGCACCTTTATGTAAGGTGGTAGCTGTATGTAAGGCGCCACAGATGTTATGTATGTAAGGTCGTAGCCGTATGTAAGGTGCCACAGATGTTATGTATGTAAGGTCGTAGTCGTCTGTAAGCCGCTGCAGATGTTATGTATGTAAGGTGGTAGCTGTATGTATCTTGCTGAAAGTACAAAATAAGTGAAAAATCTATTTACTAATAATATTTGTGTTTGACCACAAGATGTCCTCGTAGTTCCGCAAGCACCACTTACTTACACAGCCAAGGATCCTATTAGACAAAGTGAGTTTTCATTTTCTCCAATAAACAATTGCAAACGAGTGCTTTTGCGAATTAACCAGAATCAATTACCATAATACACGGAACCATAGTCGTTAGTTTCTATCACAATTACAATAGTTTGTATTCTCTTGTATACATATGATAATAATAACAACGAATGACCAAAATCTTTCCGTGTAATAGGGCCTTAAAGAAAAATCTTACGGTTCTTTTCCTTTTCTATGTAAAGATCTGTCAGCTGTGGGGGCTGCAAATGAGCGCGGGTCATCAAGATCGACGCTTGTTTGCAGAGCCTTTACCCGGCACAACAAATTGAGTGACCAGGCTGCACGAACGATCCTTGTATCATTCGTGCAGCCCAGGAAACTGGCAGTTTCCAGATCACAAGCAGTGTATACTTACCATCTGCTTGTGATCCACCATGTCTCCCTAGTCCTCCAGCCACTGGCTGTATCTTCAGGCCCCACTTCCTTCGGCTGTCAATCATTCTGGAGAAGGCGGGGCCTGAATATACAGACAGAGGACAGGAGAGCCAGATGCTGGATCACAAGCAGGCAGCTGGAATCTAACTGCAACGCTCCTGGCTGATAATCGGCCGTGTATACCTCTTGATAAATCTAGGCCTATTTTTAGTGTAGATTTACTCTAAAATATCAGCTATAAATTGCAGTAAATTTGGTTTTAACATGTTGCTGTGTTCACACTTTTACAATATAGTGACCAGCCCAAACATCATATTTTTCATGTAGTTGTGCGAGAAAACTGATGATTCTTCTCCCCAGTGAGTTTCAAATCCTATTTTCTGTGCTTATACTAAAT